>NW_023270447.1:13137948-13163060 GCF_011800145.1 Mirounga leonina
CCATCCATCCATCCATCCATCCATCCATCCATCCATCCATCCATCCACTCATGCATTGAATGGAGTGTTTCCTGTGCTCCAAGCACTGTAGTAGGCTTTGTGTAAAGTGGCCAGCAGCATGGACACATTGCTGTTCTCATGGAACCTATAGTCTTGTGGGGAACACATAATCAACAGTAATTCCTTAATAGTTTTCTAAAAGTCTAATATTCTTCAGGTAGAAAACTACAAAGGTTTATTTTTATGTCTTGCTTTTCTATTATTGTTTAGGAGAAATGGTTTTAGGTATCAGAATATATATATTTTTTAATCTGGTTGTTTTTATTTTAAACTTGACTCATTAATCTTTTTAAGAACTAACTTCTGTGTTCCAAAATTTTCCAATCTATTTAAGTTTAAGTTGTTATGTTCTCTTTTGAATTAAAGTAAAGAATAGCTCCGTAAGTCTGTCCTGAGATGCTGTACTTAAAATTCATGACATGAATACCTGGAGAGAACATTTAATCCTAAACACTCACTCAGTTTGCTCCATTATAGATGATGATACTATCTTTCTGCCCTTCTTCTCTTGATGAACCCTTTCTGTAACTTACATTCTTTGATCTCTTCCAATTATCAGGATTATGTGTCTATTATAAGATATTCCTTTAGATATATTTTTCTTACAGGAACTCAAACTCTTTCTTATTCCATGACACATTTAGATTCATTGGAACACAGCAAATAACTTAAAATTCTTTTACAAAGCAATATCCACAAGGAACCAACGGTAGTGTTTGCATTTGTTGATTTTTATAAGATAGAAACTGGGGGCTAATGTAGCTATATTCTGGGTCCTTTGAATTGCTTAACATTAGGGGCAAATAATTTGGTGAAAATGTAGGACTTTGTCTTGTTTAATTTATAAAATTTCTTGTTGTGAATGGAAGAGACTGGCCATTGAACCAAATTCACAATATAACTTTTACCTGTTACACACAGGAACAAGTTTAGGATCATAAGAGTAATATCATATTTGTGAAAATAATGGTGTGGACAAAGAAAATTTTAGAAAATTCATTTTATATTCATTTAAACAGATTTAAATGGATTTTATACACATTAAAATATTTAAGAGGCTGTACTTCCCTTCTTCCTGGATCTGTACTTCCTAGACATAAATACCAGATTTGACATACTGCCCAAATCTGTAGTCTTTAAAACCTACATGTGAGGTTACTTTGAATTAAGTCAGTATGCTTTGGATGTATTATTAACTCAGATATTTCATTAACTTTCCATTTTTATGGTTCATTAAAAACAGTTGTTTGAATCCCTAGAACAATAATTAAGTCATAATTTTTCTTAATTTTCAAATTATAGTTATGTGATGCACAGATTAGTCATTGCCTCTTGCCTTTCACTCTTTTTTTCTTCCAGTAAAAGAAGCCTTGAGCCCTCTAAAATTTAACAGATGGGATCTCCCAGAAGTAGATCCAGAAACTATGCAAACCAGTGAACCATGGGTGTTTGCAGGTGGTGATATTGGTGGTGTGGCTAACACTACAGTGGAATCAGTGAACGATGGAAAGCAAGCTTCTTGGTACATTCACAAATACATACAGGTAGGCATTTGCCATCACTTGTAGCTAATTTTTTCCAATGGATATATACTTCTTCATTTATTTTTGCTACACATTCATATGAGCATTTATATATGGTAATATATGACATACACATATACCTATATTTACTCGGATAAATTTTTTTTAACATGGACTGGATAGCACAACTGTTTAGTTGATTGAAAATTCAGTATGCAGGGCGCCTGGGTGGCTCAGTTGGTTGGGCGACTGCCTTCGGCTCAGGTCATGATCCTGGAGTCCCGGGATCGAGTCCCGCATCTGGCTCCCTGCTCAGCGGGGAGTCTGCTTCTCCCTCTGACCCTCCTCCCTCTCATGCTCTCTGTCTCTCATTCTCTCTGTCTCAAATAAATAAATAAAATCTTAAAAAAAAAAAAAGAAAATTCAGTATGCATTTCTTTTTTTTTTTTTTTTTTTTAAGATTTTATTTATTTGACAGAGGGAGACACAGCGAGAGAGGGAACACAAGCAGGGGGAGTGGGAGAAGGAGTAGCAGGCTCCCCGCAGAGCAGGGAGCCCGATGTGGGACTCGATCCCAGGACTCTGGGATCATGACCTGAGCTGAAGGCAGTCGCTTAACCAACTGAGCCACCCAGGCGCCCTCAGTATGCATTTCTACAGGGAAATGCCATGAAGTTATTAGTTCTGCTGTGTTCAAAATATTTATCAATGGCTTAAAGACACAGATAATACATTTATCAAATCTGGATGGTACACAGTATGATGGCCGGTAAGATCTATATTCCTAATGATCTTACACAGTCCAGAAAACTGTATTGTCTGTCCATTTGAATCAGATGAGTTCCTATCCATTTCCCAAATGATATGCACCTAATTGAAAAGAAAACAAATATTTTATAAATTTCAATTGTAATTTTTTCACTTTAGTCTTATGAAACAAATGCATAATAGAAAAATGATAAAATATAAAGTTGAACATACTCTTACAGTAACTGGGTGGTCATGGGGAAGAGAAAAGCCATAATTACTAGATCTCAGTTGTCTCACTTTTTGACAAAATGCTTCGTTTTCTTCTTGCTCTGTAATTTAATTAAATGTAGATACAGTGATCTCCTTTATATAAAATGTTTCTGGAAAAGTTTGCTCTTATTAATAAAATTCTTCTTTCTTTCCTATTCAGGAAAGACTCTATTCATAACATGCTGTCTGCCTCTCTTCTTTCAGTTTCTTTTGTTTGTTTCCCACATGCTAACAAAATTCACTTTGTCTTTAAGGTCTCCTTGAATATTTTTCTGCCTTTTTGCCATGACCGCTTAGACTTACGGTTGTCCTCCTATTTTTTTCTATAACCCATGCAGGACTTCTTACCTACCAGGTACAGCCTGGACTTTATATTGATTATATCATATTTTTTTAAGTTCAATTCACTGACCTAATCCCACCTCAGCCCGGCATCTCTGAGTAGCGGGGCTTGGGATGTTGTGGTCTAGGGTGTAGTTGGTATCCCAGGGCTCTAAGAATGGGTGTAACCAGCCTACAGGTCATGCATAGAGACAAAAGTGTGATTTAGGAAACAGCGTTTTGTGGAGATGACAAATCTAAAATAAGAATGCTGTCCAAATCAGTCAAAAGGGATGAGGGTAGGGAAAAAAGGGGAAAGGAATGCAATTTTAACAGGCAGAAACCTGGGAACCCAAAGGAGCAAAGTTGGTAGTAGCTCCAGCCCCAGTCTCCGTAGCACCTATACTTTGGAGAGTCTCCATGGCCTCCAAAATACACAGCGGAGCGGTTCAGCTGCCCAGGATGGACTCCTGATTTGGCTCCTTTTGCTCCTTCTGCTGCAAAACTTATCACCCTATCTTTCTATTTCCTCATTTTACGCTTCTTGTCACAGCACTCTCAATGGTCCCAGTTGCACCTCTGCATAACTCCCTCATTTGTATTTCCATCTGTGTTCTTCCATGATCCAGCTGTCTGCTGATAATCTTCACTCATGTGCCGGATGCATATTTCAGATTCACTGAACAGCACTTGGTTACCTACACTTGTAATTCATTGCTATTCAACTAAACATACTCTCCCCAACCTGTTCCATCTCCAGTGTTTAACGTTTCTGATACCCAGTTTCAAAGCCTCTAAATCAGCATTCCTCAGGCTTCTAGATTACTGACTTCTAGATTACTCAGACTAATACAGTTTTCAAAATCAATTTTGAAACCAAAATAGGCCTGATAGCTTCTTCTTTTACTGTGTAATGACATTAAAGCAGGCACTTGAATACATGAAATGGTAACATTTACTATATTATATATACAAGAATTAATAAGACAATTTATGAGAAAAGTAGCAAATAATACAATCTCAGAATAAGCTACTTCTTAAGAAAATATGGTTGAAAGATTTACACTAGTGTGTTTACACACACATATTTTTTCATTATAAAATAACACTGTTGTATACATCTTTACTTATGAACTATTTATCTAAATTTTATTTTCCTCTTCTCTCTCTCTCTCTCATGTATGTATCTGGTCAATTCAATCTCTGTAAAGACTCTTTCATACACTTACTTTAATTTGCTTATTTTTTTGTGCTGAATACAATTTTTCTTTGACCAGACATCTCACTGACCATTCTGTTAACTTCTTGAAGAAATGAGAGTAGAATCAGGAGATAAGAGAAAAAAGTCTCTTGTGCTAGGCCAGATGAAACCTAGTGAATGCATGAATTCTGCTTTCAGGAGTGAAAATGGCAGGAAGACAGAGATACTAAACAGATTTGAAAGGTAAAATTGAATGAGGGATGGTGGAAAATGGCATGTGTTAATTCTTTTTCTAAAGATTTAAATCCGTTTATAGCTTTTAGATTAAAGTACGTAGAGAATATTTACTATATTTGAGATGATTGTGGTTTTGTCATACTTCACAATTACCATTCGAAAGGATTCCTAAGGGTGTTTTTCTTTTGACTTTACTTTTATCTTTTTACTGCCCTGAATCTAATAAATGTATACTGAAAAAAATGAGCAATCATTTTATTTATCTTCCACTTACTCATAAAAGGAAAGAAACAGACTTTTAGGTATGATGAAAAAGAAAAGTGCATGTGCTTTAAAAATATATATTGCTAGGAATGATAGTGTTTGAAATATAAAATAAAAAATTCCTGACCAGTAAGAGTTTCGGTTTTGGCTGAAGGCTTTAGACTTGTCAAACAGTGTTGAATTGCATTTTAAAGATGGAGTAGAAATGGAAAGCAGGTAAAATCTCTGTCAAGTAAAATCAACACTTCTACCTTCCTGCCTGTTGGTTGCAAAGTGCTAAGCAGTGATAAGACTAAAAAGGAGCATATAGACAAAGTGAGATTTTTCTCTCTCCACACTGTCATTAACTTAGTTCTGGCCTCTATTGCCTCTTACAATTGCTTCCACTTCTTCCCTTGTCGAATCTAATGAGCCTATCCTGCAGCCAGTCATCTTTCTGGAGTACAAGTTTGATCCTCATTTCTTCATTTAAAACCCTCAGAGGCTCCTCTTTGCACTCCAGATAAAGCCTCATCTCCTTAGCTTGTGATGCTAACTTGAATTTCCCCTAGCACACCAAGACTTCTCCTGAATCCAGGCCCTTCCCCTACTCCCCTCATTGTATCTGTCTCGATCCTGCTTGTCTTTCAGGTCTTGCTTCCTCCTCCTCTTCCAGGAACATGGTCCTTCTGTGTGCTCTGTAGCAGCCTGTTTCCTTGACTGAAGCCTGCCCACGGTCTGCCTCTGTACAAGCCAGTGGCCATGCTTGTTTATTGTTATGCCCTCAAAATAAAGAGTGTATTCATCTATTAAATAGGAAAAATACATAGAATGAGAGAATTCATTGTAAAGGAATTTAAAGAGGAGTTAAGAAAACTAATGAGTTTGTTATATAAGTTCATTAACACTGTAAATAAATAATGTTTCCTTCAAATGCAACATCCGTTAAGAAAAATTTCATAATGCCTGAAGTGTATTCATGAATGAAGGTTTATCACTGCTTGTCTTATGTTTTACATTAATTTGGGGTGAAATAGAACACTAGATAGTGTACTTTAAAAATGATTTAATACACACATTATAGTATTAATTCATGCATGCAATCATTGCAATTGGATATTTTGAATTTATTTGTAGTATGCTTTTTCAGACACATGTGATTATTTAAAGATAGCCCTGTTGGGATTTCAGTAATTCCCATAGTTGTCTGAAGAGAGCTTCACTTAAATTTCATTAGTTAATATGATCAGTTACCATTTATTGAGTACCAGCTGTTGGGCCCAAAACACTTGACTTTGGGAGAGTACCAAAGTGAATAAACGAGGAGAGGTAAAATACAGCAGTTAGAAATTTGGGCTCTGAATTAAACAGACCTGATTTCAAACCCAGTTCCAACACTTTCAAACTGTGTGACCTGAAGCAAGTTACTTCATCACTTCAGGACATGGTCTTTTCAGAGGTAAATAAACTATTTTTAATAAATGAGCAATAATAATTATAGAGATGTTAAAATGGTATTAGAGAACAATTATAAAATAGGATATTTTGAATGGAAAGCATAGTATAGGATTTTAACAGACAAAGATTCAAAGAGGCTATTTCTGGTAATTATGAAAGCATTTTATTTAGCCATTTATATTTTCATTCATATACATCCACCTGTCTATCCGTGTAGTCATTCATGCATGGATTCATTCATTCATTCATTCAATAAGCATTTTTTTTTAAAAAAATAGTGCTTTCAACTTTAGATAGTACTAATCTGTAGGTTTATAAATATGAATTGAAACATGAAACTTGCCATTAATAATCTCACAGTCTGGTAGGGAAGAGAGTGGTGTAAACACACATCTAATACAATATAATAAACTCAGTAATAAAAAAATGTAAAGGCACAGGGTAGCATGGAAGAGATAATGTGATTGATTCTATCTGGATGTGGGTATCAGGATGTGGAGTCAGCAAAGGCTTCACAAAAATGAAGATAACAAATAAAGAGGGAGGATAAGAAAAACTGAGTGATTTGAATTGGTGGAACTTAAAGGGGGCTGCTGGCTAAGACTGTAGAGCTTGCTCACCGCCCAAGGGTCCCCAGATACGGATACTAGCTGCCTGAAATACTGACCAAGCTCCACTCGCCTAACAGTGGTATCGTTGGTTGTGCTGCTACTCAGAGGAAGGAGTGCCTGCCTTGAATTGCCACAAAGGTGCTTTCTGCTTGCGCTGCTAAGACTTACACCTGTGCAGTGGCTTCTTTCAATTTCACCAAAAGGCATTCTGGGTTAGTGGAGGCCCTGAACATAGAGAACATGTAGGAAAGAAATGGGAGAAAAGGTCTGTGATTATACTGGAGTTAGGACATGATAAGAATACCCAGTTTAGGATTTTAATTTGGGGTCGATAATGAGGTAGAAATGTGGTAGGAGTTGTTTGCATAAAGAAGTGATAGTGTCTTGGGGCGCCTGAGTGGCTCAGTCGTTAAGCGTCTGCCTTCGGCTCAGGTCATGGTCCCAGGGTCCTGGGATCGAGTCCCACATCGGGCTCCCTGCTCTGCGGGAAGCCTGCTTCTCCCTCTCCCACTCTCCCAGCCTGTGTTCCCGCTCTCGCTAACTCTCTGTCAAATAAATAAATAAAATCTTTAAAAAAAAAAAAAAAGAATTGATAGTGTCAGATCTTGTATAAATATAGAGAGAAACATTTTCCAATTTGTCAACATTTCCCTCTTAAAAGTCTTTATTTTATTTTATTATTATTTTTTAAGATTTTACTTATTTATTTGAGGGAGAGAGAGATAGTGAAAGAGATCATCAAGTAGGGTGGGAGAGAGGGAGAAGCAGGCTCCCCGCTGAGCAGGGAGCCCAGTGGATGGATGTAGGGCTGGGCTCGATCCCAGGATCCTGAGATTGTGACTTGAGCCGAAGGCAGATGCTTAACAGACTGAACCACCCAGGCGCCCCTAAAAGTCTTTATTTTATAATATTAAACTTACTTGTCTTTATTTAGTTGTGCTAATAAATGATCCAATATGACTTCACCTTTGTTGTTTATAATACTATGATGTTAGCAGGAGTCGAGGCATATTTGAATTTTTTTCTTCTTCTTGAATAAGAATTACTGAATATTTAACATAATTTTGACAGGGTACCCAAAGAAAGAGTATGTAACTGAAAGAATGTAGCTAAACAAACAAACAAACAAATCTATTGATTTTAAAATTTATTGCACTTTCACTTGCATCTTTCCAGTGGATTTATTTATTTAGCCAGTGTGCATGTGTGTGTCTGTGTGTGCGTGTCTGTGTGCATGTGTGTGTACAGATGGGTAGATAAAAAGTTCTGTACTAGGAAGAAAAAAAATTAACCACATGAACCCATCAACCTTTCTTCGAAAGGTGCTTTTAGCAATGTGTGAATGCAAGGATTACTATGTGAAATAGAGAACAGGCATATAATAAAATCGAAAGCTAATTTTACTACAACCAATAAATATTAAAGTAGTCCAAGAGCAGAGATCAGTATTGACTAGAATTGTTGGAAAAGACTCACAAAAGAAGTACTCCCTCATTTTTACCCTCCTTGGAACAAACCTGTTATATTTACTTTCATTGTAATAACAGCTACTATTTGTTAACCTCTGTTATACATTGTGTATGTTTTGGTTACAATGGGTATCATTATCTTTATATTTTTATTTCTTTAAAGATTTTATTTATTTATTTATTTATTTATTTATTTATTTATTTATTTATTTCAGAAGGAGAGAAAGAGAGGGAGAGAGTGTGAGTGGAGGGAGGGGCAGAGGGAGAGAGAGAGAGAGAATCTCAAGTGGACTCCACACTGAGCTTGGAGCCCAACATGGGGCTGGATCTCAACCCTGAGATAATGACCTGAGCCAAAATCAAGAGTTGGAGATTTAACTGACTGAGTTACTCAGGCACCCCATGGATATCATTATCTTTATTTCTTAGCTTTTAAAAATAAAGTCTCAATAGTTAAAGAAAACTATTCTAGGTTAAGTATCGTCTTAGTAACGAGGCCAGGATTTGAACATACGTATGTCTATTTATTTTTTCCCCTGGACTGAACTACTTTCCTGATACTTTTCAACTCTGGATCCTCGTTCTTGCTAATCATCTGCAGCCCTAGACATCTTCCCCTGCAGCATGTGTTAAGATTTAAAAATAAAATAATGCATTAGAATTCTGCCTGAGAGTTCCTCTGTAGTTGAAACTGAAATCAGAAGATTGTGATTGGAGGCTGTAGCTTATGTATAACTTAGTTCTGGTTAAAAATATACCTTAACCAGGATGATTAAGTGACTAGAAAAGTTCTAAGATTATTCCACATCTCCTAACTTCCAGGGAAATAAAATAGAGGGATAATTAGCTCAATTAATATAATTAAAGACCTAAATTTAATTGTTAATTGAGGATAAAGATGAGGCACTTTAATTACATAGGTAAATCCAGAAATTCATTAACAATAAGTTGGTTAAATCCAGAACATTCATTTAAAAAACAGAGGAATATAAAAAAGTTCTCTCAGTCTAGGAAACAAAAATCAATAATTAGTTGATTAATCTGAAAAAGTTAAACTTGGGGAATTATAGAAAGGATATATACATATGTTAAGCATGTCATTTTATTTTAAAACACGGATATTCTCTCCTTTTCATTAAAAAAAAAAGCAGAGCCAAGTTCTTTTTAATCTTATGGTTAGGGTTCTATCATGTTTCTTGTGTAAACCTGTTTATAATATGCTGCCAACAACTTCTGGTTTTGTTTTTTAAAGTGGAGCTATACCTTCAAGAAACACAGAGCAATTTCCTGGATTTTTGTATGGTTGCCCGTCAGTTATTTCATTTGTTTAACCCACATCTAATTTGATAGCAACTTCTTTTTTAGCAATTCACCTTTATCATAGCTTTTGAAAATATTCAACTTAGTTTTCACAGACTCAACCCCCTTTCTTTTCACATTCATAGAGCTCTTCAATTTATACAATTAATTTACATAAATTTATAACCAACACAAATGGGGTGAGGATCATACAACTGATTCGATAAGCACACAACTCAAGTGGGGGAGTAGAAAGTTCATAGATACACGGATACCCTCCTCATTACAGAGATTCAGCACTCCTTTTCCTTCCTTTGTATCTCACAGAGGAACAGGAGAGAAGAAATTCGTCCAGTGAGTCTGGTAGGTGCAACCAACTTGTTAAGGGAAACCATATGGTGCCTAAGGTCCTTCTTTACCAAAGACAAGTTTTAATACAAAATGTATTTACAAAATGGTATTATTAATTGACAAAAATGTCAGTAATTTACCAAAATACAATTGTTTAGAAAATTGGGCATTTACTTTTAGTATCAACATATAAACACATTCCATCACAAAAAAAGTAGAGGAAAAAAAGCTAAATGTTATCTTGCCATGCCAAGTACTCCACTATAAGAGCAAACTTGTAAATAGAATACAGGCTAAATGCTTCTAAATTCTAATCCTAGGTTAGAAGCTCGTTTTCCTTGAAGTAGTCATGGTAGTTCTGAGAAGATGATCTTACCAGCATGAGATATTTTGTCAAATAAAATCAGTCCAAATATATGAAAATTATCATCTCAAAACCTATGGATTTGATTACATCATTAGAGCAGTCTTCCATGTCATTATTCTGTGATTCAGAATTCTATCTTAAATTTACTAGCTTTTAGATGCAACATTAAAACACCCCAGTATTTATTCCTAGGAGAGGAAGGGATCGAGTAAACTTACATGTTGCTGCAAGAGAAGCAGTTGCAGTGGTATAAAGATAAATATTGAGTGACAAAAGACAAGAGTTATTAGTGGGAGGATAAATATGGAAAGAATAGGTAAGGGATAGAAATTCAAATAAAGAAATTATATAGAGATTCTTCAAATATAGATAAGAAATGAAAAGGAAAAGAAGCCCTCTTTTCTTTCAGGTAGAATTCTTTCTGTGAAATTCAAACACGGTGAGAAACTGCAGAGGATAAGAAAGGAGGCATTGGGACATTAAACATATTTTAGAAAAAAAAGTTTTGGTTGCTGTGTTTACAATGACTTTAGGAATCACTGAATTGAAGTTGAATGGTTACACAGTACTGTTTGTTCGCTGCCACCATTTGAGGTCAGCTTTCAGCAACAACAGAAAGTTATTTTTTTGGTTTAGTTCAGTGGTTCTACTATATACATGAGTTTGCCTATGTGCATCTTCCCAAATGATATTCTTTTTTTCTTCCTCAAACTTTATCCTTTAGTAAACATGCTGTATTCCTATAATAAGTATCCACATTAAGGTGCCTGATACTGTTTTGATTATTTTGTTTATGAATCTATGTTATTCTTTCCAACTTGTCAATCCCCCTCGAAACTAATTCTTATAGCAGAATTATCTTAGAACATATACACAAGATACACACATAAATATTCTGGCATCATACTGGGTCTAAAATGTCTTTCTTAACCCTATAGGATCACAGAGCACAGGTGTCTTTTAGGTTTTAGCTTTCTACAGTGTTTTCCAGCCCTACAGTGAAGCTTATATGATATTTTAATGGAGGTTATAGTGAAGTTCTCTAACAGTTAATGTAGTTCTACTCAGTTGTATACGGTATATGGGTACATTTTGAAACAGACGTTTGTAAAGTTTTTCAAGACTATTATAAATTCCTTGCATTGATGATCAACTTTTCTCCTACTTGAGGTTTTTGTGTGTTTTCTTTTGGTTCGATTGAGTCTCAAAAGAATCAGTAGTTGTTGAGGGAACTAGGTATCTCAGGGGATTGGTAATGAGATACAGAGCCTTTAACCTCTTGGTCACTAGTTCAAATCTGCCCCAGGTCAAGAGTGACAGAAAGTCATTATCATCCGATGGCAGTTCAATAGGCTATGTGAAATGAATTTGTGATTTCAATACCTAGTGGAGAGAGATTCATGCCATAGTCTCACCATTGAGTGAATGAATACAAAATCGTAGTTGTGATTTTAGTTTGAAGAGTGAGGAGAAGTCCAATCATAGCTAAGTATTCCATTTTCTGGAGCTGAGACTCTTTTTGGTGGATTTGTTGATGGAATGGCAGAGGGAAGCGAGGCTTGCCCTTGTGTTAGTTTGTGATGTGAGGCTGTGAGATGCACATCCATAGGAATCCCTGTCTGTCATTGTTGCTAATGAGGTACAATTCAGCATCATTAAATTGACTTCTAAAAAGTTATTTCACTCCCAGATGGTGATTAATTCAAGATTGAAAGTGACATCATTCATGTCTCCTGATTCTTCAATGCCCTTCTGCATATATTTTTTAAATGTTTCATTTTCCCTTTTAATCATATTATTAATTTTATCTACATTTGGACATATGACTGAACATTTAGAGAGGCCTATTCATTCTTGTCAATCTTTCACATGAGAAATACTGAGTTAACAAACAAGAATAGAAAATTGTAAGGACACTTTGAAGATGGGGAATTAAAAATTGAGCACAGTGCAAAAGGATCAT
Source organism: Mirounga leonina (assembly GCF_011800145.1). Lineage (NCBI taxonomy): Eukaryota > Metazoa > Chordata > Mammalia > Carnivora > Phocidae > Mirounga > Mirounga leonina. The sequence continues at coordinate 13,150,072 of NW_023270447.1, forward strand.
TGCTATAAAGCTAATTGAATTATGTGTATTCATATCAATAAATGAAATCTTTCACCTTCTGCCACTTTTAGGGTTGGAGATTGTGTGAGGGATTTTGTCTTTCTAATATCTTTAGTGAACAGTCAGGTTATTAAAACTTTTTAATTTGGGGATCTCTTTTAAAGGAATTACCTTTCTAAAGAGGACAAAGGCATATGTTTATATTTGAAAGATTTATAAGATCACAGCATTTTCTTCATGATGGAATATTTACATTTTTATTTTATAGCAGGCTCACTGATTTTCAAAAAGAACCCATGTTGTTGGATTGTAAGGATTTTAAAGCTATCTCTGATAATTTTTATGATGCGAAAATCAAATCTAGAGAATGATAGCTACTGTGGCTCATATTAAAGATTGCTGCTCTGTACAAAGATGAGCAGTTGCTAAAAATATGACAGTCTGGGATTTTAGAAATAAAACTTGGAGGGACTTATCTATGTCCAAGTCTCCGTGCTTGGAAGAACTTCCGTGCCAACTTTGAAGACACTTGTTATCATTATCATTGCTTAAAATATCATTTTAATTTCACATCTTCAAAGGCATTCTTTTGCCCTGAAATGTACCAGTACAATATCTGAAGAACTATGATTTGAGAATTAGAAATTTAAATTGCACAGGCTTAATATTAGAGCATTTCCGTTACCCTTTGCAGGTTTTGAGGCAGCTTATTCGACCTTACAGTCTCACCAGGAAGCTAATGGGAAAGCCTTGCAGCAATCTTCGCAGGAAAGTTTCCAAATGTCAAGTGTCATCTTTCCAGCTGTTAGATGAATGGGTAGCCAAGAGGCATTTATTTGGGTGTGCAGCCCCTGTGAAATCTGGGTGAGGCAAGAGAAAAGGCTATAATTTGGTGGTTAGTTTACCAGTATTGGTATACTATGCAGATCTCCTTGCCAGGCAAAGGACTTCATTTTCTGGTTTAATGATTGACAGCCAACTGCAGTGTTCCTGCACTTAGAGAATAAAAATGCCTTAAAAAAAAAAAAAAAAGAGGCATCATCGATATGTCATACTAATTTTTGAATCCTTCACTGCTTCAGATAAAAACAATCTTATCGACGGAGCTGGCTTCTTCTTTTCTAAACCCCTTTCCAACTGAGAGGAGGTAAGGCTTTTCAAATGACAACTGTATTAAAATCTTGAGACCTATTGAAAAAGTGTCCTTCAGTTTAAGATATATTGCGAACTCTTTAATTCCTATGTTAAAAGAAGATTGATATGAATCATTGGCCACTGTCAGGTTGAAAAACAATGAATATCAATAAAAAGACAGTTTTAAATCATCATGGATTCAGTTTGAGATAGTGATAGACTCCAAAAAATAATATTGAAGTATATCATGGCTAAATGCTGTTTCCATGCTAAGTTTTTCCACTTGGTCAGGATCATCGTATTGAAATGACTTCAGCCCGATTTCTCATTGGTAAACTGTGCCTTTAGACTGAACTAGAATCAAAAGTGACTGTGATCTTATTTTTATCCCTTCCGGTGAGAAGTAGTCAAGTTAAATTTGCTTATAGTCATTGAAAAATGAAGTCCGTTTCAAGTGTTTATAAATAAGCATACAATAAACCCCATAGACTGTCTGTAGAGTTTGCCTTTTTGATGGTACAGGCATGTTAATTTTTGATTAATTCCTAGCTAAATACTTCAAAATGATTATTAAAGATCAGAAGCTTGACTTTTTTTCTATTAAAATTTCTGTCTGTAAAAATGTGTAGCTTTTTGTGTATGAAGGGGGATTTTGTAAAAGGAAATCAAGAAAAAAATGAGGAATGAGCCTATATCCAAGGGAGCTATGAAAACAAAACTATCTAGGTGGTGATAGGGAAAGAAAATACCATGACTAATAAGTGATTTTAATGCCTTTTATTGACTTTATATAGGGTTCCAAACCTTTATTAAATGGCAGCGTTTGACCTGAGAAGTAATTTAAAATGAAATTGTCTCCATAAGGGCAGAATATATTCTTACCAATATAGCAGTAGATTGTTACTTCAGGCAGATAACTCAAGATTAGAATGGTTAGAAAAAATAACTGAAAAATCTGATCCATGCCATACTGAACCTGACCTCAGTAGGTGCTGAGGGAGTATGAAAGAAATGAGCCACTACAAGGTCACTTGGTCCAAATGGGCTATAGGTGTTAGGAATTCCATGCCAAATCTCTGACACCTTGATGCCTGGGGCTGTGTGGCACTCATGAAAATATCACAGGAGAACAAAGCACCGAGAATCTTTAGCTTGCTGGTGGAAATTTAAATGCAAAAATTTTAATCAGAACTTTGTTCCTCTACATTCAGTGATTTAGTGAAGTTGAGTCTTATATAAGTTGCAAAGGATTAAATTGAACAATACCTAGATACAGGTGGTATAAGGAAAGCCTAGAGGTCAGGAGACCTGTGTTCAAATCCTGACTTAATTACTCATTAATTCTGCCTTTGGACCTTTGGGAATGTCACACTGCCTTTTGGTTATCTCAGTTAAGGCTCTGAGACAGCACAATGTAGTCACAGAGGTGGAATTCTCAGCTCAAGGACTTAAAAAATGTTTAAAATCTCAAATGCATTATCTTGAGCTTCACTATCTTTATCCATAAAAAAGACAAAATTATAGTTTTTTATGCTTCTGAAACCCAAATTATATATGTTAAAAATAAAGAATCTAATTTATCAAATACCTATTATATGCTGATTATCTTTTTGGAGGCTTAACATGCATGTCATACTCAAAATTATGCCTGCCAGAGTAACTATTCTTTTCTCCATTTTACAAATTAGAAAATGTATGCTAAATTTTGTTGAGATGGCTATGGCCCTGGAAATGTTTGACTCAACCACTTAACATATGGGTCAGAAAGCTGAGAAACAGATTTTAAAAGAGTCAACTCAACTCATAGGAAAATTCACTCAGGAGAAAAGAACCATAATAGAACTCTCTAAAAGGGATTTAAAATAAATATGTTAAAGATCCCCAAAGAGATAAAGACAGCAATGGCATCCATAGATGCTAGAACAGGAGAAATGTAATGCCTTTGTTTAGTTGTTGATGGTAAGGTCTGCTGGGGCTAGAGCCCAGGCTTTTCCATTCTCAGCCCTACTGTTCTTCTCAATAATCATCCTGCCCCTTCCTCCCCATGTCCTTTGGTTGAGCTTCAGTTGAGCATAATGGAAGGCAGAACACATAGGTAAGTCCCTGCCAATCATCAGAGAACTCTGTGCCAGGGTCAGGATGAGAACAATGGCACTAGACTTCTATAATCCATGCAACTAGTCCTCAAAATGATCTTACTTGATTTTTGGATCCCTTTTCATGCACTGCATGGTCACTATATACCAGACAACATCCCGTGGGAAGGTAGCCTTCAAAGTGATTTTTTGTCAGTTTTGTTCTCTGGTATCCTCGGTGCCTAGAACAATGCCTACCAGATAGTAGGTGGTTGACCAATAAAATGCCTACCGTATGGCAGGCACTTGATAACTACGACTGAAAAATTGAATGTGCCAAGGAAATGTTTTAGATCATGGGGCACACGAAGCAGACTATACAAATTCACTTGGTTCATTGATGATAAATATCTACTTGGACTGCTCAAACACATGGTGGGGTACAGTTATCATGGAAACGGAAGGATAAAAATGAGCATACCAGCTCATTGTAATTTTTCTCCTGTGATCCTCACCACCATCCTTTACAATCAGTGTTTTAAAGGTGAGACAAGCGAGTTTCAAAGTGGCCTAACTGACCTGTTTCGGGTCCAAAAGTAACATCTATGCAACTGTCTTAGTTTTTCCCTGTGTCCCATCCCCACCTTAGCCTATTTCAGCAACTTCTCCTCCCAGTAATACACAGGTTAATAGGTTAAGACAAAATCAGGTTTTGCCTGGTAGGTTGTTGACTTACAATTTTGAGCTTTTTATTCTAAGTCTTAATATTTAACATTGCTGTTGTCACCTTTCTTAAATGTCAGCTTCTTTTATTTACCTTCATCACTCTCACCTTGATCATGCTGACTTCTTTGTGCTGCATGGATTTGCTGTCAGGCACCACCCTGTGCTGGTCACCAGGCTTTTCTTACACTAGTCATTGACATCTTGTCAGCAGGGTCACCACCTTTGCCCCCAGGCCTGTGAATATTGCAATTGTTACCTTACTGATTGACACTTTTGAAAATTTGTCAACATGTTATTTATTATTTTTGGAGGGGGTATGGGTCCTTGGCTAACTTACAAGCCACTTCTTAAAGTTAATTCACTAGTTTATCCTTTTACCAAACCCTTTGGGTTTTATGACATAGGGCCTCTGTGTAATAGTCTATGTGCTATTTTCTTAATGAATGATATTATAATTAGTAGAAGGTAAAAGAAACCAATGTTATTGCAGTAGCTCAGTTGATAAATTGAAACATTCACTTCAAAGTCAGAGCATATACCAAAACTGTTGGTATATGCATAACTCTGCTCACCTCCTTCTCACATCTGCTCAGAAGTTACTTTATTAAAGAAGCCTCCGGGGGCGCCTGGGTGGCTCAGTCGTTAAGCGTCTGCCTACGGCTCAGGTCATGATCCCAGGGTCCTGGGATCGAGCCCCGCATCGGGCTCCCTGCTCAACAGGAAACCTGCTTCTCCCTCTCCCACTCCCCCTGCTTGTGTTCCCTCTCTCGCTGTGTCTCTCTCTGTCAAATTAAAAAAAAAAAAAAAATCTTTAAAAAATAAAAAAAATAAAAAATAAAGAAGCCTCCGTGGTCACCAAGTGGAAACTTGTGTCCCTGCCCCTAGCCACACTACTGCCTAACCCACATATACTCTGCATCCTGTTTCTGAGGAGAAGCCACTTGAAAACACACTGTTTTGGGTTCCTGGACCCAGTTGCAATGTATGTTATGAAGGAGTAGGGACTCCTCATGCCGCAAAGCAATACTTGGGACACCAGTTGGGTATTCTACAATTTAAGTCAATTCCAACACTATCTACCTTGAAATAGCATCAGATGCCACAGGTAACCACAGTTCTGCTAGACTGTCCCACCTTCTGCCCTCCCCTGCCACTTCACATGCCAGTCACAAGCCCAGGTTACCACCTGTGCTTTCTACCAACAAGCTGTAGATTGGAGATTCCAATAATCCCTTTCAACTCAGGATGCCAATCCTAAGTCCAGGTTTTTACCTGTACTTCTGACCAACTGGCTATAGATCAGAGGCTCCTATGACTGCCTCCTTGAGTTCAATATTTGCTAGAGTGGCTCACAGAACTCAGAGAAGCATTGTACTTACTAGCTCACTCGTTTATTATAAGAAGATATAATCCAGGAGCAGCTGGGTAGAAGAGATGCACAGGGCAAGTATGGAGAAAGGGTGCAGAGCTTCCATGCCCTCTCCAGGTGCACCCCTGTCCCCCATCTCCACCTGTATACCAACCTAGAAACTCTCTGAACCCTGTCCTTTTGGTTTTTTATGGAGGCTTTATTACATAGTCACAATTGATTAAATCTTGATTCAACCTCCAGCCCCTGTCACATCCCTAGAGGTCAGGGGGTCAAAGGAATGGGACAGAAAGTTCCAAACCTTGAACCTTGTGGTGGATTCTCCTGGCGACCAGCCCCCATCCTTAGGTGCTTTCGTCCATTAACATAAAAAAAGACACCATCATTGCTGGGAAATTCTGAGGATTTTAGGAGTTAGAAACAGGACGAAGACCAAATATATATTCTTATTATAAATCACATCACACATAAACACATGCGCACACACACACACACACACACACTCATCTATATTTTTGATTCTTTCTCCTACCATCACCCTGTAATGTAAAATCCATGAAACCAGAAAATGTACTTTGTTTACTGCTATGTTTTTAGCACCTGGTCACAGTGCCTACCATATAGTAAGCACTTCATAAATATTGTTGAAAGATCAAAAATGGCTAGGAAACATTTTAGGTCATGGGACACATGAGATTTAGGAAGCACATTTTACAAGTTCACTTGGCTTATTGGTGATTCTACCTTAGGTTGCTGTATTATTCAGCTTGGGTTGCCATAACAATTTACCATAAACTAGGTGGCTTAAGCACTAGGTACTTATATTCTCCCAGTTCTAGAGGCTGAAAGTCTGAGATCAGGGTACCAGCATGGTTGGGTTCTGGTGAGAGTTCTCCTAGCTGTGGATGGCTGCCTTCCCACTGTGTCCTCACATGTGTCTCTTCTCATAGAGCTACTAATCCCATCATGAGGGCCTTACCTCCATGACCTCATCTAAACTTAAGTTACTATTCAAAGCCCAATCTCAAAATAATATCACTTCGGTGTTAGGGCTTCAACGGGTGAATTCTGGGGGAATGCAATTCAGTCCATAGCAGTTGCTAAAAGCGCTGGTACCTGGCAGTGGGAGTAAAGTTTAAATGGAAACAGAAGAATAAAAAAAGAGCATGCCAGGAAGAGAGAATAGCAATTGCAAACACCCAGGGAAAGATAGAGTTTAGTGGATGTCATACGTGACTGATAGGTGTATTAACAAAGATAGTGGCATAAGGTCAATTTGGTAAATGGGGACAGGACCAGTTCATGAATGATCTTGTAGGCTATAATAGTTTGAATGTTAACAAAATGCAATGAGAAATGAATGAAAAGTTTTAAACAATCAAATTTGTGTTTTTAAAAGGCTCTGGTGCAAAGTAAAGAGTAGATTCTAGTAAGAGGCAAGGAAAATGGAAGAAACAGTAAAAATAATCCCAGTAAGAGATAATGATGGCAATGATTATAGATAGAAGTGTATGGATTCATATATTTTGAAGATAGAGTCATTAGAAGATTTGCTGGTAGAAGAAAAATGGGGAATGAAAGAAAAGAAGTATCAACAATACACAGATTTTTAGCTTAAGCTGAATTAATGGTAGTGTCATAAAGTAAATGGGGAAAACTAGGGGAGGAATAGTTTTTTTGTTGAGGAGGAGGAATTTTTGCATGACAGTACCTTAAGTTGCTTAAGAGCTGGTCGTTGGGGGTGGAGGTAAAGTTTAGATGAAGAAAAAGATCACATGGATTTGAGTTAATGTTTAGTTTTGTAGCCTAATTCTGCACTCAGGTTACAAATATCTTATGAAGAGCAATGCGAATATAATCCTTTAAAGAAGTGAATAAAATGGGTTCATTATTTTTTAGAAACTTTTCTATACCCTCATATCTTTTCTAAAATTTTCATTACAAATAATAATTTCTCAAAATGGAGAAATGAAATCTGATTTTATGTCATAACTGTAATCACTGTACCTGGGCCTTTCCACCATGGAAGCAGCTAATCCAAATTAATCTCTGCTTTGCAAGTTTTTCCCCTCTATAGATATTTCTTCAAAGGGCAAAGTAACTGACCTGGAGTTAATTAATGCATAAATCCAGCCTATGAATTAATCTCGTCCTAAGTGGCTATACAGTGTTATTTATTCTTTGCCTTAAAATAATCTCAGAATGGATGCTTCTAGAGCAGCTGTACCCCAAGATAGGAACCATTGTAGTTATATAACAATGAAATATAAATAAAATGAGTAAGTGAAAGCTGTTTGATGATTTTAAATCGGATGGAACATAGTGGTAGTTATTTTCTCTTCTTCAATCGAATATAACCCTACCAATAGTCTTGCTTTTAACAGCGCTTTTTTTTTTTCATTCTAGTAAAACAAATTAGGGAAAAATGCAATTGGGATACATAATTATGATGTGATTTGCTTTTCCTCAACAACATAACCATGATACATGCAAATTTCTCTGTGTATAATTCCATGACCCAGCCAGGTATAGTAGGAGAATACCAGTGATAAAGAGTAATAATGTAATAATAAAATAATAGGCCATTATAGTTTAAGATTGTATTTGTTTTTATTTTCATTCTGAAATGAAAGGCATTATACTTGATTATCTTATCAATATCTGAATGGAGTATACTTTTTATATTTGACAACAGATTTTTCTGTGTGTGTACATGTGTTGTGTGTGTTCAGTCAAACCATTGTGAATAGTTTTCAGATCAGTTTCCAATTTTGAGGACATTAATACTTTAGAAGAATATTGTTTATGTAAACAAGAGCAGCTTGACATAATGTAGGCTGTGTAAGCTTTGAATTCAAGTCTCACTCTATTACTTATTGGCTTCTTATCCTTGAAGAAGTTGCTTATTTTCTTTGAGCCTCACTTCCCTCATTTTCAGTAGAGTAATGCCTAATTTGAAAAGTTGTGATCATAAGGAGAGAGTAAGTACAGAACACTTCTCTCTGGGTCTGATCTAAGTATTCTTTACAAGTAGACAAGTATCTTACTGATTCTGAGAATAAACCAAGTGTCCTGTTTTTACAGTAGGCCTCAATATTTGGACAATGTAATGATGGCTGTCAAAATTGTTACTTTATAAGCAGATAAAAGTCCCCATATGGGTACTTTGTAGAGTATCTGCCCACCTTATAATAATACTTTATTCTCTTGAACAGGCCCCTGGTAGCCATTTATTTAAAAAAAAAGTAGACATGTAATGCAATCATGACCAAACTTGAATTTCTCACTTGAGAATTAGGAATTAGGAGGAGCATTGACATGGCTAAAGAAGCAATTCTCAGCCTTGGATGCACAGTTCAATTCCTTTTTTTTTTTTTTTTAAGGATTTTATATATTTATTCATGAGAGACAGAGAGAGACAGAGAGAGAAGCAGAGGCAGAGGGAGAAGCAGGCTCCCCAAGGAGCAAGGAGCCCAATGCGGGACTCGATCCCAAGACCCCCAGGACCATGACCTGAGCCAAAGGCAGATGCTTAGCTGACTGAGCCACCCAGGCGTCCCACACAGTTCAATTCCTTGAAGAGTATTCAAGAACTACTATTGCGGGCGCCTGGGTGGCTCAGATGGTTAAGCGTCTGCCTTCGGCTCAGGTCATGATCTCAGGGTCCTGGGATCGAGTCCCGCATCGGGTTCCCTGCTCAGTGCAGAGCCTGCTTCTCCCTCTCCCTCTGCCACTCCCTCTGCTTGTGCTCTTCTGTCTATCTCTCTGTCAAATAAATAAATAAAATCTTAAAAAAAAAAAAAAAGAACTACTATTGCTTGAGCCATACTCCAAGCAATTCTGATGTAATTAGGGTGGAGTCTGTCTGACCAGGATGTCAGAATTTTTAAAACTCTTCAAATGTTTTTAATATGTAAAGTTAAAAATGACTGGGCTAGACCTATAGAATAGCAACCATTCTGCATAAAGAATCAGAAGAAGCCAGTTGGCAGAGACAGAAGACTAAACTAGAAGCACGTAGAAGAGTAGAGAGAGGGAGAGACAGATTATATGGCTTTCCATGAGGATCCCCAGCCTTTCCTAGAGGCTTAACTGCATTCCTGAGTTTCATGAGATGCTTCTGTACCCTCACTCTTAACAGCCATCTGAGGCTAGTTTCTATTGGTTGCAATCGAACAAATCGAACAAATCTAAGCCAGAAGTTAAAAATCATGTGGGGCAGAAAAATGTTTCATTTTAAACTGGATCCTAGCAAAATTGTGAGGTCACTAAACGTTTATGTCACTTTATGTGCCTGATATAGAATGTTAATTGCCCAGAGTAGTTATGTATCATTGCATTAAATAATTCTTCTTAGTGCCTTTGCTAAACTCAACAGTCTTCCAATGGTAAGAGTTGAATGTTAGTCTAGATTAGAATCAGACTAATGGAATATATATCTGGAATGCATTTAATGATGATTTCATGTAAGTTGATTATCATCTTACCAGGGACTGATGTAAAAAAGAGACTAAGTAAAGATCACTAGTCTGACGTATCCAACTAATATTTTGAGCATCTTTCTGCCAAATCTTATGCTAGCTGCTTAAATTAAATTAGGTAGGGGACACACATGGAAACTAACAAGTGCAGAGTATGATAAGGGAACAACTTTGCTTGTGGATAGCCAGGCAGGTTTCATAGTGTGATGACAACAGGACTGACTCTTGGAAGATTGGTTGGAATTGTCAAAGCAGAAAAGCCAGACAGGAAAGGACATTTTGGGGCGGGGTGGGGAGGGAGGCAAAATGCATAGGTACATTAATGATATTGTTTTGTTTGAGAAATTATAAGCAGTTTAATAAGTGGAAGCATAAAATGTTGTGAGGGAATGGTAGTAGATGAGATTAGAAAGGCTGAAAGAGGAGATTAGAAAGTGTGGGGAGTGGGGAAGAGCCCAGATCACAGCTAGGGTTATATAAGGCTGAGGAGCTGGTGCTATATTCTGCAGGTAGTGAAGAGCCTTGAAGGATTTTGTAGGTAGAAATGAAATGAGAAAATTTAAGTGTAACCCATATAAATTTGGGACCTCTCATGATTTATGCATGTCATGCAGATAATTTTTTTACATGGAATTTGAAGTGACTAAAATCCTCACTCAGTCTCCCCTTAAAAAATTCTGAGAGGGAAAATCAAACTTTCTAAAAAGTCATCTTTAGACATCCCTCTCATTTGCAATGTCTCTTAATGTCTGACAATGGCTTCTATAGAAGAAATATCACTTTTTACCTTTACACTGAAAATCTGCTCGACATCTCATTTTTCCTTTGTCTCTACTTTTACCTCCCTGTTCTGTCCTCCTCTCAATTCTTTATCACTTTAGCTTCCTTTGATTCTATAGGGTTTTTGTTTTGTTTTGTTTTGCATTTCCATTAAGTATATTTTGAACAACCAAAGAAATCGTGGTAATGTCCAGATTATAAGACAGTTCCTGTTTTAGAAAGGGAAAGGAAGGAGGAAATCACATAAATTCAAGTTCTTGTATTTAACCCTTTCAACTATGTTAGCACAGTTCTCAATTTCAGAACAGAAAAGGTAAATGAGATATCCAACAAAGGACAATGAAAATGTCAAAAAGCACTGTGTATGAAAAATAGTTATGAAGCTATAAATGCTTACCCTGGGGAAAAAGGAGATTTGGAAAGAATGTGATAGTTCTTTAAAACATATTTAAAGGTTGCCACGGGGAAAAGTGATTTTGTTTACCTTTGTCTCTAAGAGGGCAGAGTTGCCTTTAAGGGCATTTTATATATATATAAAATATATATATAAATATATAAAAAATATATTACATATATTTCTAATTCTAATGGAGATACTGATTTGAATAAGATGTGATCACTGCCCTCAAGGAGCTTATGTTCTGTTTGAAGAGAAAATCAACATGTACAGCCCCATATGATGACTACTGAGGTACAGACATATTTTAAATTGCAACATAGCAGAGATGACAGGAAGATATATTTGACAAGGGTATGGACTGCTTTAAGGTAATGCCCCAGGAAACATATACTTGCATGAATGAACTGAGTTTGGAAAGATGAATATTCATTTGATGGGTGAAGAACACGGATTATATGTTAGGTCAGTGGAAATACATAAAATAATGCATGGAGACTTGTAGCAGTGTGATGAACTACCTGTGGTTTTAATTCTGTGTGTCGTTGGTTGGTTGGTAGCTTTATTTGCATTCTTCTGTTTGTGAGCTCCAGAGACCTGTCTGTTCTGTTAATCTCTATAAAGTTCTCAATAAATACATGAACAAAAATAGTTTTATATGAATGTTAAGAATTGTGTCTGAGTTCATGGGCACTACATTATCGAAGCAATCAGTATATGCCATGAAAAGAAATTTGAATTTGGTTTCCTGAAGATATGGATAAGTTTTAGCATATTAGTGATTAAACACATAACCAAATATTTTCAGTGTAATTAGTAAATTGAAATAATGTTATTTTTTTATGCCCTGGGAGTAGTCCAGATAAAATTATTTATCTACAGTGGCTAGGGAGTGCTTTAGATTGGGAAATTGTATACTAGGTGGAGAAGAGAGAGATGGATTGGGAAAGGGTGCAGAGGCAGGATGGCACAGAGTATTTTTGAGGAAGAATGACTGAAACATCTGATTTCTGAGAGATGGCTTAAGGTGCTGGAAGGAAAATTGACCAAAAAAATAGAAAAAATACATACTTTATTCTGGCTCTGCCACTAGCTGAATAACTTATAGGTACTCCCTTAACCTCCTTTACCCTTAGTTTTCTCTTTGTAAAATAAAGCTTTTAAGGTTGATCATCTCTTTGATTGTTCTAGTTCTAAATGTTTTTAAGTTTATGTGTAATACTAAATATAGCTGAAAGGATTGATTTGGGACAGTCTGTGGAGGAAGCTAAAGAGTAGTCTGTTTACCTTGATCTTCACTTACTGGTTTTTCATTGATTCTTTTAGAAAATTATTATTATTATTATTATTTTTAAGATTTTATTTATTTGAGAGAGAGAGCGAGCACAAGAGGGGGGAGCGGGAGAGGGAGAAGCAGACTCCCTGCTGAGCAGGGAGCCCGATGCGGGACTCAATCCCAGGACTCCAGGATCATGACCTGAGCCGAAGGCAGTTGCTTAACCAGTTGAGCCACCCAGGCGCCCTAGAAAATTATTTTTAGTATACCTTTAATTCTGTTTGTTTCATATAAATTAATTTATGTTCAGTATTGAAAGTATAAAAGATAAAAGGAGCAAAAATTTAAAAATTAAAGGTCATACCAATCCCACCCAGTTCAGATAACACTAGTTAATATATTGGTATTTACTCTTTATGATAGATGGGTAAACAGAGAAGCATATAGTAATACACATAATAACATATACTATTATATATATTAAATATTTATTTGTTTCCTTATTTTTTACTGGTTTTGGACTTACATATAATGTTAACCCACTATTTTTTCACTTAGTACAGGATAAACACTCTTTCATGCCAGTACATTTTTTTTTTCCTTGTATCAGTTTCTATATCAGTCTAATGCCAGTGTAACATTCCTTTTTACAGTGGTACTATTGGGGAACTAATCTTCATTGCTCAACATCTAGGTTCTTTCTTTTTCTTTCTTTCTTTCTTTCTTTCTTTCTTTCTTTCTTTCTTTCTTT
>NW_023270447.1:13163070-13194898 GCF_011800145.1 Mirounga leonina
TTTCTTTCTTTCTTTCTTTCTTTCTTTCTTTCTTTCTTTCTTTCTTTCTTTCTTTCTTTCTTTCTTTCAATTACGTTTTTTATTTTAATTCCAGTATAGTTAACATAATCTAGGCTGTTTTTGACAACTGTTATTTACGAACACTATTGGATGACTGGAAAAATAGTATTGTCTGAAATTGAAAATCGGATAACATATTCTTTAGAAGAGAATATGAGATATACTTTGAAGCAGTTGAGTTTGAATTAATGGCAAAACATCCATATCCAAAGGTCTTGAAGTCTCTTGGAAATGTGAATTTGAAGGTTATGAATGGGATTTGGGAGGAATTAGCCTCATGGTGAGAGCTGAAATTTGAAATGCTTAAGTTGTCTGAGCAAGGGAACAGAGGGAACAGGCTTTTAAACTTCAGAAAAGGAAGCATACATTGGGCATGAGTAAATTAGGAGATTGGACAGACTGGGTTGCTGTAGCGCCACACTGTGGTAAAAAGTCTCAAAGACGGGCGCCCGGGTGGCTCAGTCGGTTAGGCGACTGCCTTCGGCTCAGGTCATGATCCTGGAGTCCCTGGATCGAGTCCCGCATCAGGCTCCCTGCTCAGCAGGGAGTCTGCTTCTCCCTCTGACCCTCCCCCCTCTCATGTGCTCTCTTTCATTCTCTCTCTCTCAAATAAATAAATAAAATCTTTAAAAAAAAAAGTCTCAAAGACAAAACAAAACAAAAGCCCTGTATGTGCAATATGAAAAACAGCTGCCTATTACAAGTAGATTTTAGATTATATCATATATGCATACACATCAGTAGTATTTTTGTCAATAAAGGAAATACATGTTTTATAAGAAGCTGTACTTCTCATCTGAAAGTTTTGTGTGTGTGTTTACTTTTTGTTAGTTGTTGTTTGCTTTGGTTTGTTTGTTTTTTATTTTTGTTTTGAAGCCTAAGGAAAATCTTGTGAAGTTTGTCCACGTCATTCCCGTTTTAGTATTAAGGCAGCAACCGTCTTAATAATTTCAGGGCAATGCCTTATTTATTTTAAACTACATAAATTAAGAAATGCAGGGTGCCTGGGTGGCTCAGTTGGTTAAGCGACTGCCTTCGGCTCAGGTCATGATCCTGGAGTCCCAGGATCGAGTCCCGCATCGGGCTCCCTGCTCGGCCGGGAGCCTGCTTCTCCCTCTGACCCTCCCCCCTCTCATGTGCTCTCTCTCTCATTCTCTCTCTCTCAAAATAAATAAATAAAATCTTTAAAAAAAAATTAAGAAATGCAAGTTGAACTGTACATCTCTATCTACCTCCTTGGGCTGTTGCCTAATGCCATATAGCTACGATTATAACAAATTCATCTGTAAGATTGAAGAGAATAGATATTTCAGTACCAAACCTTAAAAAGAGAAGAAAACTAGTAGTTTCTAGTAGTGTCATTCACCTCACCTAAATAAGAATATGGAACCATATGCATTTCTGCTCTTAGCATCAGACACAAACTTGCCTGCAATTTCTAAGATTCCTCAGATACAAAAATTACATCTAGATTTTTCCCAGTGTGGACCAGTCCATGGTGTCCGGAAAGTCTTCCTTAGTCTAACCTAAATTTGCCTGATTCAATTTAAACTATGATTGCACAGCTGAGAAAAATCACATCAAAGGTGTTTTTCCCCTGATGTACCCCTGTACAAATTCACACACACACACACACACACACACACACACATGGATCAAATTAACATATTCCCTATATTATACATTATACCTTTTGTCTTTGCTAATCTTTTTAATAGTATTACAATTCCACATGAGGACAGGAGAAATTATATTCAGAACAGGACTGACCAATATTCAGAAATGTGCCTTGAAACCCAGAACAGCTGAAGCTTTGATATGGTCAGGCACCTCTTTGTAGGTGCAGGAGACACATTAGTCTTTCAATTGACAAGTTTGATGCCTTTTTACATATTAAGTGAACTTTACTTTGCATTATAAATGGTGGAGGTCCAGAAATAATTTGTATGCAAGTCATGGCAATTTTTATCTACATAAGACACACTCCTGTAAAATTAAAGTTATGCTCAAACAACTTTTCCTTTGAGTGATGGTTCACAAGGGAAAGGAGTTCTTACTTCAGGATTAACTAGCCCTATCGCTTCAGTTTGGCTTAGAAAATTCATCCTTTTTTATATTTGCCAGAATTATTTGTCTTTCAGAAATAAACAGAGAGAAAGTGAAGGAGGGAGAAAAGGAAAGAGACAGAGACAGAGACACTTTATAAACCAAAGGCCTGATGAGATCTTTAATAACCTCCCCAGCCAGGAAGAGACAACATTTAGCAAGTACCTACCCTCTTCAGTGTGCCATGCACCTTGCATAAGTGTTTTCATAATGCAAGGTAATGTCATTACAGTGTTCTTTTAACAAAGGAAATTTCCAGTTTTGAGAGCCAGTTGCAGGTTTCCCGACATTAACTGTTTTGGTACTGGTTTGGGTTCTGAAAAAAGAAACTCTCCTCTTGCACATGAGTACATTCCCCACTTTCCAAATTAGATGTCTTCCTGTGGCTTATGATCGCCTGCCTTTTCCAGTACCCCTAGGAGGTAGGACATTAGGCAACCAGCATTCCCGCTGCTCTACTGAAAACGATAGAGGAGAAAAAGACATGGACAGATTAGGTGGCTTTCCTAAAATCTCATAAACAGAAGTGAGACTACTGGAAATTGAATTTAGGCCTCCTGACTTTCTGTTGCCCATATCTCTGAGCACTAAAGACATTTTCCACAAATTAAGTACAAAAAGTCTGGTTTATGGGACCAGGGAGAGGGAGATAAATTCTGAAAATTTTCCCTTTTGTGTTTGAATCTCCATATGTTTTAAATAGAGTTTTTTGTTTGTTTATTTAATTGATTTTATTTCTGTTAATAAAATTAGAAAAAGATTCTATTATATGAATTTGGTTCACTGCTAACTGACTTTTTTTTTTGCCAGTTTTCATCACTGTAAACAGACCAAGATAATCTATATTAATTTGAATGGTGTGTTGAAGTGATTTTTGTCAAAGATTATATGGAAAAGTCAGATCTGATGCAAGAACAGTTATTGGCTGTTTGTTTTTCGCAGTCGCAATATGGAGCTTCGGTTTCTGCCAAGCCTGAACTGCCCCTCTTTTACACTCCTGTTGATCTGGTGGACATTAGTGTGGAAATGGCTGGACTGAAGTTTATAAATCCTTTTGGTCTTGCTAGTGCCACTCCAGCTACCAGTACATCAATGATTCGAAGAGCTTTTGAAGCTGGATGGGGTTTTGCCCTGACCAAAACTTTCTCTCTTGATAAGGTAAGAAAATATTTTTGAAGTCATGTTTAAATGTCTATCATGTATTTTAATTAGAGCAGAAATATTATGATGGCAAGATTTGCCTGACCAAGAAATAATAGTTACTCAACTACTGGACAAGACCTATTAGTCCAAGTTAGTTTTTATTTCTTTTCCAATCTTTCTGTCCCATGGAAGGGCATGTATTCTCCATTTTGTTTTGTATAGGAAGCATCAAATATATATATATATATATATTACAGAAGTGGCTATTTCATGTAATAGTCACAAACTCATGAATTCTTATTTTGGCATTAATTATTTTGTGATTTCTGGATGTGTGTGATTGAGGACATCTGCCTGAACTCAGAGTTGGAGAGACTAGGATTTGGTTTGTGCATAATCTGGGACCCAGTTCATGTCAAAAAGAATCACTCAGTGTACCTCATTTGTTCTGATAATAAGATTCTTCTTGAACTTTTAAATATAGAAACTTTTTTCAAAGTACATATACCTGACTTTAATTTGGCATGATGACTTTGTATTCACACCATGAATGGACATACTTAGTAGAAAATAAAGTACCTATTACAGTTAAGATTAATTCTTTAAAGTGCACAAAGTGTATAAATTCATGTCTTTAAAGTAGCATGAATTATACAATAGAAGGTTGCATCCTTATACGGTTTTGAATTAGAAAAGTACAGCAGAATTTAACATTCTTAGATCCTTTATTGATAAAATTTTAAATGCTAAATCTATCAATGTATTTAGTACTAACTGGTAGTTAGTAATAATTAATGTGTAAGAATCTGTGAATCTAGTGACTGAGAAAGTGTATCATTATTTAAATCAGCCTTATCCGTAGGCAAAGAAAATAATAGAGAACAAATATGCCCCATTAAGCACATTCTCTCCTTCTTTCTCCTCTTACTAGGATCAATAGCTGGCATTAGTATGGCTAAAACATTACAGCTGTCTTATTCAGACACTTAGCTTTACAAGAGATTCTAGAGAATCCTCAAAAGTTAGAAAAACCAGGGCATAAAAAATTTCATAAATGTTTTTATGTTTAAATAACTAAAGGGAGGTTCTTTTTCAAATAAATTGGCGGAATATTTAGAAATACTTTGGTTAAATAAAGTGTAAAGATAAACAGAACTTACTGGATTCAGCTTTAGAGTATCATTAATCAATTGTTTACAGCTTTGTAGAATATTGATAGTATATTTGTCTTTGTTTCAATTCATCCTTTAAGAATAACTCAGAAGCTGTTATCAAATGTTTAATCCATTGAGAAAAACTGAGTCTCTGATGACATTATAGTTACACTGTTTTAAAAATTTTATATGTAAGCAGAAATAGGTGGCTAATCAGGTACAAGTGAAGAACTGTAGGAAAAAATGTTTGCTTTGAATTTGCTGTTTGCTGGCAAAAAATTGAATTCTGATTAATCAGAGACATCTGTCTTTACTCTGTTGGTGACATGCATTGATTTGTGATGCTGTCTCTTTCAGTAACTTAGGAGCAGTAGCCTTTATTAGGATCACCAGCAGAAATAAATGTGGAAGCTAACTTCCTTCTAAACCTCCAATTTGAATTTAATCTATCAATTCACAAGTCTGTGATGCTGGTTGAAAGGGAGAGTAAGGAACAAATGCAAATTAAATTTAGCATATAAAACATAATGTTGGGGGCTTCCTTAGGAAGCTCTCTGTTACTTGCTTTGATGGTGGGTAGAACAGAATATTTGTACAGACTATTTTAAATGTATTTTTGCAGATTATAATGACATAAATAATGATAAAATGCCATTTTCAAAAACAATTGTTTCCCATACGTGGTTTTGCAAAGTAATCAGTTTGCTTCATAGAGATCCAGGGTTTTTGTTTTGTTTTGTTTTCTTATATTGTCCCTAATTAGTGACTAAACCTGTTGTGAATGTGAAATTGTCTTATGAGCGTCTATACTTTCTTGCTGAAGAAATGTTGTAGCATACAACTCAGTAGGTAGAAACACGTTTTCCCCACAGCCTCTTACTAAAGACATCTATTGAGATATTATATGTTCTGTATATTTGTGTGACATTATAGCATACCAATTTAGATTAGCCTTATTTTAATTTATTATGCCAATTCAAGAATCTACTTAAAAAGTATTAAAATTCAGAATCTTGACATTTGAAATTTGGATGCTCTTAATATGACAAAGGTTATTCTATGGAGTTTTGTTATCATATGAAATATTAATATTTCACAATACAGTTTTGATGAAGGACAATTTGCCGAGCCTGCATATGATAAAGAAATTAAATGCTTATCAAGGGAGTTCAGTAAAAATTAGAGCCCTGCCTGAACATCTGCTGGAAATTTTATTATCCTGTCCTACTGACAGGGTGGCTCCCTCGTTGTTTTTCTAGATTGACAGCTGAATATTGCACTGATTTCTGCAGCAAATATGTTTAGGTGAACTTTGTTTCCCTTTTTTTTTATTTTTTTGGGAGTTCGGAACATGCTTTTGATTTTCATCCTATACTTTTTTTATACTCTTGACATTTGTAGATGCCAGATTGAGGTCTAATATGCTGTAGCAACGATAGACCATTGACTTACAGTGAAATGCCAGTTGATATCTCAGTAAACAGAAATATTATTATTCTTTACTGTGCAGTCTGTATAAAAGCTGTATGTGGTTTCTTAGGGAGGCAAATGATCAGATTTTTAATGTCAAATATAAAAAGATCTGTATTTGCTTTTGTGTTAAATAACATCAAAGATGGCTTTTATTAACTATATTCTTCCTTCCCAAATCAGTCTTCCCTGGAATGTCCCAAAATATGTAGATTGCCTTTCTTGAGATTCTGTTTATGTTTGATAAAGATGATATTTAAAATATCATCATAAAATGATATTGAGAATATAATTAAAATTATTTTTTACATATAAGTATATATTGCATTTATGTTTTTTTTTACTTTTTTATTATTATTATGTTATGTCAATCACCATACATTACATCATTAGTTTTTGATGTAGTGTTCCATGATTCATTGTTTGCATATAACACCCAGTGCTCCATTCAGTACGTGCCCTCCTTAATACCCATCACCGGGCTAACCCATCCCCCCACCCCTCTCCCCTCAAGAACCCTCAGTTTGTTTCTCAGAGTCCATAGTCTCTCATGGTTTGTCTCCCCCTCTGATTTCCCCCCCTTCTGCATTCATGTTTAAATAAAAAAAGGTGGGAAAGCATTCAAGGTCAAGCTTAATTAAAGCTAAACTGTAATGACACACCAGAGAAATGCTATGTTTAACTGGTAATATTAAAACTTTTTTAGACTGCACATAAAAGAACCTCCTGACCCATGTCCACATTATACTGACAGGAAATAGATAAAAAGATTTTATTTTTGTGAATTATATCATAAATTTTGTTCTCTCAGGCATCTACATATAATATACTGCAAATATGTAATCTGTGACTGCAAGTTGCATACATCTTTATCACTACATAGATAAACTCAGAAGTGTTTAGTATTATTCCAAATCAAATTCAAACCTAAGCAAAAATTCACTTCATTTATACGGTATATAGTATAGATATTAGAATAAACTTGTGATTGATTTTTAGTGAGAAAATATCTTGAATGCATATGTTTTGTTTTAGTAAGTATCACATGATTAGACCAATAGGTGCACATATAGTGAGTCTCTCAACATAAAATACCAAAAACTAGAAACTGAGAAATATTTAAGGTTCTTCATTATTTCTTTGGAATCAAATAGTGATAGCTTTTTCCATAAAATACAACCTTATACCACATAACACAATGTTTAGTGTTATAGGGAGAGTTTGATAAATGTTTCATAAATATTCATTGGATAAATGAATCAATAAATGAATAAATAGATTTTTGGCAAAAGCATATTGAGTTTCTATTTTGTTTTCAGTCATATGAACAGACAGTTAACACATAAAAAATTGACTGTTCTGAGTATTGATCTCAATCAAAGGAGAAAAGGCCAATTTAAAATTTTCATATCCCATGTTGCTTTCTGGAGTGCATCTATACATATCTGAAAATGAAAATGTCAGGGAAGTTTTTAAATGGATGGGTAGTGTTTTAAGACTTAAGAGTCTTAAAAATATAGAGATTTTTTTGAGAAAACAGAATATGTATCGCACAACTTTAGGAAGGGAAATAAAAATCATCTGGCCAACTATCTAAGCTTATGTGTCAATAGCTATGACAGAGTAAATGTAACTTGTTTTGGAGTGCTTTTAGTAACAAGAAATATGCTAGATCTTTAAGGCAAAGAAGGCTGTTATAGCTATGGAAAACCCTATTTTAGGAATATCTTCTTTTATTGACCCCAAATTGGCCTTTCTCATAAGTTCCATCCATGTTTTATAGTTCTGCCCTCAGAGACACCATGGAATGAATTAGTCTAACTTATTAGCATAAATGAATTGTTGGTTTTTAAATATGGTGGGTTTTTTTTTCCCCCCAAGTAAATAAATACCCTAAAGAAAGGCTAACAAGTATGGAGAGGCAGTGACGTCTAGGGAAAACAACTTTGGCCTGGGAGAGTCCAGTCTCTGTCCAAAGCTGCTTCTAGATCACTACCTTGCATGAACTGTTTAATATTATTATACATTGTTGTTGTTAAAATTATCATTATTATACACATAATTAACTACCGTTTATTGAGTGCTTAGAAAGTATAGACATTGCCAAATGTTTTTCAGAAGTTATGCTTTGAATCTTCATGATATCCCTATAACATAGAATTGAAAAAAAAAAAATTTTCATATGAAATAATAGAGTGAGAAAGTTAAAACAATTGCCCAGGACTTAGAACAACAATTATTTATTTGCTCACAATCATGTGCATTGGCAATTTGGCTGAGCTCAGGTGGGTAGTTCTTCTGCTTCACAAAGTGTCGCTTGGGCTCATTCATGCATTTTCAGTCAGTTGGAGGGATGCCCGGGGACTGGCAAGGTGGCCTCATTCATACATATGGACCCTCAACTGGAGTTGCTGTAATTGCTCAGAATGCTGAGTCCCTCTCTCCATCTCTTTATTATCTCTCTTGCCTCGTGGGAGGCAAGAGGATGTTCCTTGAGTAGGACCCCACTCTGCTCCCTACTAATGGTTCCCTAATCCGTTGTTCCTAACAGCTATTGGCTCTGTCCTCTGGGCTTTTATTCTGGCCTCTGAGTTGTGTTCTGTTTTGTTTAAGAAATAGCCAGTGATGGCCATTCTTGGCAGTTGAGTAACTTTTTCAACCTATTACTTGCCATAGAAAGTTAACCCCTATTCTCTTTATTTCAGTTGCCCCTTTTAGTCCTAGTTCTTAGTCACGTCATCAGAAAACTTGCCTGGGCATCTGGGTGGCTCAGTCGGTTAAGCGTCTGCCTTCGGCTCAGGTCATGATCCCAGGGTCCTGGGATCAAGTCCCGCATTGGGCTCCCTGCTCTGTGGGCAGCCTGCTTCTCCCTCTCCTCCCGACTTGTGCTCTCTATCTCACTATCTCTGTCTCTCTCTCTCAAATAAATAAAATCTAAGAAAAAAGAAAAGAAAAGAAAACTTGCTTAAAAACTTTTGAATCTATTAAGGGCTAAAGCCACATTCATAGTTCTTGTTTAGACAGATTTTTCTCCATTTTGGATATTTCTCCTGCTGTGGCACAATGTCCTTAAGATTCTTAGAATCGATATTGTCTACCTGAGAGAATCTACTAGGATCTGCTTTAAATCTTTCTAAAATCTTGACAAAGAATCATATAGCAACACTTTTGATGTGATCTTTACCCTAAGGTCATTTCTTACTTTGAAAATCTTTTCCTCCCAGAGTAGAAAAAAGACTAAGAATAATTTTATTTTCTAACACAGCAAGTCCTGGGCCCTTTTGCTTTGCTCTAAGTTTGCTTAGCAAATTAAATATATCCTTTTTAAGTTAATTTCTCTCTTACAGTACCTTATTATTCTTGAGTAGAAACATTCAACCGACACTTTCAGTGTTTTGTCTAGATATTTCTTTAGTCAGATCCACACATGCATTATGTACATTTTCTATCTTCTGAATTATCACCAGAGATATTCTTGCCAATTGTTCTGTCACTACATAATACAGGCCACCCTTTTCCCAGTCTCCAATAACAATTTTCACACTGCATTTCAAGCCTCCACTAACAGTTTGTTCACCATTTTTCCAGCCTTTACTAACAGCCGACTCTTGATTTTCCAAGAGACGTCTCTGCCCCCCTCTCATTTCGAAAGCCAATGCCACATGTTTTAGATTCCATTATGTTAGCAAACATAACCAATTTCTGTATTACTTATCTCTTGCTGCATATCAAAGCACAATTTAGTAGCTTAAAACAACAAGTAATCTGCTCTTGGTTCTATAGTTTGGCAATCTGGTCAGGGCACAGCTGGGTGGGCTTGACTTTGCCCCATGTGACATTAGTTGTTCTCACTCACGCATTTGCAGTTAGTTGACAGACTTGGTGGCTGCTGGTCCTTGATGGCTTTATTCATGTGCTTGGGACCTCAGCTGGCATAACTGGGCCTGGATCTCCATATGGTCTCATCTTCAAAGAGACTGTACGGAGCTTGTTCACAAAGCGGCTGTATTCTAAAAATGCAAGAGTGGAAATTATGAGTCTGAGGCTCAGAAGTTGCGCAATATAATTTCCACCCTCATTTTGTTGGTTAGAGCAAGTCACAAGGCCAGACCAGAATTTGGGAGCATGGAAATAGCTCCTCCCATCCAAAGGCTGACATCCACAGCCCCAGGATTGAACCAAGGTCTATTTGATACAAATCCAGATGCTTTCCTCTAGATCATATTTTCTAACTTATCCTCTCTGTATCTTGTTATTTTATGTCTAAACTGAAGGCAGTTTGACTCCATCAGTGTTTGGCAGAGAACTGGAGTTCAGCTGAGCAGGTGCACTGAGGGCCTTCTATCCCCTACCTCATAGAGCAGCACCTATGATTTTCTTTCTTTTTTTTTTTAAGATTTATTTATTTATTTATTTATTTATTTGAGAGACCGAGAATGAGAGAGAGAGAGTACATGAGAGGGGGTAGGGTCAGAGGAAGAAGCAGGTTCCTCGCTGAGCAGGGAGCCCAATGTGGGACTCGATCCCGGGACTCCGGGATCATGACCTGAGCCGAAGGCAGTCGCTTAACCAACTGAGCCACCTAGGCGCCGCTATGATTTTATTTCTATTTTGGTTTTATGTATAGTGTCACAGAGAGAGACTTTTGAATTAAAACCTTCTGGGAGTGATGAATCACTAAATGCTACACCTGAAACTAATATTACACTGTATGTTAACTAACTAGAATTTAATAAAAACTTGAAAAAAATAATAAAACCTTCTGGGAATCCACTGTCCATCCTTTGTCAAAAGCCAATCTCCTCCTGTGCCAATTTTCTTTAGCCACACTGGCCCTCTTTCTACTTCCCCAACATGGCAGGGTCCTCCCTCTCTTAGACCGTTTTGCTAGGGTTTGCTCTGTCTGGAATGCTCTGCCCTTGGATCTTTATACATATAGCTCTTGCTTCTCATTCAGTTCTCAGATCAAAAATTACCTCATCAGAGAAGTCTGTGCTGACTGCTCAAAACTCAATCTTCCTGGGGCGCCTGGGTGGCTCAGTCATTAAGTGTCTGCCTTCGGCTCAGGTCATGATCTCGGGGACCTGGGATCGAGCCCCACATCAGGCTCCCTGCTCCGCAGGAAGCCTGCTTCTCCCTCTCTCACTCCCCCTGCTTGCGTTCCCTCTCTCGCTGTGCCTCTCTCTGTCAAATAAATAAATAAAATCTTAAAAAAAAAAAAAAAAAAAAACTCAATCTTCCTGTGCCACATTTCCCTGGTTGTTTTTGTATTTTGTTTTTCTTCACTGCACTTACCACCATATGAAATTACCAGTCTCTTGATCATGTATTTGTTTACTTGTTTATTTTTCTGTTTTGGCCATTCAAAGTAAGGTTTATAAGAAGAGGGATGTTGTCTTTCTTGCTCACTACTGTATGCCCAGTGCCAAGAACTATGTCTGGCAGATAGGAAGGATGCAATACATACTTGTTAGATGAATGAATAATTATAGGATTCTAATTTGAACCACAATTCCACATGACAGCCCTTCAGTTACTTGGAGACAGCTCTCATGTCCTATCAACAAGCCTTTTCTTTTTCCTTTCTAAATAGTCCTGTTTTCCTTTCCATAATAAGGTTTGCAGACTTTTTACCATGTAGGTTGTCTGTTCTCCCATGTGGATTTCAAGAAACTTGTTTCAATCCATATTATCTTAATTGAGAGGAAGTTGCCTACATTTGCACAAATTGCTAGCACCTATCAGCCAGACAAGAATTCAGGAATAACATTGTCAGGACTATAAGTGCTAAAAATAATATTTGGAGCTGTTAAGAAAAATTTCACAAATATGTTATGTAATAATATTTTAGAGCTCAGATAATTCTCTTTGGATTACACTACAAAAGACTACAATTTACTCTTATAACTCATTTTAAAAGGCCTTATTAGAAATAAAGATCTGAATCTTTTTAAACATTAAGTCAAACAGATTTATTTTATTGTTACTGAGTTTCTACACCACATTATTGTGAAAGTCTATGAAACAATAGATGAACAACTGTCCAGTGCATTATTTTTCCTGTTACAGTTCTAGCTTCAAATTTGGTGCATAATTAATTTCTATTTATCGTGCAGTATTGTTCTCATGGTATATACTTATGCATTAACTAAGGAATTATAATTATTTAAACAAATTCAATGTAAACTTCTCATCTGGGAGACTTTTAACATTCTAAAACCATAAGTGATTTCTGTGTGCTAATAATTTTATTTTCACCTGGTTAGGTTCTTTAATTGCTATTTAGATTTATTGTATTGAAATTATTAATATTGACTCATCCTCAAATTATAAAGAATGGGCTTATTAAAAGGCTACAGTTCACATGTAAGAGTCCTATAGGAGATTTCATCCAAATGCTCACTTCAACACTATTTTAGCAAGCTTTTCTATGAAGCAACCCTGATCTCATCAATAGCAAAAGAACACGCATATCCCTGCATGCCCATTTGTGTGTACACTTGCAATATGGAAACTAAATCTTGCAAGTTAGGATCTAGTAAAAAATATTCCACATCTTTCCCCACAGTTCTAAACTAATCATTGTTTTCAACCATGCTATGTATGCCAGACTTAGTTTGTTCAATAGAAAATATGGATTATGATGTTTCCAAACACAGGCTAAATGCATGTACTTCTTAACTATAAATCCTTTAATTGTAGCCAAAGTAATATTTTTAACCAGGTACATTATTAAAGTTATTTAAATTGCTCCCAATCTTTTTTACCTTTTATTTCACAATTGGGCTAGTTGATTATGAAGCAGACCAGTCAATTGTCCAATATAATTACGTCTTCACCTCTTTTCCATTTCAGGCTGTGATTTCACACTTGTTAATTAGCTAATCATTTTGGTAGAGTGGACAAGGTGAGACTCAAATAGACTTTTTAATAATATAAATTGATGTGCACAATTTTGATTTGGGTTAGCACGTAGAGGAACCTAACCTGTATTGGAAAATACTTTTCAACTTTGGGGGTTTTATTTGTTTTGTTTTGTTTTAAAGTAACTTTTGTCAAGGTTCCTGGAAAATCCTCATAATTATGGCTAATGGAAATTTTCATAAAGTACAGTCCTGCTGATTGAGAAACTGATTTTACTCTTTTCCTTTCTCACATAATTCTTTTGCAGATTTTTAATTTAACTAGTCAAAAATATCCATATTCTGGCTATGTTTGGCTGATTGGGCCTTGGTTGAAATTAAAATGGCTTGAATTCCATAATACACTCGTTGCCTTTGTATTTTCTTCATTGATTTTTAACAAGATTCTAGTCATTACTACATAGGGATATTCTTTATCCTTCACTGAAATACTGAACTATAAAACCCAGTGATTACCTCACTGTCAGGTTTTTATTAAAGACATACCTACATTGGCCATTTTATTGTAAGACTTACTCAGTTTTAAATTGCAGTTCTCTCTATGCTCCTTTCTCTTACATGACTTGCAGTTGGCTTCATACTCAATCAGCACTGTTTATAAAATGAGATCCCATTAGATGTTTAAGGAAGTGACTGCTTCTTTAAAGAAATAGTCAGCCAAACTTCCTTTTCATACACCAATTACCTTTACTTACTGGACTTCTCCATCTGCTTCTTTTACTTCAGCTAAGTCCACAGCTCTTTTTATCCTGCTCTGTTTACTCATTTTTAAGTTTTTCCATGGTATCCCACATGTTTGGAAAACTTACCATTCCTCTTCTGCCAGTTCACCCTCAAAGTTAAAATTTATCTTAAAGTATCATCAAGTAAATTGTCACTTTTAGGTATATGGTCTAGACTAGATGTATTCTGAGAGCTGTTGCTAATGTCCTTTATATGCCCTCTTTTTGATCTCATTCACTCAACACACATTTGTTAGGCGCTGATCATTCACGGAGTGTGTGTGTGTGTGTGTGTGTGTGTGTAAATGGTCTTTTCTCTAGAAAACTTAAACTCTAGTTCAGAGTATACACCAAAAGACTGAAGGCAACAGAAAGTCTTAGACTAAAAATGTTACTTAATAAGCAGTATTTTCCTCCATTTTTTTTTTTTTGCATCCCTAAGAGGTTTTTTTTTTTTTTTTTTTTTCCCCCTAAGAGGTTGTTTTTATTAAGACTCTACTGGATATGCACAGTGAGGGCAGAAGCAACCTCGGTATACAATTCGTACTTAGATTATAACTTACAAGATGTACTGGAAAAATGTAGAAGGCAGGCAATATGATATATCGTATAAAAGTTACAGGGACTATTTGGAAAAGAAGAAGAGATCAAATTATCACTACTAATAAGGTGATCCTTGCATGGTTTTAGACAGTTCATCAGAATCACAAAACTGTATCTTTTGTCCAGTCTGTCGTGTTGCTTGTGTTTCCTCCAATGGTTAAAAAGAAAAATGACTTCACATTTGAGCTTCATCTTTATTCTAGGCAGAAAGGATAGCACATGGACATTCATGGTCATGAGAGTGCCACGCATATTTAAGATTCAGCTGCTAAATCTTAAGTAAGATTCAGCATATGTATCACAAGGTGGTGTAAGTAGCTGGAGAGACTATGGGAAAGGCCCATTAGGCTAGGAATTTAAATGTGATTGTATAGACAACAGAGAACCTGAAGAGGTTTTAAGCAGAGGAATTACTTAATTCAATTTGGAATTTGCTTTTAATCATAATGTAACTCCTATTCACCATTTTTAGTGATATTTTCTACTTTTTCTCACACAGTCTCTCTTTTCTGATTAAATCAGTCTAATCACTAGGCTTATTATGTTTGTGTCATCTATACCTTAATTTTACCATTTTTCCTCCTTAAGATAATCTCTTCTCCTACTCAAATATTAAAAGGCCACTGATGATCTAATGGTTGTTGACCGATGGTTATCTTCTTCTCAGTCTCTGAGCTTCTCTAAAATTTTATTCAGTCGACGTAAGATAGAATGAATTCATTATGTGTTTGTTTCTTTTTTTCCTTCTTGAATGTAAGCCCCTGGAAGGCAGGTCCTGTGACCTTCAGGCTTTGCAAATGAAGGAACTGGAAAATACATGTTGATTGACTCTTTCCCTAGTCTAATCAGTAAGACAGATGTGTTTTGGAATGTAGTGCATTGTTTACAATATTGTGAATATTAAATTGGCAAATACCACTATTTCATGATGAACAATTTCACTTTTTTAGATAAATATAATTTTGTACAGCTATAATATTCTTCTTTAGGAGACATATTTTTAGGGTCTTTTTTCTTAGGTGCTGTCATGGGTCTTCAAAAATTTCTCCCACCATTAGGGAACTTTCCCCTATGGCCCTTTTGAATCTTTGGTTTTAACTTATTCCCTATACAACTCCTAGGAACCCTTGAGTTCCTTTTTTTCTGCTGAGACCCCTTTGCTTTTTCAGGGGTCCCTACTGAATAGACCTTAGAGTGACCTCACATTAACTTATTTTATATGGGTCTCTTAACTGGTCCACGGAAAAATTTTACATTTGCTTTGCCCTGACATCCTAGGAATGCAGGCTGGTCAAGGTATAGTTGCATCTCTTTTAACTCATTTTTCAGCAGCAGACAACGCCCCAGGTGAAGGAGAGAGGAAGGAAGGTGGAGAGGAAGCATCCTAGAGTGGCTTACATCTAAGGAAGTTTCAGGGAAGTCTTTGAGAAGTCCTCAGTTCTCAGGAATGAGCCTGCCTTAGTCTCTCTGTCCTGTTCCATAATTGGCTGAGGCAGGGGAATGCAGTACAATGCAGGGATGGATCTCACAGCAGAAGAGCTGGGGCCCTTGATCAGTTATGTTCCCTGTAGCTGGAGTTCTGTGAGGTTGCCACAAGGATACTTGGATTTTCTGCCATAGCCAGCGTAAGGTAAGCAGCCACTTGGTATATGGTTTTTCAGAGGGCAAATAAACAAACATTGCATTGTATTTTGAAATCTTCTCTTGATCAATACGAGGAAAAATGTTATAGCACCAAAGGTGCTATGAATTTACACAAAGAAAAGTATGTATTAAAAGAGAAAAATGAGATTGCATGCAGAAGGCTGGAAGGGTTTTTTACCCTAAATTTTCAGTCGTGGTTTTCACAGCAAATCACAGTAGTTATTATTCAAGTATTACAACTGTTTCTCTTTATTTGGAAGAAAGTGTCATCTCTTTCCTAAGTAATGTGACTGTCAATAAATTACTTAACTTCTCTAAACCTCAGCATGCTCACTAATAATTTAAGACAATACCTGCTTTCCCTTTCTTACAGTATTTTAGCAATACTCAGTTGGAAATTTAAAAAAATAGAAGATGTAAAAATGATTTGTAACATGTGAAACACCGTATCAGTAAAAGTTATTGTTACCACAATCTGCGTACCAAATTTAAACATCAGTAGTTATGTAATCATTTATTAAAACATATAAAATCATGTAATTTTGCCCCTCTCATTTAAGGACTCTTCCTCACCAGTACCACCCACATCCAAGTCCCCATGATTTCTCACTGAATACTCTTCCAGCCTCCCAAAGAGCCTCCCAAAGAGCCTCCCTGCTTGCACTCTGCTCTGGTCCTACGTTGCAGCCTCCAGAACATGGACTAGGTGGTCTCTTATAACATAAATCATATCATGTCCCTCCTTTGCTTAAAATATTCCAGCAGCTTCCCAAAGCCCTTCAAATAAGATCCAAAATCCTGTACAATCACTTTATCATCTGGCTCCTGCCTATCTCTCAGACCTCATCTCATTCTACTTCACCTTGTACCAATTAAGCTAGAGCCATAATGACCTTTTCTAGGTTGCTCCAATAAGTCATTCTCACCTTCACTAACTGTTCTCCTTGCCTGGAATTATCAGACCCTTATATTCAAAAAGAAAAAAAGAGAAAATTATTGCTAATGGAAACGTGTAAATAATATAGGAATAATTCCGTTGTAACAAGTAGTTTATTCTTATTGCAGTTTATCAGCTATCGGGAAATGGAGATGCCAACTAACCAATTAAACTATGAAGTGATGGTCACATATTCTTCCTTTCTGTTCCTTTCCATTAATAGGAGATTTTATGACTTTTAAAAAAATCATTCAATAAAATTCATCTTTAATTTTCTGAAAAGAAAAAAGGTAAAGAATTGTTCTTCCTTCTAGCTGTTGGGATCTCGTTAGTTACCAATCATAAAATCTTCAGAAAATGGGAAGTAGTTTATAGGGGTCAGAAATTTCACTGCAGGGACGCCTGGGTGGCTCAGTTGGTTAAGCGACTGCCTTCGGCTCAGGTCATGATCCTGGAGTCCCGGGATCAAGTCCCACATCGGGCTCCCTGCTCGGCAGGGAGTCTGCTTCTCCCTCTGACCCTCCCCCCTCTCATGCTCTCTCTCTCTCATTCTCTCTCTCAAATAAATAAATAAAAATAAAAATAAAAAAGACTGAATTAAAAAAAAAGAAATTTCACTGCAAAGAGCAATGGATGTTATGTGACATACACATGGGCTCAGAGAAAAGCATTTTTAAAAATGCTTTTTCATGGAAAATTAATAAATGTTAATGTAAATGTTAAAACACCCAAGTTGCGATTCCCGGTGTCTGACCCTCTTCATAGTTCACTGAAAGAAAACGAGAAAATGCTGCCCAAACCTAGAACACCTTCCCTCAGTGTAGGTGGGATTTGTGTCTGTACCTGCTCTTAACATTAAGGGGATTTAATCGAATAGGGCTGATACGCACATATCAGAAAAGTCACTCAAATTATTATAGGCATAGCCAGTCATGGGACATAATTCATAGTACACTCAACTGAAAGTGTTTTACATTAAAACATGAAATAAAACATATTAAGAAGTAAACTTTATAGCCATTTCTGGAGCGGGGACTTAAAATATCTTTAATATTGGACTTCCAGCATTAAATAAAAGACAAGTTTATAAAGAGTTCAATAATTGGACAGGCTACATATTGATTTTTTCCTTTGTTATGTAATATTACCCACTTCTCCATCCAGAGCCATGTTGTACCGGGTTGAAGAGTGCTAGAAACATGGTCGCTGTTGTGTATTGGAATGTGGAGAGACAGAAAGGCTGTCACAGCAGTCAATAAGATCTGAGAGGTGTTGACTAATTGCCTGCTAATTACACAGTAAATTGTCTAATTAAGCTGATGGTTAATTAGGGTACGCTTGCACAGCAGTCTTGTGTAATTGGCAAACTGGTAAGGACTGGCAGAGAACATGACTGGAAAGCTCACTGCCAGTGGATGACAGAATAAGGATTTAGTGGAAACAAAAGGGTTGTCATTTTTATACTGAAGGTTTTGTTTCAGTTCTGCAGCTATTCTGCAGTGAGCAATTGACAAATACATCCGAAGCCTAAATTACGTGAGTAAAGGAAGGCTTACGATGTGCTTCAACGTGTAAAATATGTTGCTGGCTTGCCGTGTCTCAGCCCTGATACACTATATCACGTTAAATTACTATACACGTTGTGTTTTTGCAGCTCCTCTTTTTAACATATGTTATTTGCTGTTCATATGCAAAAAAATTACGAAAATCCCCTCCATCTAAGGGAAAAATTGCCTCTCTTATGAAAAAATGAAAAGATGACAAATGTGACTGATTAAAAAACAACTGAAATAAGAACTTTGAGTTCAGGGGCGCCTGGGTGGCTCAGTCGGTTAAGCGTCTGCCTTCGGCTCAGGTCATGATCCTGGAGTCCTGGGATCGAGTCCCGCATCGGGCTCCCTGCTCGGCAGGGAGTCTGCTTCGTCCTCCGACCCTATCCCCTCTCATGTGTTCTCTCTCTCTCAAATAAATAAATAAAATCTTTAAAAAAAAAAAAAAAGAACTTTGAGTTCATTATTTAATTTTTAATTTATGCATCACTAAGAACCATAAAATATTAAACATAATACAGATATGTTTGGATAATACTTTAAAGAAACAAAGCATTTAATTAATTAATTAATTAATTAGAGAGAGAGCGCAAGCACGCCGGGTGAGGAGGGGCAGAGGAGGAGGGAGAGAGAGAATCTTAAACGGGCTCCATGCCCAGTGCAGAGCCCAGTGCAGGGATCTCTCTCACAACCCTGAGATCGTAACCTAAACCGAAATCAAGAGTTGGACGCTTAACCAATTGAGCCACCCAGTCACCCCAAGACATTTTTTTAATGAGAAAATTTCAGTTTTATCATTTATATGATTTTACCATGCAACTAGCTTTTGCTTATAATTTAGTAAAATGTAAAAATAGAATATTTCAATGTCTTATTAAATGTTTTTCATTTCTGAATGGATATGAATTACCTGCCAAATTTGAGTGCCTTTAAAACTAGAAGCTCCAGGGGGTTTGTTTTGCTGCTATTATTGTTCTTCATAGCTGAGGAAGTTTAACTTTCTGTTTCAAAAAGTTATCTATGATTGAAATACATGAAAATTCTCTCTGTAAGTAAACTAATCCATTGAAGAATACAGGCCCTTTATAAATGAATTTAGGTACACATACATGTCACCTCTTTATAAGGGACCTGATGCAAATGATCACTTCTATTACCACTTACCACCCAGGTTCCAAAATTTTTGTGGATTATAGGTTGCAGTTGAAACAAAAGGCTACAGGTGCGCAATAAATCTTGGTTTTGTACTTTTGTGTTAATAAAGCAAGAGAAAATTCTAACATTTCAAAGCTAGATATCTAAAAGATAAGAAGGCCTTAAGTGAAATTATGATATCAACATTTTTTTCTGCTTTCTTAGCAAATAAAATGTGTGTCTGCCTGTGATTGGATGGATATGTATATATTTTTTCTCACTGTTTTCCATAGAGAATTTGAAGTTCTGTATCTACTATGTTTTTAAATAGAAGGAGAAAAATACATACTATGTGCTCTCTAAAATGTCTTTGAACTAGCATTAACCTTGGAGATATATGCATGGTAAATGAAAATATTTACTATTTTAGGAGAAAAGGTGTTTTTCAACCTGTTTTAAAGCAATACTTTAAAATATTAAATCACAGATATAAAAAAAGATGTAAAATAAAAGTATTCTTTATTTCAAGAGTAAAAAAAATCATATTCATTCTGTGTGGAGTCTTAGGTTATGAAGTCTTTATAAAGAAATTATGCAAGATAGAAGAAAAGTGAATTTACCAAAGGGAATACAAGGCTAAACATTGAAATTGCTTATTTAAAGATATATCTCCTGAGGGAGAAAAATCAGATGGAGGTCAGATGTTGCAACTTCAACCATTCTATATTTTGATCTACTCAGTTTTTCATTTTATTCCTCAGACAGATAATATAAAAAGTTGATTTATTATAAGTGATAAAAGTTTGCATAAAAAGAAATCAAGTAGATCTATCTATCATTGTAATTAAAGTTTTAAGGAAGAATTTTTACAAGACATAACCTTCAAGAAAAATTCCTCCTTTATGTTTACATATAAATTTCAGTGTTTTTTTCTATTAAGTCAAAATCTAATCTATATTAATGGTTTCCACTAATATACAGCTATCAAAAGAATATGTTCTATATGTCATCATCTGTTAAG
Source organism: Mirounga leonina (assembly GCF_011800145.1). NCBI lineage: Eukaryota > Metazoa > Chordata > Mammalia > Carnivora > Phocidae > Mirounga > Mirounga leonina. The sequence continues at coordinate 13,183,538 of NW_023270447.1, forward strand.
GACTTCTTATAATACTCTAAAATGGCACATAGGTATTTATTTATATTTACATATACACATGTACCTAACATACATGTGTATATGTGTGTTATGTAATCTCAGTTTCTTTTTCAATTCCTTAGAAAATTTTATCCCTATAATTTAAAAAACGCAAGGTAAAGAAATAACAATATTTATTAACCTTAGCCATCAACCTTATTCTAAAACACTTTTGTTTTCTTTTATAATTTACATACCATAAAGCTTACTCTTTTAAAATATGTAACTTTCACCACTATCTAATTAATTTCAGAGTGTTTCCATCACTCCTGAAAAGAAGCCCATACCTGTTAGCAGTCACTCCCCATTCTCCACATCCACTAGCCCCTGGAGACCACTAATGTATATTCTATCTCCATGGATTTGCCTATTTTGGACATTTTGTATAAATGCGCTCATACGGTATGTGACCTTTTGTATCTGGTTGCTTTTACTTAGCATATTTTCAGAGATATTCCATGTTGTATCATGTATCAAACGTCATTCCTTTTTTGTGGATAAACTACGTTTTGTTTATCTATTCATTGGTTCATGAATATTTGGGGTTTTTTCCTACTTATTGCCCATTATAAGTAGTATTTTCTTGAACATTCACTTATAAGTTTTTGAATGGATGTATATATCCAGTTCTCTTTCAGATATACCTAGTTGCAGAATTACTGGGTGATGTGGTAACTGTATGTTTAACTTTTTGATGAGCTGCCAAACTGTTCTCCAAAGTGGCTGCACAGTATACTTTCCACTAGCAATGTATGAGGTCTCTAATTTCTTCACATACTCACCAACATTGCTTTTTTTATTATAGCCATCAGAATGAGTGTGAAGTTGTTTCTCATTGTAATATTGACTCCTACTATAAGTGATAACTAAAATAGTAAAAGTATGAAGGCCTAATAATTGCATTAATATTCTTAATAGCGTATCACCATAACAACAAGTCAATAGAACTAACAGTTAAAGTAGCTGCCATTTTTCATTCTTCTCTCTAATTCCAGAAAGTGTGGTCATCAGGAAAGGCTGACCCACTTCCACTGAAGGCATGACATAAGAGCAAGTCTGAAAATTGACTTTGGGGAATGGGGGTATGGGCAACCTCTGAAGAATAGGCCGGTTTATTTGGGTTCTTGGCCTTTGAGAGAAAATGTTACAAGGTGGCATATAATCAAAGAGTAGTCTCTTGCCGTTTGGTCATTTGTATAGTTCGAGGATATGAATAAATGCTCCAAGCTAAATTTTGAGTATAACATAGTGAATTAAAGCCTAGGAGAAACAATTAATATGTTCTAGATAGCAAGGATAAGGACTATTACTCTAGGAGCCTGAATCAGATGTTCTTCCCTATTCTCTGCTGCCCTGCTTAGTGGTTTTATCATTCTGGGTCCAAATGCATAGATTGTGAGACTTAAAAAAGATTTACCTTAGCTCTTGCTCTAGTCTAAGAGTTCCATAGACAGATGAGGAGAATTAGTCTTAGTAACAGCTTTGTTCAGGTTCATATAGATGGTGATTGGACACTCTCCTACCGTGTACTTGGTACTCTTATCACTGTATTTTTGTAGTATTTTATAGTCACTATAGTTCTCTGTTCATTTTTATGGTTCATGTATTATAGAACTATGACTCTGTCCTTGCTCTCAGAGAACTTCAAGTCTTGTGGTAAGATGCATCAGCAGCCAATTCCCATACTTCGTAAAACATGCTAGAGAGGAAGAAACAAGAGCTGTAAAAATCCAGAGGAGGCACCAGACCAAGCTGGAGGCAAGGGGTGTCACTGGAAAATAGATGAGTCTAAGAGGAGTCCTGAATAGTGCCTCTGGAAAGAAGAGGGACGTGGTGTGACTGAGTAGCGTGTGCAAAGTTAAGCAGAGAGGGAAAGCCCAGTGGAAGTGGGAGTTTAGCTTCACTAGAAAAATGATGTAATGAGAAGAGGGAAAGCTAGACTAGAACCAGATTATAAAGGGCCTTGTTCATTAAGAGTTTAGACTTTATCTTAAAGGATAACAAATGGACATTATGCTGAGAATGACGTGACAGGCTTTGAGAAAGGTTTCTCTGATAGGGTATAAAGTATTTAGCAAATAGCCACGTAAGAATGGGAGAGGATCCATGCATTCATTCTACAAGTATTTCATAACAAACCACCCAATTTCCAGACACTGCTCAGGCACTGAGTTTAGCGTGGTCACAAACATGGCAACTTCATGGTGTGTACAGATACAGTATACTAGGGAAGAAATGCTATTGTCTCAAGGTTGGGGCTGGAGTAAGGTGAACCTGTTTGAAAGGTATAAAGGAGAATCAAGTACCAGCTTGATGTCTGATTGCATGAAGGTAGGGACGGGCAGGGAGAAGGCAAGAATGACTCCAGGATCTTTAACTTGGCAGCTGTTTATGGTTGTTCCATTCACAAAGAAAGTGAATATAATAGGAGGAGAAAAATATGATTTTGGTGTTCTGTGCCGTTCACTGAAGCAGAACTTTTCAATATCAAAAGAAAACTGTCAATGGGTACTTTTATTCTCCAACTATAATTACTTCAAATATTTGGAAGGAAAAGGTCACCCTAATAGAGGAATTGCAGTTATTAAAATTGAACTGAAAATGTTAATAATTTCTCAGATGAGATATAAGCACTAATGTAGAGTTCTAAAGTTTGAACTCAATTTAATTATTCTAAAATTAGATCTAAAACTAACATCTAAAGGGGAAAAGTTAACAGGATGTTAAATCAATATGATTAATTAACTTGATATAAATAACTTGAGTATTGCTATGTTTATCTGTAAATCATTTATCATGATACCAGCTGTAAAAGAAAACCTTAATAATAATGATAACGATGTGTGTCATCCTCCCACTCACAGAGGTGTCATGACAAATTGTTAACGAACTGTCTTACAGCACTTCACAGACTCAAATGCTAATGTAATAATAACATAATCAATAATAATAAAATCAACAATGGAACAAATAATTTGATGCAGCTTTGAAAGGCAAATTTATTAAAACTTTGAGTTTACATGTTGAATTCTCTCTGTCTCTCTCCCTCACTCTTCCCCCTCTCCCTCTTCCTGTCCTCCTCTTTCTTTCTCTCTTTCCCTCCCCTTCTTTCTCAAAGGGGGTATTGATCATTTCCGTAGAATCAGTTGCCAAATCCAGAACAGTACCTAAATGTGTATCTTCCATTCCCACACTGACTTTCATTACTCAAGACCTCATTTATCCTCACTTAGAACATTGCATGAACCTCTTAAAAGGTCTGATTTCCATGCGTCTACTGACAGAAATCAATGTACTTATTTGCAACCAAATTTATCTCCCTAAAGTATATTTGGACATGTCTCTCCACTGTCTACTTGTAGGACAAAGTTCATACTCCTTAGTGTGTCATACAAGGCCCTCTGTCACCGCAACCCAATATTTTCTTAACCTTCATTTCATCTATACCTTTTCACAAAAAGGCTAAATAACAGAGGGCTAAGATCTTTTAAATATAAGTGTCCCCTCAGTAGCCTTATCTAATTTCTCAGAGCCCACATGTTCTTGTTATCATCTGGTCTCCAGACCATGCTTGTACACATGAAGTTGAGGCTGCTCACTGCTCAAGAAAAACCTGCTTGAGGGCAGTCTGCATGTTCACTGCAGATGCCATGTTCTGCCTCCCCCCAGTGCTTGTTTATGCAGCATGCTTCCATCTGAAGAGCCATCCCCCACGTCTGGCCTCTCGAGCACTTAATTTGCCCTCCAGAGTCAGTATAGATGTGATCCTCCCTGGAGACCTTCTCTTCTCTTAAAACTGTGTTCCCATAAACCTTTGGAGTTCTAGAACTTACCGTTTTAATAGGAGGGAGACAAAAATTGCAGCTCTGTCCCTAAGACATTGTCTATGTAGCCTTGTAGAATGGAATGGGCGAACCGACTATTAGCTCCCTTCTGTTCTACCGTGCTACATGTTTCATTAGAACATTTTTATTTTTCTTTAGAATCATTTGAGTAGCAGATCCATCTCCCTCTGAAAAAGTAACACTGGGTATTTATTGTGTACATATTACATGCCAGGCATTCTGAAACCCACGTAATGTACACTTTCTCTTTCACTACCAGCAACTCACTATGTTAGATGTCATAATCCCCACTGCATGGACAAATTGAGGCTTAACAATTTCCGAATCCCCTTGTTTTTGTACATCCCCTACAGTCATGGTTCGGTGCCACAAAGACAGCAGACAATCAGCAAACACTGAATTTCTTCTATTTCATATTAGGATTTTTATTCTTCTAGTTGGAAATGTGATATGATTTATCATATGATAAAAACTGATCAGTAGTGTTCTTTTGCCATCATTTGGCTACAGGTTGAATTTAAGTTGCTGCAGGTTTTCAGGAAAGAAGTGAGAAACCTGTTAAAAGATTGACTATGGGCCTCCTCATAACCACCTTATTTTATGGGACAAGCTTTCTCCCTCATAAGTCCATAGCTCTTGGGATCATCTTTGACTATTCATTGATAATCATTGTTTTGTTGGTTTTATTTCCATGGCCTATGTTCTGCTAAGAATGTTTCACATCCCATCCCATTTACCTGCTTTTGGACAAAAATGATTTTACTCCAGGATTCACCTACTTTACTAGCAAGATTGTATGTCAGGTAGAGCAGATTCAAATCCAGGACCCCCATAGAGAAGGAGATGACCCTGAACTCACACCTTTCTCTCTTAAAAATTTAAACACTGTAGACAATTTGAGAGGCAATGAAAAAGTTTCTTCTGAATTGAGCTCCTCTGGGCTCTGGATTTCCATGGCTTCCTTCACTACTTGTGTTTTAGTACAGTGGTATGAATATGAAAATCCTTGGTAGTAGGGGATTATCTTCTCCCCAGTGTTCGGTGCAATATTTTAAAGGTGTCCCAACATTATAAATTATGCTGAAATAATACAGCCTACTTGATATTACATTCTGTATTCATATTTACTATAAAATGTCTTGCTCCAGCACATTCCTTAACTTCCTATAGAGAAGGATGTAATGTACAACAGAGAAGTGCATTTTTTAGAAACACTGAAATGAAAGTTGTTGATTTTAAAAGACATTTTGTCACAGATGAGTGAGGGAGAAAGAGATCAAACCAGCAGGTCTAGCCAATCCAAGGTTTCATTCATGCATCTCTTCTGCTTAGTGCTTTCCCCTTCGGTATCATTAGCATTTTCATTTCGAAAAATGACAGTCTGCCGTGGAAGCAGTAAAAATGTTCAACCTGTGGTTTAAATTATTGATTTTTTAGAATATTGAAGCAGTATTTCAAATGGATTTTGTTAGAGATACTTCTGGGTGAGGGTTTCAAAGGTAATTTGATATCCAAAAGCCTGTATATTTCAAAGACTTTCCATTCTTTGAATTTCTTTAGACTCTGGTTGATTGGATAAAAATGTTTATTGTCTTCGGGATTATAAGTAGCAGATCATTGCTGCTTGAACTTGAAACATATATCTGTAGACTGTGCTCTTCATGATTTATGGTGTATGTTCAGACTGTGATCAACTGGCAAAATAAATCATTTGGAAACAAAAGCTGATTTTAAAGTGAAGGAAAACATGCTGTGATTTACATGCATAGAAGGTCAATAGTCCAATTGATAGCTAATTTATTGTAATAAAGGATGCAAGGTGTAGTTCCATAAGAATGGATTTTAATGAAGCTCCTCAAATTTTATTATGCTAATAGGGAGTAGAGTGTGGCTGCAGTGATTTTCCTTAAAATCTTTTTAAGTCTCTCACCACAGTCAACACTCACATAAGAACAGAAAATGTTTTGACAAGGAGCAGGATTACTGACTGCTGTGTGTATGCTGTGCAGGTAGTTTGCTATTCGCAGCATGTTTCTGCTTATGGAAAAAAGCTACTTAAAAAAATTACATTATATCAAAATGACTTGATCTGCAATCATTCCAGGAGTCGAAGCCCTGTTGAAGTCAATGAGGGCTTGGAGTGCAAATTTAGGACTGTATCAAGCTTAATATGTGGAGAATTGCATCATATCTTGTGATGTCAAGTATCTCACAGCAATGGGATGGCACAAATTTGAAATAAAACCTGATGCTGTCTCTTTGACGAGTGTCAATGAATTAAAAACACTGTATCAGAAGAGATCTTTTTGAAGCATTGGGCCACAAAAAGGAAATCTGCTACTAAATATATGAGCTGTATCGTAACTGTGGATGTTTTAAACCAGCTTAAAAATGCCTTCCCAATGGCAGTACTACCATGGAAGTTGGTTGGAGAATCTGCTGATGGTGCTACTTTTGGGGGGGAAATGCTTAATCTGAGGGTGTAAAACCCCGACATCAAATCTTTTTGTAGAGCTTCCTTCCTCTAAAAACTGTACAGTGGAAAATATGACTGAAACAATTTATATATATTATTATGACATGAATCATCTGATTTAATCTTCATGACAGCACTTAGAAATAAGAATTTTATATTTTTTCATATTGTTTCATAATGTTACAATTAGGGAAACAAGAGTCCCAGAAAAGTAAGTAAATTACTCAGGGTCACACAGCTATTAAATAGTGAGGCCAGAGTTCTTGCTCAGGTTTATATAACTCCAAAAGCAATGCTTTTCTACTACACCACGTGTCTCCCTTTATTCTTTAAAAATGGCATCAGTAGCAGTTAAAAAAGAAAATGAAGATACAGAAGGGTAGTGAGCCCTCATAGTTACACAGTATTTGTGATATTTAGTTCTTTTTTGTTGTTTGTTTGTTTGTTTTTGTTTTTTTGGTTTCAGGGGTAAAACCACTCATGTGTGCTCCCTTCCCCCTTCCATTAGGTGCTTACCTGATTGAAAACAATTCCTATGTGTTTAAGTCTCAGGTGCTGTAGGTGAATTAACTCACTAAATCTCCACAACAATTCTATGCAGTATATATTAATATTAGTCTCACGAAATAGAGGAGGACATGAGACACAGAAAGGTTGTTCTAGTGAAACCATTAGTAAGTGGTAGAGCAGAGGCGATATCTACCATAAGGAATTGTTGTGAATATTCAGTGAAGAAGTGAAGGTACTTAAATTATCAATACTTTACAGGAAGGAAATTGAGTCACAGAAGGGTAAGTGATTTGTCCAACCAATATCACACAGCGGTCAATTTCGCATAATGATAAAGTAATAGATACATGTCTTGGTATTTAGTAAGTTATTAGAGTGCATGTTTAGAGGAAGAATCACATATTGGTTGAATGATGAACTAATAATTAAAGCCTAGTCCTCCAATTTGGTAGGGGATTTTGTGCAAGTTACTTCAACCCCAAGTTTTAGTCTCTTTATTTGTAAAATTGTTGTAGTGGAATATTTGTAACTGTAATTTACTAAGTTAGCCCATGTGTCAAGTACTTTTATAGCATGTGATACAAGTAAAATCTAAGCAAGTGTTTAGGACATAGTAAGTGCTCACCAAAGGCTAACATTATTAATGTATTTTGTCATTATCATTATATTAGGAGATGATTAGCTTTTTGAGGAATCTCCATCATGTTTTCCAGAATGTCTGCACTAATTTACATTCCCACAAACAGGGCACAAGGGTTCCGTTTTCCCTGTATCCTCACTAACACTTGTTATTTCTTGTCTTCCTGATTCTAGCCATTCTGACTGGTGTGAGGCCATCTCTCACTGTAGTTTTGATTTGTATTTCCCTGATGATGAGTGATGTTGAGTATCTTTTTCCTGTGTCTGTTGGCCATCTGTATGACTTCTTTGGAAAAAGGTCTATTCAACTGGATTATTTCTGGGCTTTTTTTTTTTTTTTTTAAGATTTTATTTATTTATTTGAGAGAGAGACTGAGATAGAGAGAGCATGAGAGGGGGGAGGGTCAGAGGGAGAAGCAGACCCCCTGCTGAGCAGGGAGCCCGATGCGGGACTCGATCCCGGGACTCCAGGATCATGACCTGAGCCGAAGGCAGTCGCTTAACCAACTGAGCCACCCAGGCGCCGTTTTTTTTTTCTTTATTGAGTTGTATAAATTCTTTGTATATTTTGGATATTAACTCCTTACCAGATGATTTGCAATTATATTTTCCCACTCATTAGGTTGCCTTTTTGTTTTGTTGTTGGTTTCCTTCACTGTGCAAAAGCTTTTACTATTTGGTATAGTCACAATGTTTTATTTTTGCCTTTGTTTCCCTTGCCTTTGGAGTCAGATCTAGAAAATGTTGTTAAAGCCAATATTAGAGAAGTTACTGCCTGTGTTCTAGGATTTTTATGGTTTCCTTTCTCACAGTTAGGTCTTTAGTCCATTTTGGTTTCTTCTGTTATACAAAAGCTTTTTAATTTGATGTATTTTCAATTGTTTATTTTTTTTTATTTTTGTTTCCCTGGCCTGGCAAAACATATCCACAAAAATATTGCTAAAGTTGATGTCCAAGAGACTGCTGCCTACCTTTTAAGAGTTTTATGGTGTCAGGTATTACATTTATATTTTTAATCCATTCTGAGTTTATTTTTATGTATGGTGTAAGAAAGCGATCTAGTTTCATTCTTTGCATGTAGCTGTCCTGTTTTCCCAACACTACTGAGGAGACTGTCTTTTTCTCATAGTATAGTTGTGCTTCTTACGTCATAGATTAATTGAGCACGTAAGTGTGGGTTTACTTCTGGGCTCTCAATTCTGTTCCGTTGATCTATGTTTCTATTTTTGTGCCAAACCATGCTGTTTTGATTTCTATATATTTGTAGTATAATTTGAAATCAAGGATTGTGATACCTCCAGCTCTTTTTTTTAAGATTTTATTTATTCATCAGAGAGAGAGAGAGAGAGACAGGTTTTCACTATCTATGGCATCTAGAGCCCTACAAAATGTATTTCTTAAATGAGCAAACTTGAAAGTTGAAATTACTTGTTGATTCATGGGCTACTGAATGGATGTTGAGTTAGTGAGCATGAAAACATTAATCTCATTGTCCTTCTCCATCAGAGATCTTGGGTGATCCAGGTCCATTATCAATGAGCAGTAATATTTTGAAAGGAATCTTTTTTCTGAACAGTAGGTCTCAAAAGTAGGCTTAAAGTATTCAGTAAACCATGTTGCAAACAGAAGGGCTGTCATCCAGGCTTTGCTGTTTACAGAGCACAGGCAGAGTTGACTTAGCATAATTCTTAAGGGCCCTAGATTTTGAGAACGGTCAGTGAGCAGTGGCTTCACCTTCAAGTCACCAGCTGCATCAGCCCCTAACAAGAGAGTCAGCCTGTCCTTTGAAGCTTTGAAGCCAGACAGTGACGTCTCCTCTCTAGCGATGAAAGTCCTATCTGGCATCTTCTTCCAATAGAAGACTTCTATCTACGTTGAAAATCTATTGTTTAGTATAGCCACCTGCTTTAACTTCTTTAACTTCTTAACTAGATCTTTTGGATAACCTCCTGCAGCTTCCACATCAGTACTCGCTGCTTCAATTTGTACTTTTATGTTACAGAGATGGTTTCTTTCCTTAAACCTCATGAACCAACCTCTGCTAGCTTCAGACTTTTCTTCTGCAGCTTTCTCACCTCTCCCAGCTTTCAAAGAATTGAAGAGAGTTAGGGCCTTGCTCTGGATTAGGCTTTGGTTTAGAGGAATGTTGTAGCTGATTTGATCTATCCAGACCACTAAAATTTTGTCCGTATCAGCAATAAAGCTGTTTCACTTTCTTATCATTCATGTGTTCACTGGAGTAGCACTTTTTTTTTTTAAGATTTTATTTATTTATTTGACAGAGAGAGAGACAGCAAGAGAGGGAACACAGCAGGGGGAGTGGGAGAGGAAGAAGCAGGCTTCCCGCTGAGCAGGGAGCCCGATGTGGGGCTGGATCCCAGGACCCTGGGATCATGACCTGAGCCGAAGGCAGACACTTAACGAGCCACCCAGACACCCCTGGAGTAGCACTTTTAATTTCCTTCAAGAACTTTCCCTTTGCATTCACAATTTGGCTTTTTGGTGCAAGAAAGCTAGCTTTTGGCCTAACTTGGCTTTCAACATACTTTCCTCATTAAACTTAATCATGTCTAGCTTTTGATTTAAAGTGAGAGACATGTGACTCTTCCTTTCAGTTGAACACTTAGAGGCAATTGTTGTAGGATTATCAACTGACCTAATTTCAATATTGTTATACTGCAAGGAATAGGGAGGCCCAGAGAGTGAGAGAAATGGGGGAACAGCTGATTGGTGGAGCAGTCAGAACACACACATTTATCAATTAATTTTGCTGTCTTATAATGGCATGGTTTGTGGTACCCCAAAACAATTATACTGACATCAAAAGATCACTGATTACAGTTCAGCATAACAAATATGATAATAATAAAAGGGTTTGAAATGGTGCAAGAACTCCCAAAATGTGACACAGAGACACAAGTGAACAAATGTTGCTGGAAAAAAAAATGGTGCGAGTAGACTTACTTGACAAAGGGTTGCCACAAACCTTCAATTTTTAAAAAACACAATACCTGCAAAGCACAGTAAAATAAAGTAAGCCTGGATTGAAATGTATGGGGTATGTAATAAGCAGTTCTAAACTAGAAAAGATCAGAGTTCAAGAAAAGAGACAAAAGGGGAGGAGTCAACATTTGCAGAGAGAGAGTGGTTCACAATATTCATAAATGTTGAAAATCTAATCCATAGATTCAAGAAGGTCAGTGAATAACAAATAAATTAAATGAACAAACTCTTATTTAGACTCAACATAGTGAAATTATAGAAAATCAGAGACAAAGAGAAGACCTTAAAAGTAGCCAGACAAAAGAGAAATAAGGAAAGTGTCTTAACATAAAAGACAGCGGGATCGTAATAATTAAAAATAAAAATGAAGTTACAGTTACCCAAGTAAATATAGGGAGTAGAAAAATAATAGAGAATCAATGCAGAGAAATAGTGGAAGTATTTGAAATTAAAACTATGATAGCAGAAAGTAAATATGTATTATGAGAGTGGGAAGGTAAAGTTGTGAACATCTTCCAAAAAGTAAAATGAAATGCCAAAACTGAAAATAGGATAGAAAAGATAGACAAAAATAGAGAATGTGACTAATAGGCTCGGTATTCTAAGAATGGGGATTCTACAGGAAGAAGTGAAAGCAAGTAAGGAAAGGCAATTTTGAAAATAATAATACAAGGAAATGCTCCAGAAATGAAGAACATGGGGCCACTGGTACCCAATGAAATAAGAAAAACCCATATTGATAAACTAATGTTTATCATCATAAGATTTCTGAATATGGGTTTAGGAAGAAGGTCCAGGAGATTTTATTTATTTATTTATTTATTTATTTATTTATTTATTTATTTATTT
>NW_023270447.1:13194908-13245618 GCF_011800145.1 Mirounga leonina
TTTATTTATTTATTTATTTATTTATTTATTTATTTATTTATTTATTTATATTTATTCATTTATTTATTTTAGAGAGAGAGTTGGCATGTGAGAAGAGGGGAGGGGCAGAAGGAGAGGGAGAGAAGCAGGCTACAGGCTAAGCACAGAGCCCAACACAGGGTTAGATCTCATGACCCTGAGATTATGACCTAAGCCAAAATTAAGAGTCTGATGCTTACCCAACTGAGCCACCCAAGTGCCCCAATCCTAGGAGATTTTAAGAGATAAAATAAGCAAGCCACATACAGGGGTCCCCTCCCTTATATTCCAAGACCCCCAGTGCATGCCTGAAACCACAGATAGTACAAAACCCCAAATATACTATGCTTTTTCCTATACATATATAAGTATGATAAAGTTTAATTTATGAATTAAGCACAGTAAGAGATTAACAGCAACAACTAATAATGGAATAGAGCAATTATGATAATTATACTAGAATAAAAGTTATGTGAATGTGGTTTCTCTTTCTCTCTCAAAATATCCTATTGTGCTGTATTCTTCTTGTGATGATGTGAGATGATAAAACTACATGATGAGATGAAATGAAGTGAATGACATAAGCAGTGATGTAGTGTTAGGCTACTACTGACTTTCTTGTCATTATTTTGGAAGGAGGATCATCAGCTTCTTCACTGCAGCTGACCATGGGGTAACTGACACTATAGAAAGAAAAACGTGGATAAGGGGGCACTACTATAAGAAGAAAGGAGAATCCTAAAAAACAACCTTAGGAATTAGACAGTATCTTTAAAAATCTAAGGAATATTGTCTTTAATATTGGATTTTGCACTAACTAAAATATCAATCAGAAATGAAGGGAAGACAAGTACATTTACTTTCCATAAGCCCTTTCTCAGGAAGCTACTAAAGAATATGCTATACCAAACAAGGAAATAAATGAAGGGAGCCAATGCTGGGCTGAGTCAGAAGGAATTTCTGGTAGGACTGCAGAGGAAAATTCCAAGATGAGAGGTGAGCAGTACACCTTGAGAGCATTGTAGAATCAGGCTGTTAAGAACCTCTAGGAAGAATTTCTCAGGATAAAAATGAAACTGCTCAATTATCTGATAAATTTGACTTTGTAGGAAATCAGACTATGAGCCCTTTTATGGAGTTACCATATCATGTGGAGAGAGTCAGCCTGTGATTCAGAAAAAGCCAAGTAAATGAAGAAAGAACATTTAACTTGGGTGGGAGTGGGAGGAGAGACTAGTACACGAAAAGAAAAGGAAAGATTTTAGACCACTGTTACCTCAATGAACCAATGTTCACATAGCTACAAACATAAAATTGTTGATTGCAGTTTTAACTGAAAATGTCTTCAGGTATGTTGGGAGGTTGGTGGAGAATAAATTTGTGGGAGAGGTTATACAAAGGACTAAAATCTTGGCTTCCATAATAGGAAGTAAGAGGTGATGTCAAAGGTAGGCAGGGGATATTCTCTTTAGTACCAATCAACACAGAAATGCAGACTGTTCCTTCAGTTGCTACTCATGTTATGAGAACTGAATTTACTATCTTTGATTCCCAATATTAATAATAAAATTCTTCCCTGTCATCACTAATGAAACTGGCCTGCACATATCCTTTATTTATCCAAATCAGTTTTTTAGCCAGGTGTGCCTAATCTGGCTCAACCCTTAGTAAAAAACAAAACAAAACAAAAACAAAAAGCCACCACCAACAAAAAACACACACAGTGGAATTGGAGTGTATATTTTCTATTAGAGTACTCACATGGAAATAGTATCTTTGCCTCAAGTTCTTCACCCTAAGTAATCTAATGATGTCAGTCAATACTTATAGAATTGTAGCAGTCTTAAACTCTAATGGAGAAAGAAAAATATAGGTGTCTGTGATGTGTGCATTGATTTTAGCAGTTCATCCTTAGTGGAAAATGTAATTGAGTATGTGTTCAGATGGATAACACCACTTTAAAGGAGGAATAAGACAGTTTAATGCAATGGGAAGAACTGGATACATCCACATATTAAATAACGGTATAGTTCACTGATTGACAGTAAATCTTTATATCTGGAATATATATTCCCGTGAACCTCTCTCTCAACAATGGGGCTGTGCTGCTTCAGTTGGTATCAAGTTGACACGTAATATACCTTTTATAACTTTTAATGTGATAGACCTTTTATTCATCCTGCTCCCCATAGGAAAAGCAAATGCTTCTGCTTTAGTGAATGCAGTGTGGAAAAAAATACTTTCAGCGCAGTGATGATTTATAATCCACCCTCAGTGCTCTATATCATTCTCTAGGAATCTGTGTGACTGTGTGTGTGTCTAAACATATCTCTGTGTGTGAATGAAAATATATTCAAAAACAGGGAGAAAGTAGAACTCACACAGTTTTCTAAGAGGCACTGATAATTTAAAATATTTGTGAGATAAAAATCAATGTCAATGCAGGTATCAATTAGTCAAATGAAACAATAAAAGGAACCATGGCTTTTTATTTTAAGAGATTTAACTTTATCAAGTTTTTAAGGTTCCAATAAAATAGTTATATTAAGACACATGATTTTATTGTTCTGTTTATTGTCTATCTCTCATAGTAAAATGTAAGTTCCTTGAAGGCAAGTATATCATTGATATTATTCACTTTTTATTTATTTATTTATTTATTTATTTATTTATTTATTTATTATTATTTTTTTTTAATGAGAGAGAGAGCACATGAGAGGGGGGAGGGTCAGAGGGAGAAGCAGACTCCCTGCCGAGCAGGGAGCCCGATGCGGGACTTGATTCCGGGACTCCAGGATCATGACCTGAGCCGAAGGCAGTCGCTTAACCAACTGAGCCACCCAGGCGCCCTCACTCATTTTTTTAATAGCTGCTTAGTTCTTATTGTATGGATTGGATATGGCATCATTTAACTATTTCTTTCTTGATGCACATTTGGATTTTAGAAATTTTTGTTACTATGAAATAAATGTGCATATTGGATCTCTGTACTATTACTTCTTTCTATACTAGATGCTTAAAAAGGGAATGCTGATTCAGAAGTATAGTTGACCCTTGCACAATTCAAGGGGTTAGGGATGCCAACCCACACAGTAAAAATCCATGTATAACTTTTGACTCCCCTAAAATTTAACTACTAATAGACTGCTATTGATGGAAGAAGTCTTACTGATAACAGAAAGAGTCGATTAACACATATTTTTTATGTTATATGTATTGTATACTGTATTCTTACAGTAAAGTAAGCTAGAGAAAAGAAAATGTTATTAAGAAAATCATAAGGAAGGGGGCGCCTGGGTGGCTCAGTTGGTTAGGCGACTGCCTTCGGCTCAGGTCATGATCCTGGAGTCCCGCATCGGGCTCCCTGCTCGGCAGGGAGTCTGCTTCTCCCTCTGACCCTCCTCCCTCTCATGCTCTCTGTCTCTCATTCTCGCTCTCACAAATAAATATAAAATTAAAAAAAAAAAAAAAGAAAATCATAAGGAAGAAAAAGTACGGTTAAAGTACTATATGTATATTTATTGAAAAAATCCATATATAAGTGGACCTGCATTGTTCAAACCCATGTTTTTCAGGGGTCAACTGTATATATATTATTTAATTTGAAAAACACTGAAGATTAATTTCCAAAAATGTGCTAGCAATTCATACATTCAATAATGTAAGAGCATCCATCCTCACTCTCACCTCCAGTATGGTTTATTATTCCTCTTTTAAAGTGTTTCCATCTTGCAAAATCCCGTTAGTGAAAAATGGTATCCCCTGGTTCTTATGTGCATTTTCCTGACTGCTAGTAAAGTTGAACACCTCTTCACATTGTTGGTATTTCCTTTTCTTCTAGATGAAATGACCGCACATCCTTTGACTATTTTTCTCCCCCACCAACCTTATTGAGGAAGAATTGACAAATATTGACTGTTTTTCTATTGAGTCAACTGCCTCTAACATTTGAGGAACATTTTTGCTCAGAAAGGATAGTAATCTTTAATATATTGGTTTTCATATCACATTTTCTTTTAGCCTACTTTTTATAACTTTTTTTAAAACTAAAGTTTGCCTTTAGCAAAGTAATATGTACACAAGGTTAAACATCAAATAATACTAAAAGTACTTTTACGAAATTCACTTGTCCCCTACCCCATCTTTACACACTTTCTATTTTTGTTCTTGCAAAGCAACTACTTTCAGTTCTTATCACTTTTTAGGTTTTTTAAATTCATGGTTCTAAATAAGATATTTATGTTGCAGCTTTTTAAAGCTGGATATTTTCCATTGACTTCCTGTTACAGGTCCTGAGGTTTTAGTTCTCAGTTAATGTTTATCTTACTATGTTTATGTAAATACTGTTCATCGTTGACCTGAGGCAAGTGTAATGATTGTGTTTCCTTTGTCTTACAAATGTTTGTTTTACATGGACTTAATAATTGTGTCATCAAAACATTTTTTTTATAAAACTGTCATTATTTTTTAAGTATATTTTACCTGATTTTTTACATATATATATAAGTACTTTTTCCACACAAAGTTCCAAAAGCTCAGTCAGTTTTACTCTATCTTCTGGAGACCAACTTCTGTTGTTCTAATCTAGACTCATAGTTCTGAGTCTTCAGATTACTGTGTGTTCCATATATCCTGAATCCCATTTCTTCCTTTCTTGGTTTGATCTCTTATTTTCCTAAAACCGAGCCTCCAGAAACTTTGTCAGAAAGAGTGTATAGTAGGTGTATTTTTAGAATTTTTGCAGATTTAAAATTTCTAGCTTCAAATTTCTCTTCAAAAATTTGAAGGCATTATTTCTTGCTTTCTAGCGTTTAATGCTGCTATTGAGAAAGATTTTTCAGGCAGAAAGAAATAGAAGAAAAGCAAGAAGTGCAATATGTATATCAGGGAAGCAAAGCTTTTTCAGAAATTCTCAGATTGTTATTCACTGGCCAGATGATGGCCTCCCCTTGGTGGAAAGGAATGTAGAGAGGCAAGTCTTAAATTGGGTACATTGTCCCCTAAAAAATATCAGGATTCTGTTGTAAGAGCAAAAATAGAATTTCATTTTATTCATAATTTATAGAATTCTATGTAAGAAAAATACCAAAGACCTGTTAGAATAATATTATATATAAAATTTTAGACCCATCACTAATAGTAAAGGAAATGTGGATCAAAATCACCATTAAATATCACCTCATACCTGATAGGTTGACTGTTATAAAACAAACACACACACACACACTCAAGCCATAAGGGTTGGTGAGGTTGTGGAGAAACTGGAACCCTTATATTCTATTGGTGGGAATATAGAATGGTATAGTTACTATGAGAAATATGGAGGTTCCTCAAAAATTAAAATAGAGCTACCATGTGATCCAACAATCCCACTTCTGGATATATATCCAAAAGAATTGAAATGAGGATCTCAAAGTTTGAAATGAGGATATCTGCACCCTCGTGTTCATTGCCGCATTATTCACAATAGCCAAGATATGGAGACAACTCATATGTGCATTGGCAGATGAATGGATAAAGCAAATGTGGCATATACATATAATAAAATATTATTCAGCCATAAAAAGAGAAGGAAGTCCTGCCATTTGTGACAACATGGATGAACCTAGAGAACATTATGCTAAGTGATATAAGCCAATCACAGGAGGACAAATATTGTATAATTCCACTTATGTAAAGTATCTAAAATAGTCAGACTCATGGAAGGAGAGTATAGAATGGTGGTTGCCAGGAGCTGGGGAAGGGGCAAACAGGGAATTGTTTTTCAAAAATTCAGTATCAATGATTTGGAGAACACTTTATCTTATTTTCTTCCTTTTTAAGGCTATTTGGGTAAAGGTGGAGGTTTGTGGTAAAATTTCCAAATCCTGCCCTTGAAAATGATGTTTATTGAAAACAGGATATCATACAAATACAAAATATCAGCTGAAAGGGGATTTATAGTCTTAATTCCATCACTATTAATTAGTACCCTTGTCAGTAGGTATGTTAGTCTCGTTTGGGTTGCAACAACTTAAGTTGAAGTAAAAATATAAAGGGATGTCCCACAGATCCCAAAGACAAGAAGGCAGTTGCATAAGGAAGAAAATATAATAAAAAATTGGAACCATGTCTAGACTCTTCTAAAATGATTGCCTCTGAATCAATCTAAAGTTGTGTGTGTGGCTTTTGTAACCCAAGTGGATGAAGGAGAGAAGAGGCAATTATTGGAAAAGATGTGTTTCATTGATAATCCAGTAGGTATCTACTACACTATTCTCAAATACTTTAGTTAAGAAGAATTCTAGAGACAAATGATTGCCTCTTTAAATAGCTTTGGATGTTAGAAAGTACTGAAATGCTTTTGAATAGTTTTTAATTATTGTGCAGGTTACCCCATCTTAAGGTGATTCAGAAAGTGTCTAAACTTCCTCTGTATGACTGTCCTTCAGATGAGTGATAAAAGCTTCTATATATCCCTTGTTTCAGTTTATCCAAGCTAAATATGGTGTTTCTTTTAACTGTTCCTTATATGATGTAACTTTGTCTCTTAACCTTTTCTGTTGCTGTTGTTTTCCACTGAAAGTGTTCTCATTTGCCCAAAACTGGAGGTAGTACTCTGAACAGCTCTGAAAAGGGGGGTGGGGGGATCACATTTCTTTCTCCAATACTACTTTTCTACTAATGTATGCACTAGTTTTTTGTGTAGCCTCCTTTCCTTTTATGAGCCATATTAAAATAAAAGCTACCTAGTATTTTATTAAGCTTTTCAGATGATGAACTGTGTCTTCTCTATCTTGTGCATATGTATTTGGAGTGTTAGACCCAAAGTATAATTACTTATTACATATTATTAAATAAAATCTATCACTCTGGCCCATCAACATCTCTTTGGAATTTGATTCTATATCCTACATATTGGTCTCCCTCTTTGACTCTAGCATTTTTCCCCCTGTCCTGAGATCCCCACCTTGGTTTTAATGATCTCCCTGTAAAACATACTGAAGATAGAGGTAGTGCAATTTATAGTTTTTGAGGAAACTTTATTGATCTCATCATATACACTTGCATCAGTGATGTAAGCATCTCAGGTTTATTCAAAGGTGTTTAAAAAGGTTTTATATGGCCTGGATCTTTTCCACATTGTAGCACTCACCATCTCTAGCTCAAATCCTTTCCCTTTTCCAGAACAAGCAGTGTGGCATGTTATCAGGAGAACTAATTCAGAAATCTTATAATCTATTGGGGGTCCATTGTATCACTAACATCACTAACATTGCAGCTGCAGCAAGTTAGCACTCAGAACCCCCATCCCCAAGAACAGAGTTCCCCCAATATCTGGGTGCAGATGTACTACTCAGAGATATGCACACCGTCCCCAAAACCTGCATCAATTCATCAATAGTAAGATAGACATCCATATTATATTGCATATATTAGAATTACAGGAGTAATTCTAATTAAAGAATTACATTAAAGAATATTAATGTACAAAAGACCATGGAATTATAATAATTATTTGCATTATTTGTATTATTTGAATTATTTGTATTGTGTCACAGACTGTTCTAAACACTTTACATGTGCCTCATTTTAGCTTATCCAAGATGACTTTTGGAAATGTTCTCTCTATCTCATTTTACCAACAAGGAAAGTGAAGTAAGAAAGAGCTTTATTTGTGTTATTTGTCTAGGTGGCCCAGCTAATATGATGAAATAATTAGATGTGAACTCAAGTAGTTTGACTTTATTCTTTTTAAAAAAATGTGTTTGTTTGTTTATTTATTTAATCTCTACACCCAGTGTGGGGCTTGAACTCACGACCCTGAGATCAACAGTAGCATGCTCTTCTCACTGAACCAGCCCGGTGCCCCTTTTCTTTTTTAACTAATATACCCTACTGCCTCTTTTTATAAAAAAAAGTCTCCAAAAATGCAGGTGAAATGGGTGCAAGTAGGTTTGGGGTCATCAGTATTAACCTGTCTCTTAATCTGGTCTCTTAGTCCATTAAAGTACTTTCTTCTAATTCCTCTCAATACTATCAGCACATTCAATAAATATGACCTCTCTGTGTCTATGTTCAGGTCTATATATAGCTCTCCATCCTTTATTTGTAAAAATGATGCACATGACCTGGCTGGGGATAGAGCTCTTTTGTATAATATTAGAAAGCCTTTTCCATGTGAATAGGCAGTTATTTAAGTGCTAGTTCTAGTTTATATCCTCCATCTTACCTAAGGAAGCAATCAGATCCCTTGCTTATTATGGTTCAGGTACCTGGGATCTTCCATATTTCTCTGTATATTAGGTTTGTAACCATTTTTAAAAAATAAGATTTCACAATTACTCCAATTACGAAATTGATCCAAGACATTGTAATTCAATTATAAGATCATAATATGGTGCTACGGTTAGTTATCTCCAGTCTGAGTTGTGAACCCTTAGTAGAATTTAATTTTGTTATACAAACAAACTTATCAATATGCTAATGAATGAATTTCAAAATTCTCTTCTCTATAGCTAGTACTAAACAGTGGTGCTTATAACTATCATTTTATTTTCACTACCATAAAATCAGTCATAATACCATTTTTTTAAAAAAAATCAACCACAACCAAAAAGATTTGTGAGAAAATAGTGGCATTTTATTTATCTGTTCTTTGTCTTTTCAATTTTATCTTCCCCTAGAGCTTTTTTAGCAGACAAAGTTGTACTTCTGTAGGCCTGCAGTGTATAAATTACTCATTCTTTAGCCTTTGGTAATCAGAACCATGAGGTTTTATTACATTTAAATTTATCACATAAAAGGCTTCTGGAGATCTATGATGTTTGTGTAACCCTCACCTAAACTTGAAAATGATTTTATATAGTGCTATGAAACATTACAGATATTAGCACTACATTTTGTTCCTAATGAGGTCAATATATTAAAAGGCAATTCACTTATACCATTTTTGCAAAAAAAATTCCTGCTGATAAACATTAGTACTGACTATCCACAAAGGGCCATAAGGACCATGGAGCCAGCTCTGACTAATTTTGGAGATTTCTGAAAACTTGTCAAAAAACATCATCCTTTTTAAAAAATATTTTGAACTATCTTCCTCTATAAATTTTATTTTGTAATCAGTTGTTGTATATTGACCAGCTGTTTATTTTTTATTGCTACTTTTTGTCAAGCAGCTAAAATGTTTTAAGCCCTACTAAACTTTACTAAACAGAATCACCTTTGACTATTCATGTTTCACCCTGAAAGCTTAGTAGGAAAATCAGTATGGTACTTTACCTCATCCTCTGTAGTCATCCTTGGCTTTCCTCTTTAATCTCCTCCTTCACGCTTGGGAAAAATGGTCTGTGAATATGGCCCACTGGCCAAATCTGGCCCCAGCCTGTTTTTTGTACAATGTTAGCCTATGAGCTAACATTGATTTTTACATTTTTTAAATGGTTGGGGGAAAAAAATCAAAAGAAGATTAATATATGTGACTTGTGAACATTATGTGAAATTCATATAAGTAGCAGTAAAAAATAAACAGTTGTTCAATACATAACCTATGAAATTCAAATTTTATCGTCCATAAATAAATTTTCATTGGAATACAGACATTCTTATTTGTTACATTTTGTCTATGACTGCTTTCTTATAACAGTGACAGAGTTTAGTATTTGAGTGATAGATATATTACCTGCAAACCCTGAAATATTCACTATCTGACTCATTACAGTAGAAGTTTAATTTTGCTGAACCCTGCTCTAGGCAAAATTCCTAATCTTTGTAAGGCAAAATTTTAGTCCTCTCTGGACAGATACCTTTTCTTTTTGCACTCCAGACATATCTTTTTCAGTACCCTCCGGTTCACTGTGGGTTCAGAGGTCTCTAAAGCACTAGGATATGGTAAGAATGTATGAAAATATCTATTAATATTATGTTTATCTCTTTTTTCTGATTTATTTTTTTGTAAATATTTTACTTGGAGATGCATAGTCAAAAGGTTGCTTTTATTAATGGATACATGATCAAAAAATTTTGGAGACCACTACCCTATATGTCATAATCTGTTTTCTATAAAGTATAAGTGTCTTGCAGAATATTAATTGGTAATACATGAAAAAAAGTTTTAGAATTTAACAGGTTTATGAGAAACGGGGTTATAGACAGGTAGGTCTAGTACTGGATACCTCAAGGCCTTTAACATGCTTAGGTGCATTGTGAGTCACCAAGAGAAGCTGTCTCCTCCATGGTTTCCCAAAATGGTCTGGTCACAGAACTCCCCACTCATCCCCAAATAGCTCAGCAAATACTGTTGGAAAATGTTCTCTTATTTCATAGGATGTTGAAGAATGTTAACTTTCATTGTATATGTGGAATCACAGATGATAATTATAGACCATTATATAAATATAAGCTGTCATTTGAGATGCTTTTATCAATCTTGACACCCAGACAAGCATTTAAGTGACTAAATTAATTGCCACTTAAGGTATTTATTGTTGTGTTATTGTTAATTAATTGATTAATTTTGAATACACTTAAAGTCAGAGTGTGATTACAACCCCAAAGGAAAACTGACCACAGCATTATTTCTTCTCACCCTCTAATGATCTCCAAGGCTACTTTAGCAAGTTAGTGGTAGAGTCTGAAATCAATATTTTAAGCAAAATGATCAGAAGATTTTGATTGTAACATCTCTACCAGGATCCAGTTTATTTTTAGGGTAACCCATAAGAATGTTTATTTTATGGTTATATCCAGCATTTCCATCTGCCCACCTCTTTTTTGTTTTGATTTTGATTATACCGTTTTCAGAATTAATAGCTATCATGATTAAAGTAATTCATTAAGTAGTTTAAATGTTAAAATTCTATATTTCATACTGTCTTCCAAAGAATGAATAGATAAGAATGCATATTATCTCAGAAGACTAGGTTTGAAGGAACTGACAATTCTATTTACAGGGGAGGAAAAAATTTTTCTCAACCTTCTTAGGGTCCCTGGCTGGGTCTGAAAATTAAACTGACAAAGACAGATTCACAGGAGAAAAGCATACACATTTTATTGAATTTTTACATGTACATGGGAGTCTTCACAAGAGACTGAAGACCTGAACTGACCAGAGCAGAAACCTGTTATACCTTTTAGACAAAGAAAATACATTTGTGAAGAAGTGACAAGACAGAGGGGATGGGTTAGGGGTAGCAAGTGGTAAAGAAGTAACTAGGAAGATAAGGATGAGTTTATTTATTTTATTTTATTTTTTTAAGATTTTATTTATTTATTTGACATAGAGAGACACAGCGAGAGAGGGAACACAAGCAGGGGGAGTGGGAGGGGGAAAAGCAGGCTTCCCGCAGAGCGGGGAGCCCGATGCGGGGCTCGATGCGGGGCTCGATCTCAGGACCCTGGGATCATGACCTGAGCCGAAGGCAGACGCTTAACGACTGAGCCACCCAGGCGCCCCAAGCATGAGTTTAACAAGGTTTGTCTCTACAGATTTCTTGGCCCTAAACTTCCCATCTCTAGTGATAAGAATGTCTTCCCTCTTTCTGCTACAAGGAGAGTATTTTTCGCAGGTGAATTTTAAGACCTTTGTCAAAGATGAAGGGCCAGGGTGTGAGCTCAGAGTAACTTTCCTGCTTCTGCCGCTTTTTAAAATTCCTTCAGTTTAAGATCTTTAATATGCCAAGATGCCATATTTTGGGATAGCATATCCTGAATCCCACCCAATGCATAGACTTTGCCGTTTAATTTTCTTTTCTACAATAAAGCCTAAAAAGTGGTCCTGATAATTAAAATAGAGTCCTATTTATGAATAACACATTCTGAAGTCCAGAATTCTGAGTTTCTTTGTTTGCTTGGTTATTTGTTTTTGTTTTTGATTCTAATTTGTAAAATCTTTCCCTATGAAGCCATACTGATCACCTTTTAAATGTAACATGATTATCCCTATGAAACTAAAAATAGATAAGTAAAAATTGGAAAAAACTTTAGAGGACACAGGAAGTTTTTCAAATGTCCTTCAGTTTACTTGTTTGCATTTCCTCAAAAGAGACTGGTGCAAAGCAGTTTGGAGTTTACAATAGCTTTGAAAGTATTTATTGTTCCAAGGCTAATTTTAACCTGTGATAAAGATTGCTTTTTTTATTCAGTTGAATGTGATATCCAGTAATTGTTTGTCAAGGCTAAGTGCTGTAGGACATAATACATTCTTTAAATGGTGTTTTGTAATTATAATACAAGCATCTTTATAGCCTAATATATGAAAGAATGCTATTGGGTAAGGGTGTTAGAATTATGAGAAAGCAGTCTTTAAACTTTATTATTTCAATTATTAAATCTCATGGCTGCTTAACTTATATTTAGGAGAGTTTGACTTTGTGTATTTGCTCAAATGAATGAGTTTTTGTTTTTTTTTTAAATATTTTATTTATTTATTTAACAGAGAGATAGCGAGAGCAGGAACACAAGCAGGGGGAGTGGGAGAGGGAGAAGCAGGCTTCCTGCCAAGCAGGGAGCCCGATGCGGGACTCGATCCCAGGACCCTGGGATCATGACCTGAGCCAAAGGCAGATGCTTAACGACTGAGCCACCGGCGCCCTGAATGAGTTTTTTTATTAACTGAATGGTTTTGCAGATCTTGGCAGAAATAAACTTCTTCTTTTTTTTTCTCCCTCATACTGCATTTTCCCATTTTGGTCAGTAGGATATTGTTGGGGAGGATTACCTAAAACAGGCAAAGACAGCCAGATGTGTGTGTTACCTGAAGTGATTTTAATGAGTTTGAGATTATCCCTAAATCATAAATTTGTGTCCTAGGCCAAAAAAGGTTTCAGATAGTAACGCTTCCCATCTGAAATGTTTCGATTTGTATGTTTTATAGATAAATGACTTTTTTGTTATCCTAATGAGTATCAGCTAAAAGTGGTGTAAGGGATCATGTCATACACAATCTCATCATTTTGTTAGAGAAATGACCGGAAGTAGTACTCTTCCTAAGACATTCAGGGCCATATATAAACATGGGTGGAAATGCTGAGGCAGCACATACCAGTCTTAGAGTCTTAGCTAGCTGCCTCTAGACTAATGCCATCTTCAGGTCTGCATCCTACCTTTTTTTTATTTTCAGTATGAAACATAGCATGTATACAAAAGAATGTGTATAATTTAGATATACATTTTAAGAAATAATAAAATGAATACCTTTTTTCACATTTCACACAGAAAGAGAAACCTAAGATATTCCTGTACCTCTGATGCTATGTACCCCTACTCAAATATAGCCCTTTCTCTTCCCTCTAGAGGTCATGATGATGTGGTTTTGGAATATAGGTAAGGTTAGGTGGGGTGTGGTCCGGAGCCTACGACCAAGAAAGAATTCTTGAGATGTCTTTGGTGCAAAATGGTGGCTTTATTAAAGCACGAGGACAGGACCCCAGGGCAAAAAGAGCTGCTGCACCGGGGTTTGTGAGGGATGACTGATTATATAGTATGGGTTTGGGGGAGGTAAGGAAAAAGGGAGGTTTTCAAAACAACTTTCATATGCTAAAGAGGATTGACCTACAAGATACCAGAGGCCTTGCCATTGTCAAATTAAGGTTGTTTTCCCTTCTAGCAAGGTATTAACATTAAGATAGTTGGGAGATTGCTGGAAGAATGTCACACAAGTCCCACCCAGGAGTGGGGGGTGGAGGGAAAGTTGCAGGGTGTCAGTTTACGCTTTGTTTTCGGCTAGCCTTCCGCTCCTTCATCAGTGACTTAGATTTGGTCATCATCATTTTCTTGCTCTTGTATATGTTTTACCACATATGTATCTAAATAGTATGCTGTTTAGTTTTGCCTGTTTTTATATTTCATTTAATATAATCATACAGCTTACATTTTTATGCAACTTGATTTATTCTTATTGTTCAGTGTTTTGTTTTTCACATCCATTCTAGTTGAATTAACATTAGCTCATTCATTTTCTCTGCTGTCTACTATTTGCTCATCTTTCCTTTTGTTAAAAAATGTAATTATTTTATCCTCATTCTTGAGTTATGATTTTGAAGTTATGCAATTCTCAGTTAACATTCCTTCCCCTTTTTTTCATTTTTTAAATTAATTATTATTATTATATTTTTAACATTCCTTCTTTAGAGAAAATATTTCACTCTCTTCTGATTTCCATTGGTACTGTCAGGAAACTCACTGTCAATCTGCTTTTCCTTTGTATGTAATCTTTTCTTTCTCTGGCTGCTAAAGTTTTCTGTTTGTTTTTGGTATTTTATTTGCTACAAGGTGTCAATTAAAATTTTTTTTTTCCCTTGAGTTTGTTGTTTTCCATGAATTTGAAGATTGGTGTCTCTCATTAATTCTACTGAATCTCTAACAATATCTATTGAACTATTGCCTCTTTCAAGACTCCCCATTATCTTGTTGGGAGCCCCAGTTAGATTTCTCCTTTCATTTTCACTCTATTTTCCATGCCTCTCAACCTCCATATCATGTTTTGCATCCCATTTAATCTTCCCACAGATATCAAGTGGACTAATTCCCTTCAGCTAGGTCCAATCTCTTGTTTACCACAAACTATTAAGGTTCTTTTTTCCCAATTTGTACTATATGTATTTTTAATTTCTAGAAATTCCTTTTGCTTATATTTTAAATTTTCATGTTGTTTTGAGTTTCTTATTCTTTGATTATACATTCAAGTCCCTCTTTTATTTTTCAAACATATTAAACATTCATATTCTATATCTTACAATGTCAGCATCTGTATTCTTTTGTGGATCTGATTTTGTAGCTTTTTCTTCCTACTGGCTCTCACTTAGGATATTTTTTTCTCATTTGTTTAGCAGAATTCTTCTGTTATGAGTCCACTTTCCATGGAAATTTATGAGAATTTCTTGATATCTGGGGTAAAAATCCCTCCAGAGACAGTTTGAGATTGTTTCTCCTAGGAGAAGACTGTGCTGACAGTCTTCAGCACACCAACACACTGGAATCACAGAAGTCCCAATGTAACCTAAAACATGAGAGGATTTTTAAAGAGTTCTTACAATTTTGATCTTGCAGGAGCCACCTTTAAACCAAATTTTCAATTTGAAGTTTTGCAGCCCACACAAGTTTGAAATTGTAAGGGAGACGTGTTTTCTTTTTCATCCATAATTAAGGCTAACGTGGACACTCACTTCCACCATTGCCCTCCAGTTGTTTTCTAGTTCACAAATTAAGAGCATCACTTTTTGTTTGTCCTAAGTTACAGTTTGGCCCTGACTTTTTCTGCTCTCTCAGGTGTGTATAAGCCATTAGAAATCAGGCTCTAGGCCACGAGGGACCAGCAGAAACATTGAAAACAGCCACCACCCTACAGGTTAGTTTGTCCTTATGAATCTCTGCTTTGTTGTCATTTTTGATCCTGAAGAAATTTACTTATTTTGACACCAGTTCAGTTTTTCATCTTTTGTTTTCTCATATCCCTGTCCAGTATGTTTAAATGTACTATACGGTGAGAGTTTTTTCTCAACATCTTGTTATCCATACTGCAGAAATGGAAAACTCCTGTCTGATTCTTTTAGATGCTGCCTTCCTTAAATAATAGCCATTTCATTTACAGTGACTTCTAGAATAAAGCTAGAAGATTTATACAAGTTTATAAAAAGTAAAATTTTTAAAAATATTTATCATTTTCAATGAAAATTCTGCTTTAATACTTGAAGATGATTAATAATTATTAAAACTGACTCATGCTTACACCTTCACAGCTGCTGTTCTGGGCCTTAAAAGATTTCTTCAAGGCATATCACATGATCATCTTATAAGCAGGCCAGCAGAAATTTCTAAGTTAATTACAGTTTGGCAGAGTGTATCCAAAACCTCTTATCTGAACAGTGAACCCAATAATTTAATCAGTCTGTCTGTTGATTAATCACGTTCTAATCCATCTGATATCAGCTCTGAAAAAGCTCTTCATCTGTTCCTTGTAAAACTTATCTCTGTGAATGCACAGCTGCTGTGAGCTATTGGTATTAATAACTTGAATAGGAGACAGAACACAATGGATTCTCAAAGCCGGCAGAAAAAAGTTTGAACTCCTTAAAACAGTCATTCAGGACTCTCTAATCTGACCCAACTCTACAGTCTTCCCATCCTCATTTCCTGTTGCTTTCTCAACTTCAGCCCATGTACTAGTTAAGGCCAGGTGCCTGAACTCTTCTATTTTGACTGTTCCTGAAGCTGATGAGCTGATGAATGAATAAATATGTATTTATGAAATACCACATGCCAGATATGTACTATTTCACTTACAGACCTACAACCTCTCTGTCATAGTGAAGCATATAGTGAAGCCAGTTTGACACATGAGAAAGTCAAAGAGCAAAACAAACTACTTTTTGGTGTCCTGTTTACAAAGTTACAAGCTCTTTGGAAAAGGGCAAGAGGAAAGACAAAAGGCTACACAAGTCTGTGATTGAATATTTTACTAGTATGACATAAATAAAATTCAAAAAATTAATCTTCATACTCGAGCAGTGTGAGATACCAAATCCTCTAGATGTTTGACACTAAGAGGTGGGGGACGTTTCATCCAAAGTGAGCACTAGAGAGTATGTGAGTATCCTTCCTTGACATATAGGAGACATTCAGTATATGCAGTTTCTATTCATTGTTCCCCTCTTTAAGCCCAATCGGGTTGTAAATGGTTTTTCTATTCGTTCTAGAACACACCATGTTGTTTGTTTTTCCTTTTACTTCTACTCTCTTACCCTTCACACACAGGGTATCCATCATGTTAGTTCAGCCAGGCTGTCTGTGTGGACAGTCTTCAGCACACCAACACACTGGAATCACAGAATTCCCAACGTAACCTAAAACATGTGAGGATTTTTAGAGTTCTTACAATTTTGATCTTGCAAGGTTTGAGGCCACAGGAATAGGAAATGGGTTGTCATGGTTAATTCAAGACAGTGGAAAGTTCATTTCATTACATGATAATAATTTTGTCCATATTGCATCCACTTTCCTAGTTAATTATACTATATCAGTGTCCATATGATATTTTCTTCTAAGCTTTCTAAGATGAACCATGCAAAGACTAGTCCCGGTATAGCAGATTCTTTAAGACTCCTTTAAAACTATTTGCTTAGCTCTCAATTACTCCATCTTTGTTTATAGGAGAATATATATGAATCCTAATTAATGCTACCCTGCTAAATATTGTTAATCAGACAAGGGGTGAATATCAAACCCAAATTAAGCCCATTAGAGTCTCTGCCACCCGGGTAAAATTGGGCCTGAGAGATTACAAGATTTGAGCCTGACTATGCCTAGACCTTATAACCTGGAACCTGTCAGGGGCCTATGGTTCTATCATATGAACTTGGACTGTAACAGAGGAAGCCCTCTATAGAAAGAGGGAAGAATGAAGAGCTATGCAAATAGGAACAGAGAAAAGAGAGAAACATTTTGAAATGCATTTCCTTCCTGTTATGGGGATTATTCCTTTTCCTTAAAGTAAATACCACATTCCACTTAGAAAAAAAAAAATTTTTTTTTTTTAAGATTTTATTTATTTATTTGAGACAGAGAGAATGAGAGACAGAGAGCATGAGAGGGGGGAGGGTCAGAGGGAGAAGCAGACTCCCTGCCGAGCAGAGAGCCCGATGCAGGACTCGATCCAGGGACTCCAGGATCATGACCTGAGCCGAAGGCAGTCGCTTAACCAACTGAGCCACCCAGGCGCACCGAAAAAAAAATTTTTTTTAACTTGCTTAAATTGACTTGTTTTTCTTGCAACTAAAATCAGTGCTAATTGGTATCACCTGCATCAAATGTTAAGCGGTCACTAATATTATTCATATCACATAAATGCACCTGAATTCTAGTCTCATCTCTAAAGCTTACTAGAGCTGGGCAGCAGGGGACAAGTCCCTTTAATTTCTCTAAGCCCCAGTTTTAGTATTAGCAGCATGATGACAGAATCATGAAGATCACATAAAATGATGTATGTGAAAGGTCTGTGCTATAAAAATCTAAACTATGATTTTTTCTGCATTTCGATGCCACTATTTCTCTGATAATTTATCTTGTATTTCTAGATTACACTGTTACTCGTGTTTACTGTGTTTTCCATGTGGGTAGACAGATTTAAAGTTCCTGATGACAAAGGGGTAACTTTCATCACAATTTCAGGTTTTTGAGTGCTATCTTTATATAAAACCCTAAGATGGAAAAATTGATGTATTAAGAACCAATTCTCATCCTACCATTCCATCCCCCCAAAACAACCAAGTAGAGATTATTCTGACCATAACATTTATTTGGGGGAGTAATCAAATATTAATATACTTAGTTCATGAGGAAAATAAAATGTTAGAGAGTTCTTTCATAATAGTGGAGTTGCACTGGAAACTGGGCCACTGTTGAATTTTATTTTACTTTTTGTTATTCCCAGGGTAGCCGTATGCCAGATTTATAATGATAGAACCATATTATGCAACAGGATATTTGTTGTTAGATTTATTTACAAAATGATTCTCCTCTACTCTGGAATAATGTATATAAATTCCAGTCATACAGGTATATTTTAGAAGACAGTTTGTCAGGGGTGCTTGGGTGGCTCAGATGGTTAAGCATCTGCCTTCGGCTCGGGTCATGATCCCAGGGTCCTGGGATCGAGCCCCACGTCCGGCTCCTGGCTCAGTGGGGAGCCTGCTTCTTTCTCTGCCTCTCCCTCTGCTCGTGCTCTCTCTCTCTCTCTTTGTATCCCTGTGTCTCGAGTGAATAAATAAAATCTTAAAAAAAAAAAAAAGTTTGTCATGCAATACATTTAATTTTTGAAATTCTAGCTTATAAGACTGATTAATTAAAAGATTTGTTTGACAGAAACAACCAGTTTACAGCAGGATTCTGGAAATTAAAAAAAGGAACAACTTACCCCTAAGATTTAAGTGACAGGTTTTCGGGTAAACCAATACAACTTTCTCTGTAGCTCATAACAATATGCACTATGATACCATAAAGTTCATTAAACAGCTTTCTCATTTTACCAATGTGTTTCTACAGTTCAGCAGTAAAACTTCTTTAAAATTATATATCAAGAATACTTTTAGAATCATCCTTGCTCCACCATCCCCAATTCTTCCCCAGCATCCACTCTCCTTAATTATTTTTAATTATTCTCTTACTTATATTTGGTCACATAAATATGTTTCACTAAGCAGCGCATTGTGTTGTTTGTTTTAGGTATCATATTCTATATATTTTTCCACAGCTTGCTCTTTTCACTCAACAAATTTTAAGTTAATCTGTTGTGGTACGGTAGCCGCGGCTCACTCTGAAAATTTTAGTTTTCATTTTCATTCCACTTTTTTGGATCCCAGTTCTTTTCCTAGCCTCTTACCAAGACGTCTCTGCAAAGTTTCTTCTTCTGTTCACTGAGGCCATTGTGACTATCTCGATCTGGTGGTAACCATGGAAACCTGATAGGTTTTTTTTTTCTAGGATGAGAGGTCAAGTAACTGAACTTAAACAAGCAAATATAATCAGCCTGTTTACCATTTAAATCTCTTTACTAATGCTGAAAAATCACTAGCATCACTTCAAATGTTAAGAGGTCACTAACACTCAATTTTATAATGGTAGTTACAATATCACATAAAGCAGAGATATTACCTAACATTTCCCTATCTATAAACATCAATTTTTAAAAATCTGTATATTGTTAATGCATTGAAGATTAGGACTATGGTAATTCATCTTCTTTGTTATAGAGGATGAATTCATTTGTTCTAAGTATTCTGAATATGTTTATTTTGTTATATTAACTCCCTTAAGCAATGCTAATATAATTTAGCTATTAAATATTAAAGCAAAATATTATCTTATAAAATCATGCTCAAATTCTAGTATTCCCAGGTCAAAAGCTTTAGTAACTTATTGCCCAATTATTGAAGCTCTAACTCTATAATCATATAACCCAGGATAATTGGTTGTATCCATTTTCATTCATCTTCCACTTAATTTAACAATTCTAAGAAGTCTTAAGTCAGTGGAGAAGGTTTTTTTGACAAAGTAGAAAATATGAATGAATTTGGGAAAGCCTAGAATAAAATTTCTATTACTGATTCATCACTGGGTGACAATCTTGGAATCTGGGCACTTTTGTTGAATTTGGAATATGCTGAATTTTTAAATTGCTAGGATGGCAACAATTGACTCACTGATAGTTGACAAGCTCTACACAGTAGGCATATGTAGTTTGGGCAGTTGTTCAGGATCTTTTTTCTTTGCTTGAGTTAAGGAGAGAGAAAACTGACCTGTTTAGAGAAACACTGCCTGTCATAAATCAACATAAAAGAATAAGCAACCCCTATTATAAAGTAGATGAGATTTCCCTTTGATTTGCCTTGTACTTCCTGTTTGATCTTTGTTAAGATCATTGAAAATTCTCCCCTGGTATATTTACAGTTTAATACCAGATAATGGAAGAGAAAAATAAAACAACTGTAACATTAAAATTAAACTGAAGTCACAATACACAAAGGAAAAATCTCTAATGGCAAAATTTTAGGTTTTGAGTTACCTACCACTAAAGTGGGGCATTTTAAGAAAGAAGCATTTGCTTGACTGTCCTCCAATTAAATCTTGTCAATTTATTGGCCCTTTGGCCATTGTGAGTTGTTGACCTAATTGTTATGAGGAGGGTTATTGTGAAACAGCCTATGGCTTAGAATTACTGGACCATTGAGATTTTCCTTACTCCATATGGGTGCAATTCTTCCATTCTGTGTCTTTTTTATTTTATGACATTCAAAAAAATCCTAAACATACTTTGAAGATGTGGGCCCTGCCTCCTAGAGGGTGGATACAAGAAGCAACTATAGTTGGTTAAGATCCTAATAAGTTCATCGGCTAAGAAATCCCATAGGTAGCCAGGGACCAGGTTAGAATTCACATCCACCTGACCCAGAGAGCCCTAGAGTCAGATTGTATTTGAATGAGGCCATTGTGTTTGGATCCTAGAGATTGGATAAACCCAGCAAGTAACGACCAACAGTCAGGGAGATCTTAGAAGCTACAGGGTGATGATGTTCAAGCATACTTCCTGTCATCGAGGCTCTGCAGTAGGTTGAGATGGCTGAGATGGGGAGAGGTGGAGTAATGGACAACCTATGTCAAGCACACTACTTCCAGGATCTAGCTGTAGTTGGTGGCGGGGGGCTGTATTCAGAGAAGGGGTCCCTGAGCTATCAGGGGAAGCAAAGGAAGTCCCCCATTCTAGAATAAGAGACTGGTAGGAAAGGATCTAAGCAAAGAACCAGTACCTGAAATTTGAATGTAAGCCAAAACCCACATGTTTGTTCAGCAACAGTATAAAGCCAGCAATAAATCCTGTATAGTTCCCATCCCTCAGGACAAGACCCATTCTAATGCCTACGATTTTGCTCTAGGCTTCTTTAAAAAAACATTATTTGAACACCTACTAAAGGCCAGGCTAGAAGCTGGGCATGTAATAGCAAACAAGATAGTGTCTTCTCTTCCATACCTTACAGTCTAGTGGAAGGTTCAGACCAGAATATAGATAGTCACAGTGCAGGATGTTAAGAATGCCAGTTGGGGAAGGTATATATTGTGATGGTGGCATGAGTCAGAGCAGCTTATTAAGACTTGATGATGTTGGAGAGATCGAAAGATTTCTCAAAGGGGCTGAAGTGTAAGCTAAGACCTGAAGAATGGGCAGGTACAGGGATGCTGCTAACATGTTCCATTCAGTAAACAGGAGGTGCCATTAAACTATAAAATGATCATTTAAAATAGGTGCCCCTTCATTTGTGGAACTGCTCAATGCCAGGGCACATGAGTTGATGAACTGAAAGAGGACTCTGTTAACTTCCTTGGCCAAGTGTTCCTATGCAGAGCACAACCTGTGGCCTAGAATGGATTTATCTAGGTGAAAGGCTTTTAGGGTAGGGGGTAGAGTAGAGGAAATGAGGACCTCAAAGCTTAAAGAGTGTGGCTCTTGAAAATTGGAGTATGGAAGAAAACCAGCTTTACTTGTTCGTAGAATTGTCTCCTCAGACCATGGCAGCACAAGAGTACCTACCTGGGGAAGCTGCACAGAAGCCACCTGCAGGGATGCAGAGCATGCATTGAAGCATTTGCCAAGACAGAAATTTGACCCACTAGGCTCAAGCTTCCTGCAGTGACTCTACTTGTCATTTTACCCATTATAAGATTGTGGAACACTGTTTGACTATAGCAAATCGAAGTAAGGCTGGTGGTGTTGCCCACAATTACAATAGAAGTGGAATGGCTTAATTAGTAAAACATTAACTAGCAGGATTCCTATAAGTTAAAATGTACATATTTAAGGAGGCTTATTGTAACATTTATACCATTTATTTTATCATATACTAATTCGAATGTAAAAGTGAATGTAAATTGCCAGAAATTAACATGCAATGTGAAAAAAAGTCCTTTCATCCTCTGCAACTGTAGCATTTGGCAGATTCAGGAATAAATAATCTTTTGTGGCAAGGGTATGCCTTATCAAACATATGCAGATCAGCACTAATTAATGCTAATTAAGGTTTCCTGTCTATCTAGTTGGAAAAACGTCCAAATGTTATGAAATCCAGTTAGTATGCCTATTACACTAATTGTTTTATATGGGGTGGTTCTTAATTAAAATATGTAAATTGACCTTAATTGCTATATACTAATGGGGGTTCATGTTATCTCACTAAAAGTGACAAGATGGTGAGGAGGGGTACTTAAATGACTAATTCTGATAAATCCTTAACTAAATGACCTTTACTCAAAATTAATTTTAATTGGAAGTTGGCTAAAGAAACATTTTTCTTCTTTGTTTCTTTTTAGTTTTTAGTAACGTAAGAATGTTACTCTTTGTTAATACAGCTTTAGAAGCAGTTGTGCATTGTTAATTACACTTAACAAGCAAGTTAATTTGACTGTTTACTGTTTATAGTTATCAGGAAGTTATTGATATCCTCATTTCAGTCTTGGGAGAAATGAGTTCTCATTGAATGTGAATTTATAGTTAGAATCCTATAGGTAAGTTGAGCGACCCAGTTAGTTTGTTAGAGTATGTGTTGAAGTTTGATGAGCAAGTAGTACTAATATGTACTCCTTGGATGATTTACATTGGAATTACCTTTTAAGAAAAATATTTTTTTCTTTACAAAACATTAGCTTTTATTGGAGTTAAAAAGCTCATTGAAGGTGTTTGGATTAAATAGACTGAAATAATATTCTTACATTTTACTTATCAAGTTTTTATTTATTATTTAATTGCAAACAAATTAAAATATGTATGCCCAAACCAGTGTAAATTAATTTACATATTTTTATTTTTTTTACTGTGCTAACCTTGCAATTACAGGAAGTAATTTAAATAAAGCTAACAAATATTTTACTCTTTCATTTGGAAGTAGTTTATGTTCATGTGTAATTTAAAATGTATTTTTAAAATCCTTCTGTAAAAATGTGAGAAAGGACTTGGTAAAATATTGTCATATGGAAATGAGCATAGAATAAAGATTGTAGTTTTTCTTTGTCAGAATGAGACCCAATATCTTTACTCTTTTATCAGGACATTGTGACAAATGTTTCGCCTAGAATCATCCGAGGGACTACCTCTGGCCCCATGTATGGCCCTGGACAAAGCTCCTTCCTGAATATTGAGCTCATCAGTGAAAAAACGGCTGCATATTGGTGTCAAAGTGTCACTGAACTAAAAGCTGACTTTCCAGACAATGTAAGTGTGATTTAACGTCTAAAACAAAAGAATTGGCATAAGTTGGTGAATGTTTATTTAAACATCCAATTCATAGGCTTATAAATATTAATGTGTATAATATATTTTATTAAAGAATCTGCCAGTTGCTTTGCTGATGCATAGATAAAAAAGAAAGAAAAGCTCAAGAACTCATAAAAATCTGCACAATGTGAGGCTTTGTTATAAATGGGTGCCATGCAGATGGAAGAAGTATCTACATAAGCAGGAGGAAGAGAAATAAAATACTCATTTTATTGAGTTGATTTTCACTGGATGTGGCTAGTATTTATGAAGGTGATGACCTTAGGAAGAAATTGCAGACTATAAATCATTTTAAATATAAACCTGAGGCAGAAGCAGAATCTCTTCATATATCGAGTATTTATATTTTTTCAGTGGGAAATAATTTACCAAATAATTTTAATACGTTTATACTGAATGAGTCACTGTTTTTTATACAACCCTTTCTTTAAAAGTACCGTGAACAAAGATCACATATATTTCATTTCTTTATGTTGCCGATAGTTTTTTAACCTATGGATGGTATTTTCTCTTCAATATATGGTTAGAGTTGTCCTTGATGTCATTCATTCATTTTTTTTCTCCTTCCCTCACCTCAGTGCACACACGTGCGCACACATACACACACTCATTACCCCTGCCCCCTTACTTTCTCTCTCAGAGCTGGTGATGAATGGAGATTGAGGTTTGAGCCATGTGTGTCTTTATTTGTAGAAAAGATTCAAAGACAAATTGGAATGGTTTAAGTATTCCAATGATAAATATTTTAAAATCTAATGAAATTTGTGGATGTTTTCCCACAAACCAATACACTAGAAAATCTTACAGAGGGATTTTTGTTATCATACTATTGTCTAACCCATCAAGCTTTGTTTTTGTTTTTTATGTTTTAGAAAATCCTAATTGTTTCAAAGTTTTCTTACATTGAAGCAAAATTTAGGCACATAGAATATAATCTTTCTCAAGTCAAACCTTCAGATATGAAGGGTACTATTAAGACCCATATGAAACCTATAGCATCTGTTCATTAGGAATCTTTCACTTTCTGAAAATGATGTTGCAAATCATCTCTGTGTTCACATTATACAATCAACTCTAATAACAATTATGTTGAGCTATTTGTTTTTGAAAAGATCCAAATCTTGTGTGAAGCTTTTCTCAGAATGACAAGGACAAGAAGTGGGTCAACCCTAAGAATAATTTTATACGTATACATATATATATATTTAAGATTTTATTTATTTGTCAGAGAGAGCGAGAGCACAAGCAGGGGGGAGTGGCAGGCAGAGAGAGAAGCAGGCTCCCTACTGAGCAAGGAATCTGATGCGGGACTTGATCCCAGGACCCTGGAATCATGACCTGAGCCGAAGGCAGATGCTAAACCAACTGAGCCACCCAGGCATCCCTATTAATATATTTCTAAACATGGTCTACAGGTTTAAGTATTATACTAGGTACTGAACACGCAGTAACATAATAACCATAAACTTGAGCTCTTATAAGATTAAGAACTGTTATAAATGCCTTATATATTTTAACACTCAGTCTTTAAACAATCTTATAAGGTAAGTACTATTACTTTCCCCATTTCACAGAGAGAAAACCGAGAGGAAACACAGAAGTTAAGTAGCATGCCCAGGGTTACACAGCTATTACAGTGGTTCCTCCCTCATCCACAACTACAGTTTCCGTGGTTTTAGTTACCGGCAGTCAACCACGGTCTGAAAGCAGATGATCCTCCTTCTGATGTATTGTTGGAAAGTCAGCCATTGCTTAAAGCTATGTCACAGTGCTTATGTTATTCCCCTCACTTTATCTCATCACATAGGCACTTTATCATCTTACATCATCACGAGAAGAGTAAAGACAGTACAATATGGTATTTTGAGAGAGAGAAAGATCACATTCACACAGCTTTTACTACAGTATGTTGTTATAATTGTTCTATTTTATTATTAGTTATTGTTGTTGATCACTTATTGTGCCTAATTTATAAACTAAACCTTTATCGTAGGTATGTATGTATAGGAAAAAGCATAGTATTGAGAGGATTCAGTGCTACCCTTAGTTTCAGGTATCCACTGGGGGTCTTGGGACATATTCTCCATGGATCGGGGGGGTTATTATATACAGTGAATCCAGAATTTGAGCTTGAAACTTGCTTTTAGCATCTGTGCTCCTAATGATAGTGTTCTCTAATGTACTTACTGCAGTATCATTTCAGGCCCTTAAAATTTCAATATTACTTTTTAATGCAACATAAGAATAGTATGAAATATAATTTCCCCAAATATTGCTTCTATAGTATTTAGATACACCAATGTATCTGAAAAAACATCATTTTTCCTGGAACAGAACTCCCACCAATGGCTTGTCTTAAGTTCTGTCTACCCTCTTCTGGGCAGGAGTGAAATGTTAAATAATGGCCTCCAAGAAATGACTGTAAGTAGACAAGAAAGCTGAGATGAAACCTTCGCTTTGTGATTCCACAGTCAAGTAGAAAGAGGCACATTTCAATGTTCTTTTCAATTTCCCTGGAAACAATTTTCTTCTCCTATAATGCTCTTTCTTCTGAGAAAACAATGCTTGCATTTCTTGATTCTAATTCTTTCACCATTTAGATTATACTCATTATTCTTTTTCTGTATTCTTAGAACTAATTTCTAACATTTTTATTCCCCATATCAAAGATAACATTTTAAATACAATTAAAATGGCATTCCCATTTGAACCCATAGAAATAATGTGTTGCACCTAGATATTGCCATGCTGAGAGTAGAATATCCCCCACTGTTTTGGAATTACTCTGATGCCAAACCCAATGAGCTGAATGAAAGAAGGTGACCCTTCATTTTCCAAGTTTAATTATCACTCTCACTGGAGTTTTCCCACATCATTCTCGAGTGTGTGGCTGCCACCTTTAATGACAGGGATCAGATAATTCAACCCACTGTGGCAGCTTCTAAGCAAGGGCTAACTTTTCTGAAAAAGAAATTATCCTGGGGGTTGTGGGGAAAGGGATGTAGGTCAGCTGATATCAGCAGCTAGTATCTCTCTTTCCATAGAGAATAGGCACCAGTTGGCCATGAACTGGAGAAGACAGCTGGAAGAACATCTTGAATATAAAGGCATTGAGACCCCTGACATATATTGTAAGGGCTTTTTTCTTAACTATCACAGAGTTACACCAAAGCCTACACTTATACTAGACTTCTGCCTAGCTTTCAAGGTTTCCTTTTATTTATCTGTGAATTAAATTTGGCACACTGATCATTGTAGTGACAATTATTACTAACTAAGAGGCTTTTTTTTGTTCCTAAGCTGAGATTTTGCAATGCTTATTATGAAATGTACTGTATAATTAGGGCTTACAGAAATCAATTTTAAGTGAATCCTTTCATTCTCACTGCAAAAGCCTTAGAAACCGTATATTTTAGGCTTCGAAAAAAATTTTTTTACCAAAAAAATACATGCTGCATTTTGTGTGAATACACTGAATTAGCAAACAAAGACTGACATTTTCTATCATTTGTGGCAGCTAAAGTAAGAGTTAGGCAAAAGATAGGGATTCAGCACTGAATTAGCTGGTGAAGATAGAAAAGGGAGTGATGGCTTTGTTAGAGAAATTAATAAAGGAAGAACAATTGATATGTAAATATACTTCTATTACAATACACCTCATTCTACTGAAACCCTTTCTCAGTTCATTACTGAGAAATCAGCATTGCGCACATTAAGTTCAAAACGATTCCAAAGAAGTTGTTCTTCATCAGCATTCCTGAAAGTGTTTTCCTGACCAATAGCCGCTAAATACAGAGTTCTTAACCCTATGTGTGTGCCATGGACTCCTTATATACCCATGTGAAGCCTAAAAGCCTTTCTTCAGAATGTTTTTGAATGTGTAAAACCCAATTCAATAGTTTGCAAAGGATTCCCATTGTATTAAAATAGAATGCTCAACTCATTTTAAAGAATATGATATAGTAACTCATGTTCCTCTTTAATAAGTCACTAAAAACACAGGTTCATGGCAGATCAAATAACTTGCAATTTTGACATATAATGGTGACTATCAGTGACACAGTGAGATGTCTGTGACAACTCTATGTTGATTTTCTGTGGCTTCCATTGGTGCAAAGTTACAGGTATGGATAGTGCTACTGTGGTTTGTTGTATTCATGAGGAAACACTAAATTTCAGCAGAGGTTAGTGAAAATAAAAGTCTAATTTTTTCCCATCCAAGCTCATGAATTTCCTGCATTCTGTCAAGAATTCTGTGGACCTCAGAATAAGAACCTATGTCCAGTGGTTCTCAGTTCTGGGTGCATCTAGAATCACTTGGGGAGCTTCAGAAAAGGTTTTTATGGTTAGACCCTGTCCTAGTTCAGTCATTTCAGAAATTCTGGCATGGATGCAATGAGTATACATCGGTGTGTGTGTGTGTGTGTGTGTTGTGTGTATTTTTTTTTATAAACTTCATCAATTAATTCTACTGCATATAAAACCAGCATCATTCATAACCCTTGACGT
This sequence comes from Mirounga leonina, assembly GCF_011800145.1. Lineage (NCBI taxonomy): Eukaryota > Metazoa > Chordata > Mammalia > Carnivora > Phocidae > Mirounga > Mirounga leonina. The sequence continues at coordinate 13,223,233 of NW_023270447.1, forward strand.
ACATCATTAAATATTTATAAAAGTCCTGTATCAGAACTTGAGAGCCTTTTATAGGTGCTAGGAACTGTGGGCTTCATGTATCTGTGAAGCAGAGTTTTTCCTCAGTTTAGAGATGAGGAAACTGACTTTTTGAAATATTGCATTGCACAAGGCACTGTGTCACACAGCTAGTAAGTGAAGTCACTGGAACTGAAAATCTTCCCATTACTTGGCTCTAAAGAACCTGAGGAATTAAGAGTAATATGTTATTTCAGTCCTCCCTTACCCACCCACTCAGAGGGTCAATTATATTGAGCTCTCTTAACCACAGACTCTCAAATAGAAAACAAAATCTTTTTATTGGACAAAGAAAGAAGTCTGTCATCAACCAACCATTATTTTGTCATTAGTCCCAGCACAGGACATTTTTATAGCTCAATACTTACTGCTTTGCAGGAATGTAGCTGACTTTAGAAAACAATGTCAGTGACTCAATGTGGACCTTGGTTTGAACTGTTACCGGGTCCCATCTTAAGTTCTGTATTTGAAAATAGGGAGTCAAGACATTCAGTTGGATCTATGTATCCTCTAAGCAAGGAGGAATGCTCACTGCTTATTCAATGGATGTTCATCACCCTATAACTCTTTCAGTCTTCTTATGGGCACTATGAAGGCTGACTCAGCAGAAGCAGGCTTTCTTTTCTTTGGATTATTTATAATTAAGTCTCACTCATTAGGAATAAGGGGATTTTGTTACCTCCTCCTCAATCTATTTAGAAAGATAAAATTTAGTAACAGATAAAACTATAATATATATGTTGCCAGGCCAACAATGACCAGTACAGGGTTGTTATTTTTACTTTCATTTTTTATTAAACCATTGCTTTCTTATCACAGAGCTTATAAAGCATAAACATCACCTTGGCCCTTTCCCCCTCATGTCCTGAAGAGGATATTTACCAACAGAAATGTAAGCATCCCTGCACTGGAGGGGTTCCTCCTTTGCTCCCTCTGGAATTTTTTAACCTTGTCAAGTCTCTGTTTCTGTCAATTTCTACACATTCCCATGTTGATTTATTTTTTTTTTTAATATTTATCTGACAGAGAGATATAGCGACAGAGGGACCACAAGCAGGGGGAGTGGGAAAGGGAGAAGCAGGCTTCCCGCGGAGCAGGGAGCCGGATGTGGGGCTTGATCCCAGGACCCTGGGATCATGACCTAATCGGAAGACAGACGCTTAATGACTGAGCCACCCAGGTGCCCCCCCCATGTTGATTTATTTTAAGTAAATTAAGAAACTGCTAGAGCAGGTATTGAAGGGAAGGCTAGTATATCCCCAGGAAACTCCTTCCTTCTTTCCACCATGAATTCTAGAGGACATAGATACTTCCCAACCTCCCTTCATTGCTGAAATCCCGGACAGTTATCTGATGACATTACTTTATTGATTTTTTAAAAAATATCTAGTCTACAAAAAATAAAATAAAATGAATCATAATAGTAATGGAAATTTAAAAAGTTAGGATGGATGGATGGAAAACAGTCCATATCCAATTATCCTAACAAATATCTGTTTTCATTTTCCTAGACTTGATAGAGTCTAAGAACTAAAGGCATGAGGTTTTAGGTCAGAATGGGTTTGAATTTCAGCGTGTCCTCTGACTTGCTATTTATTGGCACTCTCAACCTCAACTTCCTCATCTGTGCAATGACAATAACTATTCTCAGAGGTTGTACAGATTAAATGAGATATTATATGTAACATGTTTGGTACATTGCAGTTACTCACCATTATAAATTATATTGCATAGGATACCTTTATGCATTTAGCTTTTATTCCTACTTAAAATAATAATTAGTTTCCATAAAATATTCTGAGAGGGATTTGGTAAGTCAAAGGTAACAGCATGTTTAGAGCTCTTGAAGTATATTGCCAGTTGATTTTCAAAGCATTTTTGAACAATTCACATAAAAGTCAGTATTTTAGAAATAATTACCAACTAAAAAATTAAAAGCTAACTCACTAAATATCCTTTTTAGTGATTCTTCTGAACTTGAGTTTATTATATGTCATATAGAATGTAAAGTCTGATTCTTCGTTCAATGTTGTATTCATTATACTTCTGTGCTTTAATATCATTCATTCTTTTGAATTAGTTTCCAATTAAAACAAGACTTAAATAATGAGTTATTTTCTTAGTATCAGCATAGAAACAAAGAAAATTTAAAATATGTTTGATTCCACAAAGCAAGAATAGCCAAAATGAATCAGAATACATAATGTAGCTCATAGTTCTGTGATTAGTTTCTGGCTCCATGTAGCCAATTTTTTTTTTTTTTTTAGATAAGATATTCCTAGTTTCTTAAAAGAAAACATTAGCTGCAGTTTAGATGGAGTAATGGGGACTGGATTTACCATCCCAACTGAAACAGCAACATAAAAAAAAAAAAAAACTTATAAAATATATGAAAAAACAGTTTTTAAGACTTGGAACATCAGTCAAAACAGTTTTTAAGACCTGGAACAACAATCAGACTACTATCAATAACAATAGTAGTCACTGAGAGATGGAAAACTTAGTAAATGAGCTCTACCATTGCTCAAGAAGGTTTCCAGGCCACATTGCAGGGAGCAGAACCCAGGGATCTGAGTAGAGGAGACAGAAGTGAAAGTCCAGAGAGACCAAGATAGCTAGAATTCACAAGACAGAGCACCAGAAAGCAGAGAGCTACATAACAGAGCGTATTCCAGAGACTGGCAGAAGGTCTCTCTTGAGTATTCATCAGAGTACAGATCAGCTCATGCATGTGAGTGAATTATGAGGGACTGCAGAAAGAACTTTCTGAATGGATTAGAGGGACTAGTACTCAGTTCTTAAATGGATCTGGGAATAATGACTCTTCCTGCTAGCCAGAGTGGAAAGCCCTATGTTTCACAATTAGCCATAGGGTGAGCACTGCTTTAGTCATGCCCAACAAACCTTAAAAGCAAGAAAGGATCAAAATATCTCCAAGTGACTTAACTGCAACTCAGAACAAAATTCAAGAATATAGGAATACAAAAATATCTAGGACCAAATAAGATAAACTTCACAGTGTCTGGCATTCAATTAAAAATTACCTATCAAAGAGGGAGACAAACCATGAGAGACTTTTTTTTTTTTAAGATTTTATTTATTTATTTGACAGAGAGAGACAGTGAGAGAGGGAACACAAGCAGGGGGGAGCTGGAGAGGGAAAGGGAACTATGGGAACTATGGGAAACAAGTTGAGGGTTGCTGGAGGGGAGGTGGGTTGGGGGATGGGGTAATTGAGTTCTGGGCATTAAGGAGGGCACATGATGTGGTGAGCACTGGGTGTTATACACAACTGATGAATTGTTGAACACTACCCCTGAAACTAATGATAAACTATGTGTTGGTTAATTGAATTTCAATTTAAAAAATTATGTATCATGTAAGAAAGTAGGAAAATATAACCCAAAATAAGAGGAAAATCAATCAATTAAAACTGCCAGAACTGATGAGATGTTAAAATTGCAGGTAAATGCATTAAAGTGTCATTACAACTATATTCCATATGTTCAAAAACTAAGAGATGGAACATAGATAAAAACAAACAAACAAACAAACAAACAAAACCCCACTAAACCAGACTTCCAGAATGAAAACTGCAATGAATAAGATGAAAAATACACTGGTAGTTATTAACAGCATATTAGGCATTGCAGAAAAAATGGTAAGTCAACTTAAAGATGTAGCAATAAAAACTATCTAAAGTAGAATGCATGTGGGGGTGGGGAGTGTTGGGGAGTGGGGAGTAAACATACTGTTAATGAGCCAGGGACAACTTCAAGTGGCCTAATATGTACTGAATTTTCAAAGTTTGAAGAAAAAAATGGCCCCAATTTTCCCAGTTTTTCATAAAACTACAAGCCTTCCCACCTGCCAAACAAACAAACAAACCAAGAAACTTGAGCCCCTGGCATAAGAAACATGAAGAAAATTACACCAAGGAATACATCATAATCAAATTAATCAAACCAATGATAAAGTTCTAAAAGTAAAGACAAAAAGCCTGTTCCATACAGAAGAATAAATATAAAGTTTATTGTTTCGATTTGTTGTCAGATATTGTTGTCCCTACTACCATTACTAGTAGGGAAGCAAGCTAGAAGACAACAACTTTCAAGTGCTGAAACAAAAAACATGACAACTGTTAATCTAGATTTCAAAATTCAACAACATATCTCTCAAAAATACAGATGTGTATTTTTCAAACAGAAAAAGACAAAGAATTCATCACTGAGGGATTGGCACCACAGGAAATATTTTTTTAAATGTTTTAGTCAGAAAGTAAAATGATGCTAGGTCGAAATATGGATCTACACAAAGGAATGAAGAGTACCAGAATCTGTAACCATAAATAACTTTTATTTAATTCACTTTATAAGAGAATTGGTTGTTTAAACAAAAATATAAAACAGTCTGTGTTTTATAAAATATATACATTTTGTATTGTAATAGTACAAAATTTGTGAGGAAGAAATGGAAGTATACTACTGTAAGCTTCTAACACTTTATGTAAAGTTTTTTTAATCACTTGAAGGTAGACTGATAACTTAAAGATGTATGCTCTAAGCTCTATACAACCAATAAAAATAATACTTGAGAATTATAGTTAAAAAGCAACAATAGAGGTATAAAATAGGATCATACAGAGTACTCAAACAAAAGAAGACAGAAAAGAAAGGGTATAAAAAAGAGACAATGCAAATAGAAACCCTGTAGTAAGATGATAGAGTTAAACCTAACCATATCAAAATCACATTAAATGTAAATGGTCTAAACATCCCCAATTAAAAGGCAGAGATTTTCAGATTGGATGAAAAAGCATGACTCAACTATATATACTGCTTACAAGAAAAACAATTTTAAATAAGAAGACAGAAATAGGAGAAAATTGAAGCAATGGAAAAAGATGTACCATGATAACTCTAATCAAATAAAATCTTGTAATATTAATAGCAAAGTAGGTATCAAATCAAAGATTATTACCAGGGACAAAAAGTACCATTTTATAATGATGAAATGGTCTATCCATCCAGAAATGATAGCAATCCTAAGGTTTATGTACTTAGTAACAAAATTAAGATACATGAAGCAAAAACTGATAGAACAGGAAGGAGCAATAAAAAAAACTCAGAACCACAGTTGATTCCCATACCTACCAGTAAATAATTAATAAAACAATGGAGTGAGGCTATTCAAAATTTGAAAAATGCTATCAACTTATCTAATTGACATCTGTAGAACATGCCATCCAATGGCAACAGAATACACAGTCTTTTCAAATACATCCATACCATTTACTAAAATAGGCCATATTCTGTACAACAGAAGAAGTCTTAATAATTTTAAAGAATTCAGTTCATCCAAGGTATGTATTCTGACCACAACAGGCATGTATTTGGAAAATCCCCAAAATATTTAAAAAATAAATAATACATCTAAACAATCTTTGAATAAAGGAAAAAATCATAGGAGAAATTAAAATTATTTTGAATTGAATGAAAATTAAAATATAAAATATTAAAATTTGTGGTATGTCATAAAAGCATTACTAGTAGGGAAATTTATAGCATCAAACACATATATCCGAAATGAAGAAAGGTCTCAAATAATTATTGCAACTTTCACCTCTAAATACTAGAATAAGAAGAACAAACTAAACTCAAAGTAAATAAAATAAGGATATAATGAAGATCAGTGGAGGAAATTAGTAAGATAGCAAGAAAAAATAATAGAGAATATCAAAGAAAGTAAAGCTTTGCAAAATTCCTTGCAAGAACAACTGAAATTGATAAAACAGCCAGATTGATGAAGAAAAAAGGAAAGAAGAAACACAAATTATCAGTATAGGAAATGAGAGAAGTAGCACCATTGCAGATTCTATGGATATTAAAAGAAAAACTATAGAATATTATCAACAATTTTATGCAAATAAACTGGTCAGATTCCTTGAAAGACACAAAGTATCAAAGCTTACTCAAGAAGCAATAGATAATGTTAAAGAAATTGAATTTATAGTTCCAAACATTTCCATGAAGAAAACTGCAGGTGCAGATGGCTTCACAAGTAGATTCTACCAACCATTTATGAAAGAATAATGCCAATTCTACACACACTCATTTAGAAAAATAATACAGAGGGAATACTTCCCAACTAAATCTATGGTGCCAACACCCTAGTACCATAACTAAACAAAGACAGGACAGGAAACCTATGGACCATTGTCCTTCATGAACATAGATGCAAAAGTTCTAAACAAAATTTAATAAATATAATCCAATAATATATAAAGATTATAATATACTATGACAAATGAGGTCTATTCCAAAATTCTAAGTAGGTTTAACATTTGAGAATATTGTGATTCACAGAAATGACAAACTAAATAATAGCAACAATGACAACAACAATATAAATTGTATAATTATCTCCATAAACCAAACAAACAAAAAATTGAAGCAATCTAAAAATCTGTTTCTAATTTAAAAGAAATTTCAGCAAACTAAGAATAGAAGGGTAATTCCTTAACCTAGTGAAAAGCAGTAAAAACAAACAAAAAACCCAAAAAACCCATCATAGGTGATGGTGAAAGACTGAATATTTTCTAAGAGAAATAAGATAAGGGTATCTGCTCTCACCACTTCCATTCCACATTGTGCTAAAGTTTCTGTGCTGTTAAATAAGAGAATGACAACAACAACAACAAAAGATACGCAGATTTCAAAGGAAGAAGTAAAACTGTTTTTTTATTCACAGATGACATGATTGTTTATGTAGAAAATGTGATTAAATGTACCAATAAAAACTACTTTATTTACAAAAGCAGGCAGCTAGCTTACAGGCTGTTGTTTTCAGATTTGATTTTTTTTTTTTTTAAGATTTTATGTATTTATTTGACAGAGAGAGGGAGGGAGAGCACAAGCAGGGGGAGTGGCAGGCAGAGGGAGAAGCAGGCTCCCTGCTCAGCAGGAAGCCCGATGCGGGGCTTTATCCCAGGACTCTGGGATCATGACCTGAGCTGAAGGCAGACAACTGACTGAGCCACCCAGGCGCCTTCAGATTTGATTTTTTAAAAATATTGCATTAAAATAGCGTTGTATTTATTACCAACTTTTCTTGTACTCTCTTAAATTCTATACCCCAGGAGAATGCCTAACTCACCTCATCCTGGTCATGGCCTGTCAAAATACTACTTTAAATAATAAATGAGTTTATTAGCAAGGCTACAAGACACAAGATCAACTTATAAAAATCAATCATACTTTTTATATGCTGGCAATAGACAATTAGAAACTGAAATAAATATATCATATTAATATATCAATAGCAGCAGACACATAAAATAGGGATAAATCTGACAAAGATGTGAAAGACATGAACTCTGAAAACTACAAAATATTACTGATAGAAATGAAAGATGACCTAAATAAATGGGAGGCTATACTGTGTTCAATGATTGGAAGAGTTTGTATTGTTAAGATGTCAAGTTTCCCCATACTGATGCAAAGATAATATGTAATCCTAATCAAAATGTTAGCATTATTTTTTTGGTGGAATTTCACAAGCTGATTTTGAAATTCCTATGGAATTTACAGTAGCCAAAACCATTTAAAAAGAACCAGTTTGGAAGTCTAAAACTTTCTCATTTCAAAACATATTTTAAAACTACAGGAATCAAGATAGGGTGATACTGGCATAAAAATATACCAATAGATTAATGGAGAACAAGAAGCCCCAGAATAACTGCCTACAACATACTTTTTCTCAAACTCCCCTTTACTTTGTAATTTGTCAGGCTGCCTTTTGGGTAACAATATTGTCTCCTCCATTTGGAAGTACGGCGTGGAACACATTGAACCATGTTGAAAGAGACCCTGGGGATGGTGATGATGCATTGAATTTAAACTCTTTTTTGGTATAAATTAGCTCATGACAGAGGCAATGGAAACAATTTATAAATTATATATTTTTGTTACATAACCAGACCATGTCATAAAATGAAACCAAGTCCATACTCAAACAGCTGGAGTTTTGTTCAGTAGGCCCACTTACTTAATACCAATTTGGTAATCTCTCATCATTCTGTTTTTGTGGAGAACTCAACTCAAATGCATTCTTCTCCTAAAATATTCAAGAAACCAGGAGAGAGAAAGGGTAAAGTAAAACCTTCTACTCTCCTCCCCTTGCCCCCTGCAAGTGCCTAAAATATATATTTTTATCTTAAAGGGCCCATTTAAAAACATCTTAGAAAAAAGCACCAGTTTTTTTTTTATGACAGACTTAAAAGTAGGAGGTAATATAAAGGTTTTTATTTAACATCATAAGGTACTACAATTATATGTGTTGCATTTACTTTGTTACAAACTACTTATCCTATTTTACTTTTGGGGGAGGGATGGGAGCTTGCTGATAGACAACATTTTGCCCCCAGCTTCTTTTTTTGCCACTAGGCATTTTATTCTTTTACATTATACCCTACAGGGAATATTCCAGAGATTTATTTTTTACAAGGAACTCTTTTCATATTTTCCCCTTAAGTCTTTTAAGACATGTACTTGAAAGTATTCTCTTTATTTTTTTAAGATAGTTAAAACTAACAAACAAACAAACAACAAAAAAACCCTTAGCGGTGCTGTTTTAAAGGTTTGTATGCTGTGCTATAATGACTTGTTTTTCATTTTTAACCATTATTTATGGTTGGATAATTGATTCCATTTAAGCAGAATTTGAGGCTGTATCTGAGACCCACAAATAAGATCTAATTAATTGTAAACCACCTGAAAGGAGAATGGTCACAGAGGCCTTGAACAACTAATTTAATGACCAGGCAAACCAAACATTCTTACAAGTGAGGTAAACTTTGATAGAACAAACATGTACAATAAACCCTCCAAATGACTGAAAATTGTATTCTGTGGGATTTATCTTCATTTTAAGAACCAAAGTTATGAAAATATACATTAGAATGAGGGCCATTTTAGTAGGAATAATACATATTTATACAGGCAACTTGCAATTATCCATTTCAGTAACAGGGAAGACAATGAATGGAATTCATCAATAACAATATGATACTTTTACCAGTATCTTCTAGTTTTATACCAAGAGTGCATTTCATAATCATGTTAAAGATAAAAGCAAAGATTAAAAAAAAAAAAAAAAACAGAAGAAAAAGAAAAAAGCAAACATCTTTTGGCAATGAGCCTTTTCCCAAGGCAAAGAAGCAAGAATTGAAAAAGGGATTTTAGGAATTCAGAACATAATAACTTATTAATTTTGTATAGCCATTTGTAGTACACAAATTTCTATTTCTCAGTGTTGATCTCATAACTTTGTAAGGAAGGCATGAATATCATCGTCATTTCATACTATAATCTAATAGCTAGATGAAGGTAAGTAATTTCTCAAGGATTTCTCTCAGATTGTAAATGGTAGAATTTCAAATAGAATTTCAAATTGATAACAGAACATCTGACGTATATACACAATAGAAAATCATTATTTCTTAAAAGTCAAGCTTCAGAGTACTCAAAAATGTTCATGTATGATTCGCTTTTTCTTTTCACCTGGATTTTCTTCCCCTTCTGGTGGAGGTGCTAATGAGCAGAGAAATGGTAAAGGTAATCAGCCAGAGGGAAGAGAAGAATCAAAGACCTAGATAATTCACAAACTGGAAAATGAGCTCCTAACTAATCAAGACTGGATTGTAAATAGGATAGAAGGAATTTATGCATCCCTGGTATTGGCCTGAATAGCATTTGTACCCAATCCAAGAAAAGTATTTGTGAATTTCACAGTTGGCTATTTTTTCTCCCTTTGAGATTTTTTTCCTGAACTAATTATCCATTGTATATGTGAAGCAAAGAAGTAACTTACCATTAAAGTCATTTTTGAGGTGGGTATTACACTTCACATGTTGTTAAAATGCCTGGAGCATTAATAAGGAATGAGTTAACTTTATTAATATAGCTTCTTCAGGGAGTTTCTGATCTATATACTGATCACCCAAAAGGAAATTTTGTGTAATATTTTATTCATGCAAAATTTAGGGAAGTAACTAGATTGACTAATCTTTCCATAATAAATAATTTAATTTAACTTTGTGCTGCTTTTTGCATTTTAATTTCTTCATAATGTGTCCTTTGAAACCCCCAGTATTAAAATGATCAGTGACTGTTTGTGCTTGATTTAGTTTAAATTGTAAATTTAGTTATGGCTCTGGGTTTACAAAGTACAGGGGAAGGTGCCTTAATGTAGGAAGTGAACACATTTACAGATTGGAAAAGCTATGTGTGTGATCAGTTTTTTAATGAATTGTTGGAAACAGTGTAGAACTCGACAGAAACAATGACCTATAACACTACATACCAATAATTCTTCTTGTTACCTAGACTACGATTGCACCTCAAATACTTCACATTTCATATACTTTCATACCTATTATTTAACTGCAGAGTTTTGTGTCATGTCTTGATGCAGAGTTGTTGCCTTTGTCTCTGCTTAACACTTTCTACGAATTTCCCAACTCAAACTCAAACAGCCAGGATAGATGCAGTATGGTTAGATTGTGACTTTGACATTCAGGCAGGACTTCTACTTCTCCTTTGGATGTAGAAAACCAGAGAACTTGCCACTCCCACCCTAACAAGCAGAACAAGTCAGATAAACTGCAAAATTCGGTTTTTAAAAACCTAGAAGAGGGGCACCTGGGTGGCTCAGTCAATAAAGCATCTGACTTTCAGCTCAGGTCATGATCTCAGGGTCCTGGGATCAAGCCCCTTATCAGGCTCTGCGCTCAGTGGGGAGTCTGTTGGTCCCTCTGCCCCTCCCCCTTGCTTGTATTCTCTGTCTCTCAAATAAATAAATAAAATCTTAAAAAAAATAGCAGAGATCTGAGAATGCAAATTAACCTACATGAACTAAATTCCTGAGAATGAGAAGTTCTTTTTCAGAGAGAAGAAACACATGACTGCTTTGCACCCTGCAGGAATGGTGAGAGGGTAAGGAAGTCATCATAGAGAAACCAGGGAATTTTTTTGTTTTTTTATTTATTTGACAGAGAGAGACACAGTGAGAGAGGGAACACAAGCAGGGGGAATGGGAGAGGGAGAAGCAGGCCTCCCGCAGAGCAGGGAGCCCGATGTGGGGCTCGATCCCAGGACCCCGGGATCATGACCTGAGCCGAAGGCAGCCGCTTAACGACTGAGCCACCCAGGCACCCCCAACTTTCAGCACATTTCTAAGATAATAATTTGAGTGTCAGAGATTTTGTTAACCAAAAAAAAAAAAAAAAAAAAAAAGTTTTGAGAATGTAAAGATCAAGGTCGGAAGAAGCTGACCAAGATTAGGGAGATGGATATAGATTCATTAAAGTTTTATACACACACACGCGCACACGCACACACACACACATTTCTTGGTATTTTTCCTACTGGTTTATTTTTATTTTTATTTTTTTTAAAGATTTTATTTATTTATTTGACAGAGAGAGACACAGCAAGAGAGGGAACACAAGCAGGGGAAGTGGAGAGGGAGAAGCAGGCTTCCCGCGGAGCAGGGAGCCGGATGAGGGGCTCGATCCCAGGACCCTGGGATCATGACCTGAGCCGAAGGCAGACGCTTAACGACTGAGCCACCCAGGTGCCCCTGAAACCAGGGAAATTTTAAAGAACATTTAATGGATGTGTTTGGAGTGGTCTGATGTGTGAAAACATAAGGAGCCCAGACACAGACCTTGTCAGCCTTTAGCAACCAACTCGTTCCCATGTTACTTAATTGAGTAGCCTACCAGATGTGGGGCCAAAGCAGCCTAACAGAGAGAGCCTTCCTAAGGTAAGCACAGCCTTCTCCAGTTACAGGGCAGATCCCTGCTGAAGGCTTGGGCTGCAAGGCATTCTAGGCCTTTGCCGATTGAGCTGCAGTGGCTCTTTTGAAGGTTTAAGGAAGGGAAGCTCAGCAGAAAGATATTCTGAAGCACAGAAAGCCAGTGTGGGACTGCAGAGCCCAGAGAACTCCTTAGCAACACAAAAAGCTGGCAGCTGGTCTGTAAGCAGCAAAAGATACCCCACGGTTTGGAAAGTTGGTGGCTGGCCTAATCATAGTAAAGAGACTCTGGAGGCTTTCTGGGGCTCGATTCCCAAGTCCTACTGAAAAGAAGAGTTCTGATTCAGCCATCAAAATGTTTGAAGCCAGTGGAAAGCTGAATCTAAGGAAAACCACAACAAAGCCCAGACTCAACAACAGATTTCATCAACTCAGTCTCCTACATTAGCAACCTAATAATAGAAGAGGTGCACCCTTTTCTGGGGGTAATTATTATTTATGTACGTCTCTACTGTTCTTTCTGGCAGGGGGAGGAGCAGAGGCAGAGAGAGACTCTTAAGCAGGCTCCATGCCCAGCCTGGAGCCCAACTTGGGGCTCCATCTCACAACCCTGAGATCATGTCCTGAACCAAAATCAAAAGTCAGACGCTTAACCAACTGAATCATCCAATCATCCTTCTACTGTTCTTTTGTACAAACTATACAATAAATAATACAATACAATAAAAAATTATAAGACATGAAAAAAAAAAAAACAAAAAACAATGTGACCCAGTGTCAAGAAGGTTTTCTTGCAAGTTGTCTGTAGAAGCAGATCCAGAGATAGAAATGGAATTATCAGATAGAGACTTTAAAATTACCATGATAAATGTGAAAAACAAATCCAGTGGAAGAGCATTCATGGGAACATACAGAATTTTATCAGAGTTATAAAGTATTAAAAAGATCCAAATGGAAATAAATGAAGAATACTGTGTCAGAAATGAAAAATTAATGGAATAGGTTTTATGGGAGCCTGGATATGGCAGAGGGAAGAATCAGTGAAGTTGAAAGACAGAGTAATAGATGTCACCCAAACTGAAAAATCAAAGAAATACATGTCACAGTGTTTGATATCTGTGGGACAATATCAAATACTCTAGCACTGATGTAATTCGATCTTATAAAAAGTAAGAGATTTGGACATAAATTATTAATTCAAATGGTACCATCTTACAGTGGCCTTCCTTGACCATCATGTGGAAGGCAGTCTCCTATCCCAAACCCCAATAATACTCTTTACTATTGAAAATATCTCTTTATTTTTATTTTATTCTACCAATATTTTTTTCAATATATACTAAGTATTAGACACTATTTTAGAACATAGTATTGAACTAGAAAGACAGGGTCTCCTTTCTCACAAAATTTATTCCTTCTCTAGAGTATAAGTTTCATCAGGGTAGATATCTTTTTAATTTTTTCTCTTTTGTTCCCGAATCTCAACCTCCTAGAATGGTAGCTAGTGCATAGTAGGAGCTCAATTAGTGTATCTTTTTTTTTTTCAGTTAATATTTCTTAGGAAAAATGAATGAATAAATTCTTCTAGGGGTCAGTTTTAATTCTAAGGCTCCATTTTGTATTGTCTTTCCCAAGATTATCTGGCAAAAACTCCTAAGCCTATTCTGCTATGAATTATTTCTCTTTTTTCTCTTGGACCCTCATGCTTCACTTTTTCTACATTCTGAAAAGGACTGATTCACATATAGGTAATTTTTACAGATATAAAAAGGTGTATAGGGCGCCTGGGTGACTCAGTTGGTTGAGCGACTGCCTTTGACTCAGGTCATGATCCTGGAGTCCCGGGATCGAGTCCCGCATCGGGCTCCCTGCTCGGCAGGGAGTTTGCTTCTCCCTCTGACCCTCCCCCCTCTCATGCTCTATCTCATTCTCTCTCTCAAATAAATAAATAAAATCTTTAAAAAAAATAAATAAAAAGGTGTATAGATAGATGTAAACTAGAATTTTGATTAGAGGAACCAGATGTGGGGAAGGATAATCATACTCCTATCAATGTGTATATCACCCTATCTTATCATTCTTTGCATATAGGTCTCTGTTCCCTGAAGACAATGGTCTTGGTGTTCCTATGACCATGCCGCATGCCCAGTCCAGTTCAACTGCTTCTTTTTCATATACATTATAACATTTATTAAATTTCATGTGGAAGTGGACATTTCTTAAAATTTTCAATAATCTATAAAAATCAGCAACATGAAGGACGCTTGTCATAAAAGGTTTTTTTTTTTAAGGCAACTGTCAAAATACTTTGTTTAAATTATTATTCTTATTTAAAATCCATGTCCCCTAGGCCATGTTGGCTGAGTCTAGGAAACAGATGACCAAATCTGTCAAAGTCTATCAGTAACTGATTACATAGAATATATCAAATCACACACTAGAATTCTCCAAGGGCAATATTCGATGTGCATAGTTCTAACTAAAGAACTTCTATGCAGCTCCTGTGATTTTCTGATTTATGTTAAAATTTACTCCCAATTATCACTAGAACAGCCTTCTAATCTTAGAGGGAAATCTGATGTTAGTAGAAAAAACTGGAGTTGCCATTCTTTAGCATTCTCAATAAACATAACTGAATTGTTAATCATAGAGTCCTTGAATGCCAGAGAATCTTTGAATCATTAATTATCAAGTATCATCTGGCTCAATGTGTTTGTTTACTAAGGAGAAAAATGAAGGTTAGAGATATTGGTCCCAAAGTTATGCAAATTAGCATTCAGTTTGTCTACATTTATTAAGGACACCATGCCTCTTTTTCTAGATACGTGTTTTTGATTATTGCTATCCTCCCTTTTCCCTCTCCCCCCATCAAATAAAACGCATCAAAGAGAATAGTATTAAAACCCAGGAGCACATCCTTTAGAATTATATGTTGCAAATATCAGAGTATAATAACTAATGATGACTAAATTCATTAGTAATAACTATCCATCATGTGCCAGTTGCTATGCTGAGTAATAGACATACTTGATCGCTAATGCTCATCACAATTTTAAACAGGAGGTGTTATTTTCCTCACTTTACAAATGTGGAAACTAATCCTGAAAACTAAAAAGTAACTCACCCAGGATAAAAATGCTAGAAGGGGGCAAAGCCAGGAATCAAACTCCAAAGTTTTTAGTCTCTCCAATAGATAACACAGTCACCTGTGACAATATCTACCTAATCATACCTTCCGACCAAAAAAGCAAAAAGCAAAAAAATGAAGAAAGAGGAAAGAAAAAAAGAATAAATTGCAAACTATGATAGATATTTCTTTCCATTTAGGATTAAGGCAGACTAATTTATGCTAACTTTATTTCTTATATAAAGATATTTTACCAATATGTTATTGATTTACTAAAAATTTAAGGGGGATACAACTTGATTATGTAAAATATAAAATGAGATTATGTGAAATAAAAGAAGTTATAAAGCATATTCATCTTTCCAATCATACTCATAGTACAATTTTATTGTCTTCATTAACTCAAATTTACTAAGATATGTATCATGTTACACTGATTAATAGTTTGAGCTAAACATTCAACATTTCTCTGCACAGTTATAAAAGCTTCATAGTAATTTGTATTAATTCTACCAAAATCCAAATTTGTGTCTCATATCCACTTCTAAAAATGCTCACTATTTTACTGCTTATGCTCTTAAATTTTCCTGAGATGATATTTTGTTGTCATTTGCATCCTTGTAAAATTTTCTAAATGCTTTAAAAATTATAATACCTTATTTACCCAACATTAACAAAGCAAGCCATTTTCTCAATTCAAATTAATACAGCGGTTTTGTCATAACCATATGCACATTTTGAAAAGAAACCTTCCTTACTGGTACTCACATGACAAACTTAAAAACACCTACACACCCTGAAAAAAAATTAAGGACTTGTTAGATTTTGAATGTGTTTATTTTCAAATTATATGAATCATTTATTTGTGTAAGAGATGTTATCAAGTTATTTTTTGATAGATTTTGATAGATAGATTTTGTTGTTTTGCTTTTAGTTGTTTCTTGGCTGATCTA
The DNA here is from genome assembly GCF_011800145.1 of Mirounga leonina. NCBI lineage: Eukaryota > Metazoa > Chordata > Mammalia > Carnivora > Phocidae > Mirounga > Mirounga leonina. The sequence continues at coordinate 13,239,187 of NW_023270447.1, forward strand.
TTGGACTTTTCAGTCTTAGCTGGGTATTAGTACATAATCCCCTTGTTACTTATAAGTAATGAGCTCAAACTCTGAAACGTCCCTCTATGAACAAAATCTGCCTTTCTACCTTCACTCCTTCCATCTTACTAATTTTGTTCTACAGTGCCTGGTACATTATAATCACATAAATAAATATTTGTTGACTATTAACTTTGGGGGGGTCTTTTTGTTTGTTTTTCATGTTTAGAATTTGAAGAACTGACTTTCTTTCCAAAAGAATTTCAAGCAACTGTTTCATAGACTAGGAAGCCTGCAGTTTGGCCAGGGGGATGGGAAGGATGGATTTGGGGGAACATCAGTGGAGGTAAGGGAATAAATGAATAAATGCTGGGCCAGCATCTGGGAAAATTACAGTCTTTCACAGTTCTGTTGCCAACTATATGGACTTGGGCAAGTCCCAGTCCCATCCTAAACAAAGAGGTTGGGGATCTTATCGCAACCCTGAAGATGGTACATTTCTGACAATGATTTGATTAAATGGATCTCTCCCTATGGCTGAGAAATCACTTTTGTAATATGTAACTTACATTGCAGTAGTATTTTTGCAGTAGGTATTGAGTAGTAGAAGAAAACGCTTTTACATTTTAACTGAACCATAAATACTTAGTCATTTCTCTAGGCATCTTTGAATTGCACATAAGAGAAGCCAGTGGGATCTCTTGCTCAGAAAATATATGAGATCATTCCAGAGGTGAATACATACTATTTTCTCTTCCCTACTCCATTTTAGTCATATGTAATGAAATGGTTTGATGGGAGCAACATAGAAAATTACTGAGAATTTCTATATTCTGAGGTTCTTTGACTATTGGCTGAGTGGGCAAAGGGGCAGGATTAATATCTATTTCTGGAAAAAAATTTTGAGACAGAGGTACATTTTCAGAGAGAGATTTTTTCTTCTTGCTTCATTGGGCAAGAAAGCTTTATCTTGTCTGTGAGGTTAACTGTGGGAACAGACAACTGCTGGGAGCTGGAGAACACACTGCAGAAAGAGGAAGGGAGGGAATGCTCTGTTAGTTTCCTGGCTAGACAGGTCACATTGCACTTGGGGCATGAAGATGAGGGTAAGAGTTTTAAATCAGCTGTGAAATTATTTTGGTACCTAGTGTAGAGTGAAGGATTGGGGTTATGTTTTCTTAGTAATTTCCTAGAATAGACAAACAGGAGTTTTGTATTATAGCTTGTCTGTGATGAAGGTATAGATCTTTGGGCACACAGAAATGTCAGTCATTTGGCCAAGCAAAAATAGGAGTTGGTTTATGTTGGGTCTTGAGGTGATAATGAGGGGGGAAAAAAGGTCATTTTTGTCTAATTCTCAACACTTCCAATATCAGAAAGCTTCTCTTTCAGGTGGATATACTGACAATTAGATAATTAATTTCAAAAATGAACAAGAAAATACAGAACAAATCCTTGGCTCTATGCCTCTCCTTTTGTGTCATGGTGTCCAAAGTCAGTGGTTGTTAATAAGAATTTTCCCAAAGAACATGTTTGAAGATTAAATATGAAATAATGCAGGATCAAAACAACCTAATTTGCATATTCTGTAGTGCATTGATGATGAAGTCCTTCTACCAAGTCTGAATCTGAAATCGCCCATGTCATAGACATTTGCAAGAACATTATATAAAACAAAATCCTAAATAGTCTTAAATGGCCTGAATATGAACAGGTACTGATTTATTTACACTCCTTATGTTTTCATAAGAGTCCTGCACCATTGCTGCAGGTTATTTCCCTCTAATCAGTTATCACCCGATAGGACTTAAATTTGCTCTTTCCTAGAGGAACTTCCTTCTATTTACTCTTCCCTCTGAAACCTGTATCCTTTTGACATCTCCTGATAACCTTAATATTTTCCTGGATTCCTAATATCTACCTCAATAAAATATCTATTTCCTCTAAAAAAGGGGAGCATTCTTCAAAACTCTCTCAAATTGAAGTCATTGTTTTTCCATTCTCCCTGCCTCCCCTCCCCACCACTACACATCTACTTATCTATTCTCAAGCCAGTAGTTGTATCCAGACCCTTCTGGATTCCCTCTTCCACTGCTAAGTATGTAATCAACTATGCCTTGCCATTGAGCCATATGCCATGAGATTAAGCCACATTCTTCCTGTCCTACAGCCACATGGGTCCTTTGCCTTCTCTTCTTCCTTCTCACCTCCAAATATCCATGAGAACTTTATCATATGACTTTTAGTCTTTATCTGCCATCATCCTAGGCAACTTTAACATCAATGCTTGTGGTTTTCGTTACCATATCTTGACTTTCTATCCCCTGGTTATTTTTGTCATCATGTCTCACTAGTTTTCTTCCATAGACAGAGCCTGGTCTTGTTTTCCCAAGGAGAGGTCCCACCTCTACCATCTTGAAAGCTGAGATACTGTTATCCGAACTAAAGCCCCTGCTTTCTGTCTCCTCCATTGCATGTGCTTTTTGACGTCTCCATGAGCTCTTGCCTCTTAATTCCTCTCTGTTCTCTCCAACTCTCAGCCCACTCCTGGTTCTACAACCCTTCTTTTATAGCCTATATTCAATAAACACGAGTTTCAATTAATGCTTTTAATTTAAAAAAAAAGAAAATAGTGAAAATTATAGAAAATAGCGTAACAAACATCTGTGTGCACCACTCAAAAGTAACATATGTTACGATTTTTTATTTTTGCTTCACAAGTTCTTTGATTGTAGTTGTAAAGAATTCAGAAGATGTAGATTTATTTTTTAGTTAACTGCATCCAGTATGTATAATGTGTATGAAATTATGGAGTTAAAATGCAAGCAAGGAATGAAACTTTGAAAAAGGGAATAATTAAAAGAATTCTGTCAAAGGTTCAAGTGAGAACATTTTTAGGATCTTATGCAGAAGGATTTGACCAGAGTGAGGGGATTGGAATAAAGCTATTGCATGCTTGGATGATGTCTGTTTTGTAAAATGCCAGATAAACTTTTATCTACATTGAAGTTTATCCATAATGTAGAAGCACAACCATATATGAGAACTTACTAATCATAGACATCTGTTTCTATAAAATGTCTTTTCTAAATTTTCCTCTGGAGTAACAGAGAGTTGGATCATTACAGGAGATTACATCTTCAAAAAGTTGTGGTCATTAAAGGAGAGTAGAAATCTCTAATTTTTTCTTTTCTTTTGATACCTTTATAGTTTTAGTAATAAAATATTCCTGGCTAATATTTAATTAATAAGACAATACAATAATTCTGCTGTCTACTTTGATAATTGTTGCTTTTATAGATATACTGAAATATCTTGATTTGCCTAATTGTGTTCTACCAAAAGGTTCTAAATAAGCAAATCATCAGTTTAATAAAAAGATCAGTTTAATAATTTATTATATTGTATTGTTGTAAGGAGGAGACCAGATATTTTGCATTTGTTTTTCTTAAGTTGAAATATTTGGGTAACATCTAGTTATCCTGCTGATTTTAATCTATATTTAATAAAACAAAATTAATTATGTATGCCAAATGAACACATATTTATTGTCAGGGGATTTTAAATTGATGAATAAATTCTCCAAAAAATTTTATCAATTTTTTATAATATACTACCGTAAGCATAGTTATCACATGCCCTAAGTTTCCAAGGCAGACTCATTATCCATGTAATTTATATTCAATAAATGTGATTCTATTGTCATAACCTTATATATTTTTAAATACAAAAACACTTCAAATCTGAAAAACTGAATTGGTTAGTCTGTGCATTTGGAACACATAAGAATAAAGATCATATGGGAAGCTCCAATGGCCAGCCTGGAACTCTTAATTGTTTAGGCTTGTATGTTGTAGAAAACTCTAAGAAAGATTTAACCTTCAATGAAACGGCATTTGGAAAAGGGTTTCGTTCACTGTGTACATTAGAATCTAGAACGTGGGCCCACTAGATCATATGCTAATATCGGTGTCTGGAGAAGGGGAAGAAGGCTCTTTAGAATTGATCTTAATGAACATGGCAAAAGGATCCTGTCAGAATTACGAGCCCAAACCCTGTATGAGTGTTATAGAGAATTTCACTGTAAATATTTGCATAACAAATAATAAAAGATGTATAGTACTATAACCATTTCCATTTTCTCTGTACTGTGGTTCTGGTGACACAGTTTAACCAGTGGGGCCAAAGGATCCTTCTCTCAGAGTCTAGCAGCTCTTGTTTCCTAACTAGGTTTCTCTTTCTTATCTGTAGCTTGTCTATGTTTTCTTTGCCAAGAGTATTCTAACTACCATTCTCAATTGTTATCTCTACTCGTGTAGACACATTTCCATCCTGTTTCCATCCAGCAGTGTCATGGCCGTTTCTGCATGAACCAGCCTCGCAGAAGTTCTGGAGCTTTCCCACGTAACCCCTGAACACCTGTTATTATACGGACTACTTTTCCACATGTCCTTTGATTGAAAGAATACTAAGTTTTTTCCAGATATAATCTCTATTAGTTTTATGAACTGCTCTAGAAGCATTTTCTTTTAATTGTTTTTGGCTATATATTTCATTGGAGTTGTGTTTTATCATCAGTAGGTAAAAATAAATGTAATGATTATACATTAAGAAAGTTCTACAAAGAGACAAACAGATATGACCTAGTATTGGTGTGTTAAAGAAGTACAAATCTTAGAATCAAAGGATTAGCTGTATTTCTGGTTGTATCTCTGTTTTTATTACAAGCTTATAGGGTAGGTATTGCATTCATAGGCTAAATAGAAAGATAAAAAACAATATTAATATCTTATTTTAAAATGAGTGTCAAAGAAGACTTTTCGTGCAAAATGCCTGAAAAGAGAAGAGGACTGGAAAGTAAAGAGCACATTAAGCTGGAACCTGAAGTGACAGTGCTGTGTTACATTGCAGAGATTCTACAACATGTCGAAGGGTCAGTGATTTAATTGTCTGAATGCATGATTTGGTGAGTCAGTTTAGACTAGAGCAAACTGGACCTGTCACTGAAATCACAATGGGTAAAAATGGACCTATTCAATCCGCCTCTCAATGCTCCAGATTCTTCCTGGTTGTAAATTAGAGCTTCTGGACAATGCATTAACTCGTTCAGGTCACCAGGGTACTATGTCAGCTCAGCGCTCACAATTGCCCATGACCAATTCTGCACTCTCCCCAGCAGGAGGGATGCAATGTCATTTTGTTCTCTCTTCTTTAGGATAATATCAGGTCTGAAAGGAAAGGAACAAAAGAAGTTGCTGCTTTCCTTCCACCCACTCTGCTTAGCCATAATCATACCCCTCCTCCCACTTGGCCAGACTATGAACCAGACAGAAAAGGAGCTTACACGATGGATGTGTGGTTACCTACCCACTTGAATAAAATCAAGAATTCAGTTCTGTTTAACTCCATCCTCGAGGCAAAGAAAATGGACCTACAGCCAGCATAGGAGAGCTAGAGAGTTTTTTAGTCATCCCCAGTAAAATCATCTCAATAGGGTTTCTCTTGCTAGGATCAACATTTTACTGTGACTACTGTCTTCTTCTCTGACAGCATCTCATTTCATTCCCTCCTTAGTTACTACCTTACAGCAAAACTAGTCTTTTGTGTATATAAACATGACTATTTCTCACTGCATCTGGGCCTTGGTACGTGATATCCCTGTTACTTGAAATTGGCCATTCATAACCCAACAAATTCCAACCCAGCTGTCAGATTCCCACTTGCAGGTCACTTCTGTGAGGAACTGTTACCTGAAAGGGTGATTTGTTTTAAATCCTCACTATTTTATTTATTTGTTTGTTTATTTATTTGCTTCTTTATTTAGCATAGCAACCTATTTGCTGTACTGATAGCAGTTCATAGTCCTACACCATGTTGTTGTATTCTTTGAATGTTTCTATTCCCCACCAGACCATAGTCTTGGGGTATACATGCCAGTATCACATCTGTTTTCTTCCCTCTTGTATACCTAGAACTTAGCATAGTTCCTGGCACATAGTAGATGTTCAGTGAATAAAGCACCAGAGCCCACCACCCTGTCATGTGCTCAAGGTCTCTATTCTGACCTGCAAGATCTGAGGGAAATGCCACCGACCCAGTAACACCATGGAATTGGAGATGAGAAATCTCAGACCCAGATCTAATTTTTTTTTAAAGAAAGGATTTAATGATGTACTGTATGGTGACTAACATAACATCATAAAAAAAAAAGAAAGGATTTATACTTTATTTATTTTTCTTTCTTTCTTCCTTCCTTTCTTTCTTTCTTTCTCTTTCTTTCTTTCTTCCTTTCTTCCTTTCTTCCTTTCTTCCTTTCTTCCTTTCTTCCTTTCTTCCTTTCTTCCTTTCTTCCTTTCTTCCTTTCTTCCTTTCTTTCTTTCTTTCTTTCTTTCTTTCTTTCTTTCTTTCTTTCTTTCTTTCTTTCTTTCTTTC
>NW_023270447.1:13245628-13503333 GCF_011800145.1 Mirounga leonina
TTCTTTCTTTCTTTCTTTCTTTCTTTCTTTCTTTCTTTCTTTCTTTCGAGCAGGAGCAGGGAGGGGTAGAGAGAAGGAGAGAGAGAATCCCAAGCAGATTCCATGCTCAGTGCAGAGCCCGACATGAGGCTCAGTCTCATGATCCTGAGATCATGACCTGAGCCAAACCAAGAGTCGGATGCTTCACTGAGCCATCCTGGTGCCCCCAGATCTAAGTTAAAATAGAGTTTACTGTACATTATCTCCCTTTCAGTCTGCTGCCTCCATAGTCTTCTCCCGGGTCAGCCTACCACAGTCCCTGGTCAGCAGCAGACATCTTATCAGAGGAAGTCTCCCAATGTGACATTAACCTCCTCACTCAAAATTATTTGTCCTTTGAGGCTCTGTCCTGTCATTTTCATGGTCCCTTGGTAAGAACTAAACAATCAAATTGTAAAAGCTCTCTTCTCTTTAATCATACACTTCTTCCTAATGAATGTATTATTTGTTTGAAATGTGCATTTCCTAAACTCCACAAACAGTTCCATACCCAAATATTGGTGCCTTTATTAATATAATATAATAATGCAAAATTTAGATTTTTGCTTTTTAAAAGTTTATTTCTAATACCACTTACAATTAATGGTGAAGCTAATTCTACATCTCTTGCTTTTCCCAGAGAAAAAACAAGGAGTAGGAATGAATCACAATTTCAGGAGTATTTGACTAAGAAGCAGTACTCAGTATTAATCCAGAATTCCAATCCCTGTTTCTCCTGTTCTGTATCTCCTTGCTCCTGTCCTCAGAGGCTAGTACTTCACATGTCTTACTATTTCATTCATACTATTTCAGAACCTCGCCTCATGCTGAAATTCTTCCTGCCTCTGCTCTTAGAAGCATTCTTTCTATCGCTCCTGCCATGGGGTCTTCAAAGCCGAGGGAGACTCTCCCACCAGACATAATAGTTTTCAGACCATCAAATTGTCACCATGCTCTTTGAATGGTGTGTTTCCTTTCCCGTGGGGAGTTGCCGTTATTTCCCTGGGCACTGAGAAGACGGGTCTGTTTGTCACCTCAGGCCACAGCAAGTGGTCCATACTAAGGAGTGTGCGTCCCAAACTAAGGCATATATATTCTTCCAGTGAATATTTATTACCACGTGTTATGTGCGAGGCACTCTTATGTGATATGGATGATGCCATGAGCAATAACTGGACAATGACAATAACTGCCCTCGTGCATCTTGGTTACCCAGAGATTTGGGCAGCCACTTGTTTCTTTTCTTTGCTCAGAAATCTTAAACTTGATATCCTCTAGAGTTTTAGTGTCAAGCCCAAAACCTTTTCACATATCTCCAGGGAAATCTAGTGGGTTTTCATGCAAATAGTCACTCTGAGTCTCTTGAAAATAGGATCCTTGGTGGCTTGAGATGATACATAACCATTCTTGAGCTAACAAAATTAATGACTTAACCTTTACCGAGAGCTTCTATGCTAGACATAGTGCTTAGGGCTTGGCAAAGTTAAAACTCTTCTAACTCTCACAGCAACCCTAAGAGGAAGGCACTGTGATTATATCCATTTATAACGAAGAAATGTAGAGAGATTCAAAGACTTTGCCAGTACTCACAGCAAATTAGTGAAGGCTCCAGGACTCACACCTAGGCCATCAGGCATCAGAGTCTGTGCTGGATGGATACTGAAGAGAAAGATGAAAAGTGTGAGCAAGCAACAAACCCAAGTTGTTCACAACCTAAAGAGGGAGGTAAGCAAGGAATAAAGAGGTTCAAAAAATTATGTTCAGGTGAGAAACGTACAATGTCACATAGAGATTGAGAGTATCAAGAGCCTAACTCTGCCAAGAGCAGAGTTGGTTAAGAAAACTCTTCCAGAGGAGGGGACTCTTGAGTGGTATCTTGAAGAATGACTAGGAGGTCAGCATGTGTGCAGAGGAGGAGTGGGCACTGCTGGCAGAGTAATGCAGTCACATACAAGTGTGAGAAAATGTTTTACAGCTTGGAACTGTGAATGGCTTAGTACTGTTTGAATGCTGAATACAAATAGGCAATTTGGGGTAGCAGGCATGGGTAGCATGCATGATAGTTGGAGAGATGCCCCGAAGACCACAGGGGCCCAATTAAGAAGGATCTTTTATTCTTGCTTAGGAGTTTCAACTTTAGCCTGGAAATCTGAAGAGCTACTGAGATTTTATGCAGAGAAATGATAGAATCTCACTTGCATTTTGGAAAGATCCCTGAATGGCTCTCTAGAAACTTGATGGAAGCAGAGCAAGAATGGAGACAACAAAACCAGTTAGCAAAGGAAGATATAATAGTTCAGAAACCAAGATGACAGAATAAAAATATCTACATGCTTTACCTGTATACACAGACTCTTTTTTTTTACACAGACTTCTTAATTTCCAACTATGGAAAATTAGAAGGTATAGTTGACATTTTCAATTTGCTACTCATCTCTACTCTCCTCCCTTCCACAAAGTGTCTTCACCTGGAAGGCTGACCTGCAACAACAGGCCACCTTGTTCTCTTGCTTTCAGTTGGGCTCAGTTAGGGGACACCAGAGAAACCAAGGCAGAAGGGGACCTTTCCCTGCAGAATCACTGTGCATGTTCCTGAAGTCTCAGCCCCTGTCTGGTGTCCCTCTTCATCAACCTTCAGAGCTTGGGGTGATAAGGGCTCCCTATTGGCTCCTCTCATATCCTGCACTGTCTTTTGTGGTTTTCCTGCACAAGCCTTTGCAAATAGCCCCTTCATTAATCTTTACGCAAATTACCCAAATTGGGTGTACCATCTGTTTCTTGCCAGGACTCTGATTAATATAATAGAATATGGGAAAATAGGCATTTTCATACACTGTTAGTGGGGATTATCTGTACCCTTTCTACAGAATAATTTGACCATAGCAATAAAATTTTTGAATGCATGTGCCTTTTTTCACAGAAATCTCTAATTAAGAATTTAACTTATGTGCAGAAAAATGTTTACTATGATATCGTTTAATGATTTAAAAAAACTAGGAACAATATATCCATAGAGGCTGATTTAATGAATATCCAAGATAAATTTGGAATGAAGTTGCAGAACAGTTGTGCATAATATGGTCTATTTGGTATAAAAATGTATTTTTTTATATAGATAAACTACATTAATAGTGGCCATATTTGTGAAAACTGCCTAGAGTCAAATGATAAAGTTGGAGATAGGTTTTTATTCTCCATATTGCATTTTTTCTAAACTTTCAATTCTCTAACCTTTAATAATGTTATTTTTAATTAAAAAAATCTTTAAAATGGGAAGATTGATGCCTGTCTTATAAAAATGTTCTGAGAATTAAAGTCGTAATATATATTAAGTAGCTATTTGTACCAAGGGTATAGTGGGACCTGGTGCAGAGGGTAAATAAGAACAGCCTCAACAAAGGTAGTGGACACAGAAGAGGTGATGAGTTTTAGAATGGTATAGGAATTAGAATTTCTAGAGATGGTGACTATTCAAATAGCAAGGGTAGCAAAGTCCTATTGAATGGGTTCTCAGTTCTTATTCAAACAACTGTATGTTCAATGGCCTCATTCAGTGAAGATAGAATGCAGCAGGAGAAAGAACTGGAGGGAGGGTGATGGGTTTGGTTTTAGATAAATAGATTTCTGGTGCGTTGGGGGGGTATCTAGTTGGGTTGCCCAGAAGGCATTTGGACAAGAGCAGATTGAATGATCTCATGACAAATTGGCCCTTTCTTCACTCTGGAATAGCATCATATGGGGCTGGAGAGAGAGGAGTAAGAGTTCAAAATTAGTTGGTGATTTCAAGAGCCTTTTCTAGAATCCCTGCTTCCACCTTGAAATTCTTTTCCTTTTATCAATACCTACTCTTTCTTTTTCAAAAAAGTCCTTAAGAGTTGAGGATGTTACTGCTTCTTGGCTTCAGCTAAAACTTGTGTCCACTGATGCAATTTAATCTGCACCAGCAATCTTAGATACCAAAACATCTTGGTAATTTAATAATGCAACTGAACTGACTTCTTGCTTTTGGCTTGTTGTTACAGTGTATATTTTTTTTTTACTTGACCACTTCATTTTATTTTATTTTTATTTTATTTTATTAAGACTTTACTTATTTATTTGATAGAGAGAGACACAGCGAGAGAGGGAACACAAGTAGGGGGAGTGGGAGAGGGAGAAGCAGGCTTCCAGCTGAGGAGGGAGCCCAATGTGCGGCTCCATCCCAGGACACTGGGATCATGACCTGAGCTGAAGGCAGATGCTTAACAACTGAGCCACCCAGGAGCCCCTACAATGTATTTTTATACTGAGAATATTTTCATTCTTTTCTACTACTATGTATTTGATTGATATATTTATATTTATAATTTTTACTTTTCTTGTCATATTTTCTCATGGGAAAATGTGTGACATTTTTAATATAAGGAATTGTCTTATATCCATCTGAATTAGAACTAGATGCAATTTCAATGCAAAACAACAAAGGTAAACTATTTTGTAGGAAGCTTTCCAGAGCAAATAGCTGAAACAATACCTTTTATCTACTTCTACATCTCTGTGTAATTATTAATATTTTATTCATCTAAAACCTCAGAAACATATTACATATGGGTTATGCTAAAGAAAAAAAAAGAGAAGAAAATGTTAAATTATTTACTAACCTCTTCCAAAAAAAATTTTTTTAAAAAAAGAGATTATAGATAGTAATGTCAAGATATCCTGCATAGCTTATCTTTATCAAAATAAGGAATCTTTTTATTAAGGCATCCCAGAAAGGGTAGATTTATGGATTGAAGGGAGCATGTTTAATATGTCCATATCCATCTAGATTGACAGTTCTCACAGACATGAATTTCCCCAGAGAGACAGTGTTACTGGTGTCAGTGGATGGCATCATTTACTTCAACGTTCCATTATTAAATTGATAACAAGATAATTCCTCTGCTTCTCAGAGACATGACAGGGTTTACAATGGTTAACACTCTTATTGCATGGGATTTGATGTTCTAGGTAGTTTTTAATAAGAAGCATATTTGTATTTCAATAATGAAAAAATTTGAAGTGAAAACAACATAGTAAAATAAAATCAAAATCAGATGGACCAGGCAACAGAATATATCCATTTTAAGAATATTCTGTTTACTATATGTAGCTGTATTAAAAGAAATGTATTTCTTATATTTCCCTCAACAATTCATCTAACATAATTGTACCATTTAGAGGCATGTATTGTAATATGTTATTTGTTGAAATTGAAATTTACATATTTGGTTCAGTATTTGTATGTAAGAAATATATGTTAATTTTAGATCATTACAAAGGAAAAGGAACTAGCTAATACTTGTTGAGTACTTTACGTTTATTTCTTAGAAATACAGATACAGAAGTAGAGATGGAGACAGGGTTAGAAATAGCAATAGAGACAGAGACAGCAATCTGTTTCTTTACAGATAAATAGAAATGCTTTTAAAAAATAACTCAACAGTTCACGAAAGCAGCATGATTAACCCTATGTTACAGATAAGGAGACTGAGGCTCACAGACATTAATAATTTATTCAAGAGATTATGAAACTTACCTATGGTCCACAGCTAGTAAGTGTGGAAGCCCATAGTCCTTTCACTACATCCTATGACCTCCCTTGTAGAGTTTGGGGAACTGTGTTTCTTGTCAGTAGTTAAGCAGCTAGCAAGCAGGAGAGATAGTAAGTAGTCAAGATCCTTCCATACACTGCTTAGAAAATTCAGCATTATTGATTAATATTGGTGTGGCTATATTATATTTCAGGATAAATATTGAGAGCCAATGGTATGAAAACGTGACTCAATAAGAAGTCCTCTAGGCTGGAGATGAACTCAGGGCCTAAGTAAAGGGGCATTTGGTGAGGGCCTCCAAATTAAGGATATCTGAGAAGGTTTCGATTAATCTTATCATCCCAATGATGAATGGAACAACACTTTCATATTTGTTTAAAATTATGTTGTGTTTGCAGATAGCTTTATAGGACATAAATCCCTAATAGTTTCCAGGTAGAAGTGTTTTTTGTTTTGTTTTTTTGTTTTTTCTTTTTCACCAACAATAATATGACATTTTGGCAACTGCTAAGTACCGCAAGAAGTACTTCAAGAGAAGCGCTATCAGTAGCTTCAAGGTATTCTAGGATCCATTTCAAATGGAGCCTAGGAGCTAAAACAAAATAGTACCTTCAAAGTTAAAAATGATTACGGATCAAACTTATGGATAAGACAAATCAGACAACAAAGCATTTACTCAGTCAGTGATTCTGGAAGGACCTAGCGCTGTCACTGTCTACCACAGTCACTGGATACATTTCATCTCACCTATTCCAGTTTGTAGCTCTACAGGAGCCATTGACAAGACAATAAGTTTCTGCACCACATTACATGAGTGAGAGGCTAATTCATGTGAATTTAGTCCTTGTAGGTAAGTGGAATGACACACTTTGAAGTCCTTTCAAAGCTATAAGGAATTAGATTGCCCTCTTTGTTAAGCATCCTATATTGTGACATATTTTTCAGGTTTAACAAAAACTGATTTAATACCAAAATCTGGCAAGATGAGAACTGGAAAAGTCAGTGGTCCTTAAGCATCAGGATTATTGGATTGCTCTTGCTATCCTAATCATTTTCTTCATCTTTTTTATAGTAAGATGATATTGAAGAGCTGTCATATCTACTATTCAGGAGTGTAGCTAATACATGTAAGACACTATACATAGGAAAATAATACCCCATCAAAGGGGTATAAACTTGCTGGGCAGACAGGACAGACACATACAAAATAACAATTAACTAAAAAAGACATTACTTCATAAAATCCGTATCTTTACATGTTGTACATGCTGCAGTAGTAAACACATACACACTTGCTAATATAATTATATCACAGAGAAGGGGTGCAGGGATGTCAGGAAAAACATCATCAGTGATAAGACATGGATGACTCCATATTATTGATAAGTATCTCATTTAAAGGTGGAAAACTTAGGAAGCTTAGTAGTTTTTATGATTTTAAATAAACTCTTGTTTCCAGGGTGGAAAGTACAGAAAAAAATCAACTGATTAAATTAGAATCAATCGCTACTATGACACTTGATTCAGTAAGGAAGTCCTTGAAAAATACGTAGATTGATAGTAGTTTTCCCATCTTTTCACCCTACAAGTCTCCTGGAGGTTTTTTTTTGTTTTTCCCTTAAAGAATCTTTTTCCTTCTTTCTTATAGCTCAAACCCTCCATGAAGGGTTGCTTCATATGAAGTATAAACAGCCATGCTACTAGTACAGAAATTTTAATTTGTTAAAGGTAAATTTAGCAAAAGAGTAGTGAAGGTTGATGAGTTTGTTTGTTTTTTTTTTAAAGAATGAAATACCTAGTTTAATAATGATTATTTAGAGTGGCCTAAAAAAAGATTCACTGACAAAATTATTTAAGATGAATTGACCAGATGAAGAAGCTGACCCTTTAAACCAGACCAAAAGCCAAGGCAGGCAATAGAAATGATTCAATGCAGCTTTCTGTTAGCAAGCTTAGTAAGATATAGGTTGTGAACTAAAATGCTTTGCTCCTAGAACGACTTGACTCTTAGAAATTTTATAGTTACAACATATTGGGCAGTAAGAAATGGAGTGGGGCAGAGTAATTGTATATGTGAAGAAAAACACTATTAAGGCACAAGTATCTTAGATGAGCATCTTGTGCTGCTAGTTAGAAAGTCAAGTTAATTTTCCACCATGGGTCCCTTCTGATGCACGTCAGAAAAATGGTGCTATGAAACTGACACCATGCCAAAACTATACATGTCCTTTAACACATGAAATGTGGTCACTAATTTGCTTTGAGTGAATTTTCCGTGGCATTTCTTAGAGACTGTAAGTATAAGATAGAGATAGCATCCTATATAATGAGATTCATAGCACCAACAGCATATTTGCTCAGGAATTTTGGTATAGGGAGTCCTTTACCAGAAATTGCTTGTGCATTCAACCAAGGCTGGTAACCAACTGATAGAAAGATTAATTGTAGTACATTACAATTTGAAAAGAAGGACTTTGCCTAGAAAGGACAAAAATTTGTAAATTTTGTCCTTTACAAATTTATCTAAATTTGTAAAATTTGTATAATAAGATTTTTTTCTTCCAATTTATAGGATTTTTAATGTGTGTGTCTGTGTGTGTCTGTGTGTGTGTGTGTGTGTCTATGTATCTCTTTTGGCTGAGTTATTTGGGCTCATAGGTGGCTGTTTCATTGTAGAGTTATCGGGGTAGTTAACTGAGGGGAAAATGTATATGTGTATGTGTGTATATAATCTGTGTATGTTTTCTATGTATGTATACGCATATATTATTCACATAGATAATTTGGAGGAATATAGTATACACTTAGCAAATGCATAAATCTCTCTGGCTTGGCTGAATAATTTCTACTGAGAAATAATACTCCAAGTTATTAGAATATATTTAAAGAGAAAAAGGAAAGAGATTGCTTAGCCTGATTCAAGAGGCATACCCATGAGTATCTTGAGGAAAAGAAAAAAAAAAAAAAAACCTCTTGACAGTAACCACCTACTATATTGTGAATTCTTCATAAAGAAACAAAAGAAATCTGTATCACTCTGAAAGTATTCTGAAGGAAACACTTTATACTGTACTATAGCACAAAAAGTTTTTTACTAAGAAGATGGATTAGATGACCAGGAGGACTACTACATTTCTATCTCTCTTTCTTCCTATCTGTCCCTCATTGAATACTTTTGTCTCAAGAAGGAACAGCATGGTGCCAAAAGAAGCTTCCCCTGGGTCTTTATAATCTGTATTCATTCTTTTATTTAGTAAAAATGTAAGAGGTTTTTCTTTTGCTTTTATACTTTTTGTTCCAAACACAAGGCCAGGAACCATTTGGCCTTTGTTCTTGGTAGTTGAAAAATGTAGCATATGGTAAACCTTTTCACTGAATAGGCATTCACGATCATGCATGTGAAAATGCATTAGAAGAATTTATGAGACATGTGGGGACATGGACTGCATCTGAGACTAAAATCCTCATCACAAGCTTTTATAGGAGTCTACTATGATGACTTGATGGTGGGGGAGGGAAGGATACCTCTCTTTTCCTTCGTTAAATGATAGAACAATTGGTGGTGGTTGTAAATAATTCAAAAGGGTCTGAACCAGACTTTGTCTTTTAAATTGAATTATTCTAGAGACTGTTCTTTGCCTTATTGTAAGTAATTAAAACAATCAGTGCTATAGTTTTTATAATATGTTTTGAAAATATATAGAAAATATTTAAAAAGAAAGCATTTGATGACCCAAAATTTCAGTCTTACACCTTTTTCCCCAGCTCTTGTTTGTGTTTATCTGTATGCAATAATTCCTAAGACAAGTGAATGCTTATAAATTTATTTTTTAAAGAAACTTTCAAATTGGCAAATCTTATATATAGTAAGAAAAATGTATAATCTACCCTTAATTTAGAGGATTACAAACCCCAGCCATACAATTACTTCATTTTAAAAGGCTACTTTTCTCCTATGTGTTTTGAAAGTTTCCAAGATCATGTAATTATATGTGGGAGACAGGAGGAAGAGATTACAAAACAAACATCTCATTGTTTTTCCTTAAAAACAGCATTGATATCAACATCTGTGCATTCATGAGCAAACCAGAAAATATAAACATTTAAGAGAAAAAAATACTTTATTTTCAAACTTTCAATATATTATTGTGAAAAACATCAAATTTTAAACTCTGCAAAAATCCTTCAGAGTTTGCTTTGGATTAGAATTGCTAATGCATTGATTATAGACAAAAGTGACTTTAGCCCAGAATTTAAGTGGTTGATACTGGAATTAGAAAATTTTATGAAATGACTAGTTAGAGCAAAGAAATTTGGGGATTTTTTTCCAATGTGATTAATGAGGTGTATACCCTTTGCGTGCATTGCAAATATTAGTGCATATGTATTATCTTAGAAGTATATAAGTAGGCTTGAATACCATTTCTTGATTTTAATTAGGTTACATTACCTTTTGAGTATCTTCATATAACAGGTAATGTGAATTTAACAGGGACTTTGTTGTACACTCTGTTTTATTTTTATAGTATGCAAATAAGGACCAAATGCCAACACATTCATTATGCTGTATAAAGTTTATACCAGAAAGGCTCCAATCACTTTGAAAAAGGTCCTGTCATTATTTCTATTGTAAATCAGTATGTCAAGCTTCTGAGAAGGAACATTTTGAACTGAAATATGGAATATAGATGAAATCCTAAGATGTTTACAGAGTGTGTGAGGCATTTTAGTTGATTGTTGTCAACAGCATATTAAGGCAAGGGAATCATTTATCAATATTCAGTGATACAATGAATGTTTTATTAATTGAGTATCATTAATCATTATCCTGAAAAGCAAAGCATTTTAGAGGATTTGTTTCTATTGCTGTTTACCAAGGTGCCCATTGTTGGCAGGTGTGACAGCTTAAAATGGAGGAGGTGAAAGTGCATGAGTCCATACATAGCTCCCTGTATGGAAAGGTCAGATTGACGTGACGGAATTGGTGGGGATGGGACATGTTGAACAGGAAAAAAGGAGAGCAGAAAAGAAGTGAAAATTTGTGTAAGAAGAGTACACAGGACCATTGGTTTATTCAGTCAGCCAATTTTCCCTCAGCTTCTTCTCTACTGAAGGAGATGGCCTCAGGGGGAGGAAAGGTGGTGAGTGAGTATTTACAGAAGTGCATAGCAGAAACACGGATGCAATGGAAATACTTAAGTCTCATGCAGAACATTATAAGAAAGGCTGACAGCTTGGTGGTTTAGAATGCATGCCCTTTAGACCTCTCAGGTAAAGAGCATGATTCCTAACTCCCACCCCACTCCCCAACCCTTCCTCCCCCAACATTGCAGCCGGTCTCAGCATGCACTCTATCTTTAACATGGCATCTGTTTAGAATAGCGGCCCTCTTTGGATCTGTCAAATCAGGGATATATATACATGGTTGTGGATCACAGTTCTTAGAATTTTTTCTGGGTAAATAGGAAAAAAATTTTAGTCTCAATTCTGATAAAGCAATGTGAGCCAAGAAACATAACTTAATAAAAAGGTGTCCTAGATATTAGTGAATTTCCTAGCATTTCAGTGAAATCTAAAAATATTCTTAAATATCTATAAAATATGAATCTATCTATAAAATTTTATTCTGTGGATCCATTCCTTTTTTAAAAATATGTTAATTTACAAATATAAAATGCCCACAGTGTGACAGTATAGAAAGATCAAAGGAGCATATAAAGATGCTTTCTACCCTTTCCAAGGACATATTTTTAAAAGTCTTATCTGTGGATGTTTAAAACCAAAGTATTGCACTACTTCAAAATGTCATTGTTTGCACTCTAAATTGTAGAAAATGGCAAATCTGAATATGACATTATTCTCTTAGTCATAAAAATTATCATCGGATTTCATTGAAAAGTATTTAATGTCAAATACACAACACCATGTAATTCTCAGAATAATCACTATGAAATAAGTGTGGTAACCCAAATCATTCCCATTTTATAGATCAGGTAGCTGACGCAGAAAGACAAATAATATGTTTGTATCCGATGACTCATTTCCCAAGTGTGGGGCATCTACTACATGCCAGCACTGTTTTGTATCCAAAACAATAATTCTTACTCTAGTGGAGTTTACATTCCAGCTGAGGGGAGAAAGACATTAAATGTAGTAAATAAGAAAATGATAGAAAGTGCAATGGCAAAGAAAATAGGGCTGGGAGGGGATGGTTTGCAGTCTTTCCAATAGAGTGTCACTGAGGCAACGCCATTTGAGCAGAGACTGGAAGGAGGTGTGGGGGAGTACCTGTGGATGTATGGGAAAGAATATGTAATGTGGAGGGAGCAGCCAGGGCACAGTCTTCCAACAGTGAACAGCACGTCCCACAGTGAATTGAATTTAAGCTGTCCTATAGAATTTCTGTAAATTAGTAACATATATTTGGAAAAGAGTAAGTTGTGTGTTTTTAGAAGTCCTTGACTTCTTAAAAGCATTGCATTTAACAAGCATATATTGCACATCAACTATGTTATTTATTTCTTCATTCAACAAATCTTTTGTGAGTCCCTCATAGGGGTCAAGGACTTTGGTAAACAGAACAGGCAGTCTCAGCCCACAAGAGAGATATATGCTGAGATAGAAGACCTAGCCTATGTCCTCCAGAAGCTTACCATCCAGTACTTAAGACATGATACCACTAACTCACACAACAGAATTATCTAACTGAATGTGCATTAAACATGCAGTCATAGTTAATGAGATCAAAAGAGCTACATCTCATAAAATAATTAAAATAACAGTATTTACATAAAAGTTTCATTTGGGAATTTAAAGTCTTTACAGAAAATGTTTCAATAATCTTTACAACACCCATGTGCTATATGTATGGTATTGGAAGAAGTGCCCAAACTATTTAATGCAGTGCATCATTCGATGTAATTATCTTGAGTCTTCATTACTTTCTTTTTAACTTCTTTTTTTTTAAATTCCTATATTACATTTTAGCACTGTATTAATTATTAGCCTTGTTAATTTATAAAAGCAATTCATTAAATGCAGATTTGTTATAGCCTCTAAATAGAAAAAGTTTAGAAATGGAATATAGGTGCTTCATAACATTTTTCAAATCAGCCCTTTTATGTGTCTTTGAAAGGCTGTATTCCTGAATGAACCACATTAAAACAAGCAATGTTTTATGACCATTTAAGTAAAAGCAAAATGAAATCTCATATACAGTTTTATGTAGGAAACACACCTTTTTTGTGTGTACAGTAAATTCAAATCTCATGGTTTCAGTTGACTTACTGCAACCGCAGTGAAGGGTCAAGAGTGATAGAACAACTCGAATCCAATTAATCATCTTAGATTAAAGTCAGTGCCAAAGTCATGCTATGAAGACAGTAAATGGCTTATAGGTATAAAAATATATGGTAGTCATGGTAGTTTCATATATGTGTTTATTCTCCATGATTGCAGCAAATACAATAATCTTTATAGGGATGAACCAGAAAATTTTTAAAAATTAATAATAAAATAACAAAAGGCCATCCTTCCTTCTATAGATATTTATTTATAAAGTACATTAGGTGCTATGCAATGCTGAATTAAATGATAAAAAGCAAAGGTGAATAAAAATTAGCATGTTCTTCCATTGAATGGCATAAGAGAAGACATTGGTATAAATAAAAACGCATCTGGGAGGCACTGTGACAGGAACTGGAATAGAAATAAATGCACTGCGCTCAAATACCCAATAAAAACAGTGATTCTATCTCGGGGATCATTGAGGTGGTATGAGAGAAATTAGCTCTGAGTTAGACCTTGAAGAATAAATAGGAGATATACTGTGAGAGGAATAGGGTGGTACTCTTAAGGAGAAAGACCAGCATGGGGGATGTCCTAAAAAGACATCTGGTGGTCAGTATAGACAGGGGACTCAGTTTGGTGTGTCAAGATATAGAACAGCAGTGGATCTGGGGCCAGGTTGTAAAGGGCCTGCACTGTCCTATCTTCATTCCTTAACATGTTTAAGTTCTTAGGAAACAGTGAATCACTCATTAGATGTTGCTCGCTTGGTCTTCCCTCTGACTTTATGATTTCCTAGGCAGTTCCATCTGCCTATCAAGCGTAGATGGTATTCATGGAGTTACATTGAAATCATGCATTGGCCAAGAACATCAAAATAAGGTTAGCCTCTGAGAATGCAAGTAATAAAAACTGTCATACATTGAATGAAATCCACCAAGTGTAAAAATAAACCCACAAGGTTTTCTATAAATGTATGATTAAGGAACACAGAAAAATGATTCAGAGAAAAAAAAATATTATAGCCAGATAATTCAAGACTTGGATTTACTCTTATTAGCTGAACAACCATGAGTAGTTGTTTAACCTCTTGAAATAAGTTTTGTTTTTTTCCTATCTGTAAAATGGGGTTGATAATTTCTATATTGTCATGTTGTTCTAAGGATTAGAGATATTCATGTGAAATGCTTAACACAGGGCTTGGTACGTGTCAGTACACAACATGGGCTTCACCCCAAATTTAGTGGATTGGAACAACTATTAATTTAGTTCAGAATTCTGTGTGTTAGCAATTTGGGCTGGACTAAGCTGGATGGTTCTTGTCTCAGCTCATGTCACTTTATCTGTAGTCAACTTCCAGGTGGGCTAGGGGCTAGCTGGTCTTTGGTGGCCTCAGCTAGATGGCTCATCCCTGTTCCATGTGCTCTGATCCTATAACAGGCTGTGCCAGCTTGATCACATGGCTAGGCAGGACTTCAGCAGAGTCAGCAGAAGAGGACAATGCCTCTTCAAGCCTTGGTTTGGCACTTGCACAACATTGGTTTTGCCATGTTCTGTTGATCAAAACAAGTCACAAAGTCAGTCCAGATTCCAGGGGTGGGTAAATAAATCGCTCACTTGATGGGTTAGCTGCACAGTGACATTGCAAAGGAACATGAATACAGGGAGAGGAACACTTTTTTTTTTTTTCCCTGAGTACTCTACCACAAGAGGGTTAAGGATGCAAAATCAACTGGAATCTCTAATGTAAATTGAAAGGATAGGAAATCAATATGGTATAGTCTTAATGTAGTAGAGAGGAACTTGGAGGCAAAAGACCTGAACTTGATCCTTGCTTCTGCTATTGATTAACTTGACCCTGGTAAAATAAATGATCTGTGCTCATTATTCTCAGTATAAGGTTTTATAAATTCAAAATTATTGTGTGGAATAAATGAGATAATGTGTCAGAAAATGTGTATTAAGTGTACATATACAAATATATATAATGAATTATTATTCTTTGATATAAAATATACTTTATGAGAGGTTTCTGAACCTCTTACCTTATACCACCTATCTGTCCTTCTCATTCTCTCTCTAGAATGTAGAAATTTACTTACATTTAGATATTGGGATTGGTAATAAAAATGTACATTACTTGGAATTCCATTTCTCAGCTACCTGTTCCAGTATTCCTTTGAAACAAATATTTATTGAATCCCACTTATGTACAAGGTTTAATATTAGGTGCTAGAAATATAGAGAATGAAAAAAGCCCTGTCCCCCAAAACTTCAGGTATATTTTGAAAAACACACAAACAACAGTTTAATGTAATATGATAAATGTTGTAACAGAGAAATGGAAAGGATGCTATGGGTTTTCAGAAGAGGGAGGCCTGACATATTCAGGGGGGCAGGGTACACAGGGAAGGCTTTCTAGAGAAGGTAATGTTCAAATGAGAAGCAGGAATTTACTGGCTAGAATAATCTAAAATTCAGATCCAAATGCCCAGCTGGTTGGAGACCATGGTTTTAGACCCTTGCCTGGATAAACCTGGTTCATGCCTTTGCACCCAGCTCCATTCCCCCATGAAGTATATCCATTCATTTCCCCCAACACTAAATTACTTGAGATTTCTTAGAGTATATTCCTTAAACATGGCATCCCATGCCTTTGCTTCTGTTGCTCACTCCACCTGGAATACTCTTGCCTCTTTTATTTCTAATCAGTTTCCAATAAACACCCATGGATGATTTCCGAATCTAGTAAGAGTTGCTTTTCTAGGATATCTTCCCTGATTTACACAGGTATAAATAATCACCCTTCCTTTCTGCTCTCATTATATCCTGGCTCATACAGTATAATTATTGTTGTATCAATTTACATATGTCTGCTTTATTATACCATATGCTCCTAGAGCACAGGGACCATTGCTTATTCATTCAGACAAAAGGAATAGACATATGGTCAGGAGAATGAAGAATACATGTTACATTCAGAAAGAACAGTAATTCAATGTGGTTGGAGTAAAAGTAGCATTGTGGTCTTGTATAGCTAGCTTATTAAGAAATTGGACTTTATCCTGAAGTTGGAGTTGAAAAAGAAGTGTGATATGATCAGGTTTGTGTCTTTAGAAGGATCTGCCAGATGGCAGAGGCTGAAAAGAGAGATAGGGAGACTAATAAGAAAGCTACTTCAGTAATCCAGGGGAGCAATGGTGAAGATCTTAACTAAGACAGTCATGATGAAGAATCAGAAATACTTAGAAGAGATCATTGGGAAGTAAACTAGAGCAGTACTTCTCAAACTTCCCTGTGCATAGAATTACCCGGAGATCATTGAAAGACCCTGATACCTAGGCCTAACTACATACAAATGACCTTAGAATTCTTAGGGTTATTATTATTATTAATTATTATTATTACTGTTGTCTCCAGGGGATTTCAAAGCTTAGCTAAGTTTGAGAACCAGTGGACTGGAGTATACTTGGTGTAGGCAATGAGAAAGGAAGAGAGAAAAGAAATGTCCTAGTTTTCTAACTTGGGATGAAAGGGTGGAGTATATTTAACATGAAGAAATAAGCAAATTCGGGGCAGAGAAGTGTAAGTTTGATTTTTGGCAAATTGAATCTGGGGGTTAAAAGGTAGTTGGATATGCTGTTCTTGAACTTAGGAGAAAGATAGAGGTTGGAGGTGTACACTTTATAAATTTTTTACATACAAATATTATCTGAAATCATGGTGAATGTGATGTCTAAGAATGTGTATGAAGTGATACTAAAAGAGGACCACGAGTAGACCCTGGGGGCATCATCATGTAAAAGGTGGCCAGAGTTAGAAGAGCCTGAGAAGGAACAAGAAAAATACAAGTAAGGAAAGGAGGTATCTCCAAACCTCATATGGAGGAGGGTTTCAGCAAGCTGGAGTGGTTCACTGTCTAAGTGCTGAAGAGAGTTCCAGTAAAGATTTGTGTGGAAAAGTATCTAATATATTTGTTGAGGTCACTGGTGACCTTGCGGAGATGAGTCCCTAGACACAATAGGGACAAAAACTAGATAAAATATATAAAGAAGTGATCAAAAGAAGAGGAAAAAGCAGCCATTACTATAGTTCCTGAATAGTCTAGTGTTTTGTTTTGTTTTGTTTTTTTCCTGTTCTAATGGAAAACATCTGATTTTTCTATGGAAACTATGTGCATATTTGTTTAACTTGAAATATGACTTTTCTATGTTAGGAATAGTTGTATAAGCAACACATTTGTTAGTCCCAAAATAAACAAAGAAATGATGAGTTTTTAAATAATATGAAAAGACAACTTTAAGAATATTCTTCTCATCTGCATACATTAAATAAGCAACACCCATATAAAATTTGAAGAACTTACAAATTTCACTTTTAATGTCCTATTCTCAATGTGTACATTTTAGGAAAATTGTACCAATCTCACTTTTGCTTATTTGTACTACACTATAAAGAACAGTTAAAATTTGAATGTTGTACAGTTAATTAATATTTAATAAACATTTTCTTAGTTTAAATGTCTTTGAAAATCACATGTCTCATGCTATTTTTCCTCCTGGATATAATCCCAGTAGTGTTAAGGGATAATATTATTAAATTGTTTGACAAAACCTAACTCAGCTACTTGTAATTTACAGTTGTTCACCTTTGTCACTTCACAGTTTTTCCCTACTAAAAAATTTAAGTTGTCTTGAAGCTGAGTTGTTGACTGAATTTCCAATGTAGTTCATAGTATAGTTATAGAATACCAAAACAGTGTTGCCAACATAAGTGTTAAAGCATACACTTTAAGTAAATGGGAGTTTGAGGAGATAGCCAGCTTGTAACCAATTCGGAGTTTTATGTTGTTCTTCACCTTAATTTCTGATGTGCAAACTTTATTATAATTCAGTTTGAAAAAAATGCTTAATAAAATCATTTTATTATTTCCATAAGAGTAATTTTAAAAATAATTTAATCATGAATTGTGATTCTTTAATTTAAAAGTTAGGAAGGATGACAATAGAAGCATTCAATAATGTTTTTTGTTTGCTTTTTTTTCAGAATAAGTGTCCTATTTTTAACTTTTGAGGGATTTTTCTAGGACAAACAACATGCAAAATTTGATTCATAAATTATTATAGCTGGCATTTTATATGCTTTAGAACATTAATGTATCATAGCAATTAGATGTCTACACAAAGAGTATACATTTTAAGTTATATTCAGTAGTCATGAATCAAAATGAAAGTCAAGCTATGTAAAAATGCAATTTAAAAATATTCTTTATAAAGCAGAATTAGGTATAAGAATGTCCTTTCATGAAACACATCACATTTTAATGACCAAAGCACCAAAAACCAGTCTTTTTTTTTTTAAGATTTTTTTATTTATTCATTCACGACACAGAGATACAGAGAGAGAGAGAGAGAGAGAATATGAGCAGGGGGAGAAGCAGAGGAAGGGGGAGAAGCAGGCCCACCGCTGAGCAGGGAGCCTGATGCAGGGCTCGATCCCAGCACCCTGGGATCATGACCAGAGCCGAAGGCAGACGCTTAACCATGTGAGCTACCCAGGTGCCCCTAAAAACCAGTCTTGATAAGATGGGTCTCAATTATAAAACATTCTGTAAAACAGGGGCTCTGATCTGTGTTCCAGTGTTCTAAATCATATTATCCTTTTGCTTTTACTAATTAATCTCCCTTTCCAGAAACATTGCCAATCCTGATTAAGTACATGTGCCTTCATGGCATAGGAATCTTAACCATGAGCTCTTGGTAAACTTGCTTTCCCATTTTCTTGGATGACAGCTCAAGTACTCCCATCTCTCCCCCATATTTTTAAATCTCTATCCCCCATTCTCTTTCCTGTCAAGAGACCTCATCTACTACTTAAGAAAATGTAAACACCAGGAAGGATAATTTCACCTTTTCCATACCAAATCTAGAAACTCAAGTGTATCCATACCTATTTTTTTGTCTCTACTTTTCTCTTCCACTCCATCAAACTGGAAACAGTGCCTCTGCTCTTATCAGAGGTTACTTCCTCTACTTATGCAATGGATTCATCATCACCTCTCACCTTCTCAACAGGTTCTTCCTCTTTTCCAGATCATTCCCACAAGCATAAAAACATACTCAAATATGGCCTATTAAAAAAACCATCTCTCACTAAACTTCCCATAACTCTTCATCTACTGCCCCATTTATCTTTTGACTAGCCTACCAAAATCTTGGGAGAGATGTGTGTATCACTTCTCTCCACTTCATATTCTGTTCACTCAGACTATTCCAGTCTGACTACTGTTCCCTTTGCTTCACTGAAACCCTTCTTGCAAAGGTTACCAATGGTTTCTGTATTGCCAAACTGCATGGACAATTCTCTGTTCTCTTATGCAAACTCTCAGAAGTATTCACCAGAGTGGGTTGCTCTTTACTTTTTGGAACACTTCCGCCTCTTGGCATTTGTGACATCACATTCTCAGGAGGCATCCCGGGCCCTCTTTTTATCTGTTTCATTCTCTTCCCTTTGAAGTCACCTAACCAGGTAGCTTTAAATACTGTTATATGTTGAATTTTCTAAAATGGACACCTTCATCCCTTCCCTCTTTAGTGAATTCTAGATTTATGAATACAGTGATACAATTTATGTCCTCACTAATGAGATGCTTACTAGACATTTTATGTGTAAAATATTAAAACTGAACCTCTTAATAATCCCCCACTAGTTATTTTCCCAGGCCTTGTTCCATCTCAGTAAAGTGTCTACATTCTACTCAGTAGTTCAAGCCAGTAATCTAGGGGTTATCCTTAATCTCTCCTTTTCTCTCATCTTCTGAATCTAACCACTGACCAGTCTTATTGGTTCCAGCTCAGAACTGTCCACCTCTCTGCATCTCCATGGATATTATGCAAGGCACATTATTTCAACCTAACTTGTAGGGACAAGTTTTCATCCTAAAACACCTTCACTCCATTCCCTCTAATTTAGTGAAAAGCATCTTTTGCAAATGTAGATCAGATTATTTTATCACTCTCCTTTAAACCTTTCACTGTCCTCCATTGCTCCTATAATAAAACCCAAACTCCCACAGGGTTCAGCTCCCAGAGATTTGGCTACTGCCTGCTTTTCTCATTTTCTCTTATATTCTTCTTGCCCTAGCATGAAACTCCATCCATGTGGCCTTCGATTTTTCTTAAATATGCCATGCTCATTCCCACTTCGGTGTCTTGTGTACATGTACTTTCCTCTACTTAGAATGCCAGTTGTCACCCAATTCCCCATCCCATTCTTCAGTGTAAGATGCCTTCTTATCTTCCATATGTCAACTTGCAGAGCCCTTTACTGACCATTGTCTGATATGGCACTACGTACCCTCGTGATGTCCTCTATAATGCCTTCCTAACAATAATCTTGACCTGGGAAGATTCCTAATAATGCTTTTTTAAAAACTTGTTATGATTATTTTCCCTCCCTAAAATGTAAGCTTCAGGAAGGCAGGGACTTTTTCTGTTTTATCACTTTTGAGTTAGAATAGTTATGGGTACATAGTACAAGAAATACTGGTTGAATGTTCAATAGAAAAGACTCTAAGTCCATGTCTTAAACTCTTTTGTATGTCATTTGGTGTCTACCTCACAGTACATGCTCACTTTCCTTATTAATTGACCGACTGACATTGTTTGAATCTCCCACTAGACTGTATATCATAAAATGTAGGATGTAGTTCAAACACTACATAGCATTTGGCTTTTACATATGAACTCTTCCAATAATGTTTTAAAATATGAGTTATAAAAAATGGAGCACTGGGGCACCTGGGTGGTGCAGTTGGTTGAGTGTCCACCTCTTGGTTCCAGCTCAGGGCAGATCTCAGGGTCATGAGATGGAGCCCTGAGTTGGGCTCCATGCTCAACACAGAATCGGCTTGAGATTCTCTCTACCTCTCCCTCTGGCCCTCCCACTTGTGCTCCCTCTCTCTCTAAAATAAGTAAACAAATCTTTTAAAAAATGGAGCACAAAAATGGTGTAATTTAAGTGAAAAATTGGCAAAAGTTACTCTAATTTTAAAAAAAGTTTCGTTTGATATGTATTTCTGGCAATATTGCATGATGTTTCACAATATAAAATAACCATCAATTCTCTTTTTTCAGAGGAAAAAGAAACCTTATTCTCTCTTGCTTGACTAAAAACCAAGCACAGTAAAACACTGAAGGGCTTTCTAATCATCAAAGAAAGATTAAGTCATGCCCAGTGTCCTTTTAGTGTTAATATCTTTCAGCCTGACCCTTTGAAAAATCCTAATATCTTTTAATAAAGAATAAAATGATGGGGGGGTCATCTTTATTCCACTGAAATAAAATGTCACCACATATTTTCCCAAAACATCCCTTGGTTTTAGATTAAGGATATTTAAACTATGAAGACAATTTGGCATTTTAAAAATAAGGTATAAAGTTATTTTTCCCCTTAAATTTACTTGACTGTCAAAAAAATTGCTTAGGGGCGCCTGGGTGGCTCAGTCGTTAAGCGTCTGCCTTCGGCTCAGGTCATGATCCCAGGGTCCTGGGATCGAGTCCCACATCGGGCTCCCTGCTCGGCAGGAAGCCTGCTTCTCGCTCTCCCACTCCCCCTGCTTGTGTTCCTGCTCTCGCTATCTCTCTCTCTGTCAAATAAATAAATAAAATCTTTAAAAAAAAAAAATTGCTTAGGAAGTTATTTCAAAAGTGCCAATTTTAGTTTTGCCTGTAATAGTTGTCAAGATGCTAAGTGAAAGAAACCAGAATATAACTTGAATTTTCTTGAGCCAAAAGTGGTGTTAGTTTACACATACAGATACATTAGTGGTACACCTGGCTTGAAAGTGGCAGTAGCATGGATCTCTTCCCATCACGCATTCTCTACCTTCCTGTGTCTGCTTTATTTTTCCCTAGTGCAACTAGCTTTGGGTGGAGGTGGCAGGATGGGTGAGGTGAAGGGTCAGTCCGTGGTCGCCAGTTGCTCTGAACACCATTCCAGTTTAGGAACCAATGAGAGAAAAAATCATTTACCTTCCCAGCTCCAGTGCAGGACTTTGGTGAGAGCAGAATAGCTGATCACAATGATTAGCCCTGTTGGAGATACTTTGTCAGTTTTTGGGGCAAGAATGTAGAGTCTGTTACAGATGAGGAAAGAACAGGCTAGTGCTTGGCTGCTCAGAGCACACAAATAAAACCTACCTCTGCCTATTAACATAATGTTTCTTTCCCACGTGTGATCACCCCTCTTCAATGACAGCCCACCCAAAATCATTCTCAGTCACTGCATTCCAAGGCATTTGGTTGCACCAGCACTCTTGATGTTCAGGACAATTCTCTAGGTAATATTTATTTCTCTCCGTCAAGCCCAAATGTGGCTTCTCATGATCCTCAGGACTTGTAGGGCAAATGATGACTTTAACCAACCCTGGCACAATCAATATGTATTTCAAGCAATAACAGCTTTATCAAAATTAAAATGGCCATTTGGTAAAGTGGAACCAGGTTAGACACTAGTTGAGAGCGTATATCATATCCTGTTGTCAGTGCTAGTAAACATTACCTCCATGGCAGTGGATTTCTTTGATCAGCCTATCTGCCTAGCTGGGTCCTGCCCACTAGAAGGATCTTCCCTGTTGTCCCCCATGCAGCCAAAGAGAGGCACTGGAGAGGAGAATGTTGTGCTGATTTGGCACCCACTTCATATTTGTATGGGAATGTGAACTTGGGGATTACTTTGTCATAATTGGAGGCATGTTTGGTTTTTGTTTTTGTTTTTTGTCTTATCTTGATTTAAGTAATAAAACTCCCTAAAAACCTTGGTCTATTGTTTGTCACTTTAACCATAGAAGAACTGGTATCTAAAGCTAAAATCATTTTTTTCATTTTGAATCTTTGGATCTAACCTTGCCTTTAATGTTTGAGCAACAAGCCTAGGGGCTCCACCCATTTCCTAAATCTTCGTATTTACGGTTTTTTAGTTTTGGGGTTTTTTTGTTTTAAGATTTTTATTTATTTGACAGAGAGAGAGAGAGAGCACAAGCAGAGGGGAGCAGCAGAGGGAGAAGCAGAGGGAGAAATAGGCTCCCCACTGAGCAAGGAGCCAGATGTGGGACTTGATTCCAGGACCCTGGGATCTTGACCTGAGCTGAAGGCAGATGCTTAACTCACTGAGCCATCCAGGTGCCTGTATTAACTGTTTTGTTTTTAAAATTTGTTTGTTTTGTTTTTACTGACCTTGAAGCCACTGAGAACAATAGGAATCTGTCCCACCTGCCCCCAGTTGATTTTCCTCTCAATTGGAGTCCCTTATTTTTTCATGCAAGGGATATTCACCAGGAGGTATTAGTTTGGTCCTAGAAGATCTGGTGTACCCTGTGGTATTCCTCAGTGGTCTGTTTCAAACTGGGGAGTGGGGCAGGATATCCCTGAGATCTCAGATGATGTGGAAAGGGCAGAAAGATTATTTCTTAGCTGAAGGTTCATAATTTATCCTGGTGACCCTTTTTTAGTTTGCAAATGGGCAAGCATGGAATTTGACTCCCCCCCTCCCCTTCTTTTAGACACTAGAGAAAAGGCCATGGATCATTATTACATTTTTCTCCAAATTCTTAAAAGCTGCATCCTCGCTGGACACAAATGTTGAATCCTGAACTCGTCCCCAAATAATTAGGCATTCTCAAGTGTCCTCCTTTGTTCATCATTTACTTTCTCCCCTTTGTTCCTCTCTCTAAAGAGGAGTCTATCTGAACCTGGCTTCTTATTTCTCATCATTGTCCCACCTTTGTCTGACTAATGTTCTGAGATTTCTCTCAGTCCCTCAGATGCAGACTCTCAAGTCTTTTGATTCGTCTTTCTCAATTGCTCCTTTTAGGACATAAGTCCTGTGTATTTTAACATCTGACCCTTTTTCCGTCACCAAACCAACACCCGCATTAGCCCTGCTCACTCTTTACTTTGACTCATAGTAATTATTTGCCAACAGTTTTCATCAGTTGTTTTTTTCCCTTCTCTGACTCATGATATTCATTTCTGCTTACTTTTAAAAGGATGAGCTGATAAGGCAACTCCCCTAAATCTTTGGTGACCTCGTTCACTTATTCACTCAGTCTTATTGTGTGCCAAACACCATGCTAGTTATTGTAGATAAAATGCTGAATGATGCAGAGTAGTCCCAGCTCCCATGGAGATGATAATCTCTCAGGAGAGAAAAAATTAACTCAACGTTACAGACAGGCTTGTTGTCTTCATGGTTTTCAGAACTCTCTCCAATATGGTCACAACTTATTTTCTGTTTCTCTCAATGTCGAAAGCATTCATCCGACTTTTGCAACATATCTTTGTTTTGTTTTCTAGACATATATAAAAAAAGCTGCAGTGGTAAGAGCATAAGGACTTTGAGTGGACTCTTCCACTAGAATCTGTGACTTTAGGCTTGGCACAAACTCTTTGCGTCTCAATCTCAGTCTTTAAATGTTAATGATAAAAAGTTACTGATGTGTATTGAATACTTATTTTGGGCCAGCAAAATCTAGTGGTTAAAAGCACAGACTCCCGGTCAAACTGCCTAGGTCTGAGTCCTGCCTCTGCTTCTTATTAGCTATGTGACTTTTACATCTCAGTGCCTCAGCACCTTCATCTGTAAAATGGGAAGAATAATGTTGGGAATGATTAAGTGAGTGAAGTAAAAACCATTAAAACAGTACCTAGCACATCATGAGGGCTATATAAGTTTTTAGCAATTTCTGTTACCACTTTTCTGGGTAGGTAGTACAATTATCCATATTTAACCAAT
This sequence comes from Mirounga leonina, assembly GCF_011800145.1. Lineage (NCBI taxonomy): Eukaryota > Metazoa > Chordata > Mammalia > Carnivora > Phocidae > Mirounga > Mirounga leonina. Next base: position 13,270,300 of record NW_023270447.1, read on the forward strand.
GAAGAAACTAAATGATTTGCCTACACAGTAAGTGACAGAGTCAGGGTTCTAATCTGGACATTCCGGCTTCAGAGCAGGTAGTAGTAACTACTACTCTGTATAGCCTCTATTATAGGCTTACTGTAAGACTATGGTTAAATAATCAACATTTAACAAAGTTTAAAACTATAATGCACTATGAATATGTAAGGTATTATTATCCTTGTTGTAATAAGATATGACTGAAGAAGACACTAATTTATTTCTTTTCCATATCCTTTAACTTTCAGCTATACCAGTAATTATATTAATGAAGATTTCCATGTCATTGTATAATTTAGACAACCCTTTCACATACACAAATTTATGTGATTCCCACTATCACTTTCTGAGGTTGGCAAAGTCAGTATCATTATCTCCATTTTAAAAATGAGAATGCTTAGGATCAGAGAAGTTAAGTAACTTACATAAGAATTCAAAGGTAGTAAATGAGAAAGTCTCTAACCTAAGTCTGAAGCCCTGAATCTCATCCTTTGCCTCACCATAATACACTGCTGTTTTTAAATAATTTGTCTTTCAACAGATCAAAAACTAATTTTTATGATATGCTTTACCATTATAAACATATATGTGTAAATATTAATATACCCTTGTGTGCAAAACACACTTGTGTACAACCATTTGAACTGACATTCTTTCCTTTTTTTCCTTTTGAAGATTGTGATTGCTAGCATCATGTGCAGTTATAGCAAAAATGACTGGATGGAACTTTCCAAAATGGCTGAGGTAATGATTTCTTTAGTATATATTTATTTTATTTCTTCTCTTCCATTTTTATTAGTTTTAAATAAAAAGCTGCCATGAAAAATAGCCCAGTAGAAGTAAAATTGAATGGAAAATGGTAACTTAAAACATTTCTATTATAATTTGTTTACCCTGTGTTTTCATTAAAATGATGGAAATGTAAATATAAAAGGAATCTATTCTATAAAAGTGGTCCCTTGGATTTCACACACTACCTAAAAATCCTTTATTCTTTGAATCCATATACTCTTCATTTGCATATTAAGCAAATTGTATATTATGATGGATGCCATGATAAAATTTAATTCTACCTTTGAGAGTGTAACAGGATCTTACCTTGCCTTTAGGCAAACTAGTTTGACAGCGAGAAGAAATTTTGAATATAAAACTCTTGAATATTTAAAATATAAAAGGTTCATTTAATACTATTCTAGTTTGAATACAGACATGCATAAAATGGTAAGACAGAATGCTCCTGAATGGAACACTAGTCAGCAGGTTTTCTACAATATAAATTGAATCTTGCACAAATGCAAACAACTAACCATGTGCCTCAAATTTGTATTTCAAATGGAAAAATACATACCTAAAATTGTACATTTATATCCATCATGCTGTCATGAAAAATATTCTAGACAGCTTTAGCTGAGGTTTTTTGAAAACCGCTCAGAAATGTAGAAGACTACATCTAACAATACTTATATACTAATGACTCTACATTATAAAATACTATGAAACCTTTTATGGTGTTCAAAAATTGTACATTTTATTTGGATATCTTAATACTGTGAGGGGGAAAAATGACTTCTGGGACTTAAGGGGGTGAAATTAAACATGATCAGTAATTGGCTTCATGATCTTTGATGCTGAGGCCACTTTATACATGAATTTACCTAATTGACCATGAAATTTTCTACAGAACCTGTGCTTGGCATGAGCTTTGCCCATTCTAAGCTGACTATGATGAATGGCGTTATCATGCTGCTTGCCTCTGTCTTTCTGTAGAATAAGATACTTTAAATATTTTCTTCAGTGATGAGCATCAACTTTTAAATAAGCAAATTTTACTTTCAAAACCTTTAATTAGTAACATACTAACCAACTTAAAGGTGCTTTTTACATTTCTCACATTCTATATCTAGTTTCTTTAATTTCAGTTTTATTTAATATCATTTTCTAAGTACGCATAGCAAAAAAAAAGAAAGAAAAAGAACAACAAAAACAAAAGAAAGGAGGAGAAAAAGAAGGAAAAATATTTTAAAAAGGAGAAGTTATGCTTTCCTTTCAGTCAAACCAGTCTGTAGAATCTTTCCACAGGAAAGCAATCTACATATCAAGAAGGTCAACCTATAGATGGTGTCAATTAAAAAAAAATCTTCCCTATAATCTTAAAATATGAACTGTCCCTGGGCGTATCACCTGAAGAAGCTCTCCCCAGGCCTCCACATCCCCTGGAGGGCAACATTAGGTAGCATGATTCCTCATAGCTCCTCTGGTAGGAACCCCATAATGCTTTATAGAATCAGTAGTTGGTTTTGTCTTTATGAATGCATGCTTCAAAACAGATTAAAACAGACTTTTTTTTTTTTTTTTTTTTTTTTTTTTACATTGGAAGAGCCCACATTAAAACAAACCAACAAAAACAAAAAAGTATTTGAGCCAAAGTTACTGTACCACTTACAATGTACATTTCTTTGGGGGTGGTGATAATGGGCGGTAAGAAATCAAAGATATCGCACCAGCTGTTCTAGCACCAGTTTTAAGTTCAACAAATGACTTAATGTGGTGATGAATATACTTTAAATTCATGAAGTTCCTCTCCTTATAGTAGATTAATTTTTGAATTACGCAATAGGGAACTGAGGAAGTCTGTTATGAGCTCTTTACTATTAGATCTGAAAACAGAAACGACACATGTGTTACAGCAGGACAGATCCAAATCCGTACCAGAACCTGAAAAAGTAAAGACGGAGAAACTCTGTGTCAGAATGAAAGTTTGTGCAAGGAACGATCATTATTATTTGTTTATTTGTTTCACCAGAGGCTACCACTCTATTTTCCTATTCTAAACAAACATTTAAGACCATGTAGGTGGTTAAAAAAAAATAGAACCTAGGTACATTCTTAAAATATGGTAAATTCAACTGAATGCTTTTTTTTAATATATATCCAGTGTATCTTCTTTATCATGTGCATATTTTTAAGAAAGTTTTGTGTTCTTCTAGAAATAGAACCATACTGAACCAAGGGTTCCTTTTCACTCTAACCCAAGAATGACCACACTTTTAATGTCATCTTTTATGTATTCTTCAACTTGGTTTGAATTTGTTGTTTTTTGAACACCAGGAAAAAGAAGTGACCTCTGGAAAAGTTTTCACAGCTTGGTGTCAAATCAGTAGCATTGTTAGGGTCTGCTCAGGTTTTCGGTATCTGATCACAGGCTTTCCTCCTTTTCTGGGTCACAGATGACCTATTCCAATTCCATGCAAAGGAAGATCTGTGAAGCACCTACTGTGTGCACGGTCTCTTGCCAGCCAAAACAAAGGTGAATAAGACATAGCCTCAGCTGTATCAGAAAGATACCATTCAGAAAGATCTGAAAGACACCAAACTGAACCATACTGAAAACTCACAATATCAGGTCTTACATAGATCTTGATCTCATTTTAATAGATCTTGGATCCATTTCTTTCTCAATGTGCATTAGCTTAGAAAACAGAGCTCACGTCAAAGTTCACGTGAAGATGCTTGACTGAAGGCTACAACCCCAGAGCAGTATGAGTGGGGAGAAAAGGGAAATGGGATAGGAAGAAGGGAAAGCAGAGCCTGTGTGGTGCATGGCAGAGCTGGCTCCCACTTCCCAAGGAAATGGAGCTGATGGCTCAGTCACGCGGGACAGAGAACGCCACGTGAAATCGTCCTGCCTCCCAACAGCTTAGAGGAGAAGAAGGGTGAGAGATGTACCTACTACTTCCTTTCTGTCTACTTGCTTGGACTGGTCAAATTTCACACCCCAGGGCTTTCCTTTCCTCGGCCCTTCTGGGGGATTGTGTATCCTGCCCCTTTCGGGCCGCCGCTAAGGAAGTCACATGCCACACCATGTTGTGAAATGTTTCTTGTGTGGTGTTTCTTGTGAGATGTTGTGAGATCTAAACCCAGAACTGGAGGGAAAAGTCCGAGCCCCCTGGTCGGGCCTGGCTGGGCACTGGCATTCCTGGAGATGCCGCTGGGACGGGCACGGACGGCTGAGGCAAAGCGCCGCTTTCGTGCCGAGGGAGCTGTGAGAGCTGGCCATGCCGGGAGTTGTGAGAACGGCAATAGGGCCTGCGGTCCCTTTTTAAGTGAGTGGCAAAAGCTTGAGTGGCAAGTAAGGCCATCAGATTCAAAGCAGCGTATAAATTGAGTGTGGCTCCATAGGCATCTCTGCCACCCCAATCCCAGTTTATCTGAGATAGCGCCACTCATCTTCTTGCCCTCAATCCATCCAAAGTCTTCCCACTATCTTTCTCAAGATGCAAACTCCTTGACTTGACCTGGACGTGCTACATAGTCTGGCCCCTGCTTGTCTCCCCAGTGTTATCCTCAGTTTGTTGTCCACGTTCCACACCCACTGGCCTTCTTTTACTCCTCTGACATGCTTCCAGCTGAGAGCCTTTGCTCTTCCCTTGGCCTGGAATATTCTTTCTTGCTCACAGAATGTTCTCTCTTTCTCACCTCTGAGTGCCCTGACCAGTAGGTTAAACCCTCTGTCTTGCTCCTTCTAAGCTCCTGTCCTCAGAAGCCAACTTACCATTAAAACTAATGAAACATAAGCTTCAGGCCCCTTACTTGCCCAAGTCACTTCCAAGCCCCTGTACCTAAATTTCGTATTTGTAATTTTACTTAATTTTTTTCTTAAAAAAGGTTCCCCAATTTGTTTAAGCTTTAGGCTCCCCAGAATCTAGGTGTACCTCTGCCTGTGCTTTTCCTTTGTGGCATTTAATTAAGTAATCAGCAATGGTGTCATTAGCTCTTTAACGTCTGTCCTGCTTATTACAATGCAGTCTCCTTGGGGGTACAGACTCCTGACTGGTATACTGCTTAATCTCCAAATCCAAGCACAGGGCTTTGCTTATCAGTGGGTATCTGTCAAATATTTGTTGAAGTAAAATAGGGGTACAGAGCTGGTGTAGTGACATGTGACAAACAAAAAGGAAGCAATTACAGAATAAATGAGAAGAGTGGCACTTTATTTGGCACTAATGAACTTGAGGTAATTGACATACAAAGTAGAAGGTTTTAAGTCAAGGATCTGATGAGGGATTGCCAAAGGTCTGACCGTGATTGGTAGGATGACACAAGGAAGGTCCAGGGGAAAGACAGGTATCAAAACCAAGTGACCACACTATTCCTAGCAGAGGGTCCAAACAAACCACTTAAAAGCCAGATTCTTACCATTTTTTAACATGAATCTGGGCTAGCAGCGTGTTGTAAAATTAAGTTGATGTTAGAGTGAGGAGATCTCAAGTACGCTGACGTAGAAAGCAGAGAGGTGTATTACAGAAATGTGTAGTAGCAGGTGGGTATAAGTCCCTGCAGAGTGACAGTTAGCAGGACAGAATGCGATCAGGAAAGGTGGACGCGTCCTTGAGGACAAGAGATAGTCACTGACTTAGTGTCCAGTGAGACCCAAGCCCGTTCAGGGTTAACCTTTGCCAAATCCAATTCAGAGTGGTTTAAGATCCCGAACTTGTGTCTCCAGTTTGGGATAGTTGAGGCTAGATGACAGTGTTACTATGTAGAGAGTCAACATTGGACATTTTATATTCTTTTAACAGACGAAAGTAAGAGAAAATTCAAGAAGTGTACCTTTTGTGTCCCACCAAGGGAACACCCTCCTGACCCTCTGGGGCTCTGATTCTTTTTGCCAGCTCCCACCTCCCATGGAAGCCTTCCTTCCCACTTGGGCTCTGATATACTACAGCAGCCCCCCCCGCCATGGACATCCATCTTATTGTTCTCGGGCTCTGATACCCCACGCTGGGCTCTCAAGGCTCCTCCTATATCCTCTTGGTCAGCTACCTTGCTCTCCCACCCAATGACTTTAAAATTACATTGATCAGGAAGGAAGGGAGAAGTAAGAAAGGGAGAAGAGGAGAACTTTGTATCTGATTTCGTTGTATATACTGTACAAAGGTTTGTGGTTTTGCTACCTTAGTTTTTCTGAGAGTTTTTATAAAGTGATTCAGAATTTTAGAAACTACACTGCTACCACTATTCTGATAATTACTTAGTATTGTTTTTTTCCCCCTTTCCTTTCCCCCTCACCTGCTGAAGTATAAATAGTTACTTTAAATCCTTTTATAGAAGACTGGGGAAGGACAGGTTGGAGATTCTAATTGGATGGCTGGATGGACAGAGAAACTGATAGACAATAATTGCTTATACTTGCATAATATTTACTATAGTCCAATGGCACTGTTCTAAGTCATTCACTTTTATTAAGCTTATAACTCAAAAAAGCAACCTATGAGTTACTTCGATGGTTTTCTGCTTTTTGGAGACAAGGAAACTGAAGCGAAGGAGAGTCAAATAATATGCCCAAGACCACACATGTAGTAGGTAGTAAAAGTGGGATTCAAACCCATGAAATCTGCCTCCAGAGTTGCGGCTATTAACATAGACATTCTCCTTCGTATAAATAAATGGGTGATAAGTAGATAATGTATGAAATTAGAAACAGCAGATTTTCTATGTCATGGCCTTCACTAGAGTACTTTATTGTGTAATCATTTAGGTGAGGTAGAATAAACTCTGGGCTAAGTGAGTAAACTAAAAAGCTGTGACTAACAGGAGTCAGAATGCATGCCCAGGTTCAGTTAATTTAACATTTCATGCTAATTCAGCAATTAAGGCTTTTTGAATGCATATAGTTGCTTGGAAATGGAATTAACTGCCTTTTAAGGTGGTATACATCCTGTGATGAGAATATTCAAGCAGAGGCCAAATGAATGTTTTCTGTCTCTTGGTGTCACCTTACGCAGGATTATCTCAGTTTTGAGATAATCAAAGGCCCTTTCAGATGTGTTTGGTGGGTCGATGTTTGTAGATATACATAATACTGGGGAAATCTTTATTAATTAGTCTCTGAAAAGCCTTTAACGGGGATAGGTGGTTTTACAAGATTTTAATTTTACTTCAAGTTTAGAAGCTTTAAGGATGTCAAATGTTACAACTTCTTAACACACTGTACCAACTCCAGCCTTGGAATTAGTGATTGCTAATAAGTTTTGATAGTAAGAACACAGGCTCTGGACTCAAAATGCTTGGTTTCAAAACCCTACTCTCACTTACAAGATGTGAGATATTAAGCAAGTCCCTTGAACTCTTTGTAACCTCTATTTTATCATTTGTAAAATGGGAATAATGATATATCCCACTGCAAAGAGCTTACTAGTAAAGTATCTGGCGTATTTTAAGCACTCAATAAATGTTAGTTATTATCATCTACTATCACAGCTAATTGTAAGCTTCCACTTACATTTTAAGAAAGATGAAGATGTATAATGTAAATATGTATACAGATGCCACCTAAAGTTTATCTAATCCAAAATGTTGTTGAACTGATTTACTATTAATTGCTGCATTTCAGCTAAATAAAGAAGTCCAAAGGAAATATTTGAAATAACTAAGACTAAAAAAAAGGGCAATACTGTATATAATTGCAATGTACAATCTTTTAATTAAGCTGGTAATTCCCACATGATATGGTTTTTAGATAGGTCCTATTATGTACGGTTTATACTTGAGTAGTTGAACACAAAGAAGATTAACTGACTTCCTAAAGCATCCCCCATTCCTTAGCAGATCTGGGATTAGAACCCAGAATTTAGGCTGTGCTTTGTTCATGCTTACCACCCAATCAGCAGGGGAAAAAAAGTAGCATGATTCATGGTAATGTTCAGATAATATGAAGCATTTTAAAACTGAATTAGGGAATCAAAAGCCATAATGAAACCGTATTAGAAAAAAGGCTGGATGATGAAATGAGCTCTCACAAATGTGCAAAAGAAAAAGCAGACTCACTAATGAATAAGATGGGTAGGAAAGTCGACTGAGATATAGCTAACTAGAATTCTTCAGTTTGTTGAGGTCCCACTTAAAATTTATAAAGCAGGAAGAAAGAGGCTAAAATTTTGAACAATCAGGAAAAACAGTGAGCCCTTGAAGACAGAAACAGCTGTTGGCCTAAAGAAAGGTCTGTGATACACTTAGAAAGCAGTGAACTCTATTTTTAAGCCTTTGTGTGATGTGACAGACATGTTTAATGTTACGGAAATGGACTCAAGCCTCTAGTTGACCTTACTAAAAAGAAATTGTGGCATTGGAGAAATTCTAGAAGTTAGGTAAAATAATATACAAACTTGAATCGTTTATAGTTTATCCCCCATCCCTCCGGTTACCATATTAAACTATTAAAAAAGTGTTTTGCTTGTTCTTAAGAGTTTTTCACAGAAGACTGGTCAAGAATTCTATGATTCTTCACATAGTCTAAGAATACTTCGAGTTAACTATTGTGTTCATTTTTGCAGGACCCATTTGTATATTAATGAATTAATGAGCTAAATTAGAAGGAATCCTATTTAATTATTATAGACAAAATTATTTGCACTTCATGTTTCTTATCATGGACTTATTTTCAATGCAACACAATTGATTCTTAGTTAAAAAACATTTTAAATTTTGCTTGTATGCATTCCAGGTAGCCTACTACATTTTTCTTTGCACTACGACTTCCAGTACCAATTATCCAGAATTAGTAAGATTTGTATCTATAAAAATAGAAGCTGTGTAAGGAAGACTAAATGTGACGTCAAACAGATCTGGATTAAAATCTGTGCTGTGTCACTTAACATACCAGGTTTGTCACGAACTCCCCTGTGCTTCGGTTTCCTTGTCTGCAGAATCGGTGTCCTACTAAACCAAGGACTATGAGAATCAAAGATAACAAATACAAAGCACATAGAGCAGTGAGTGTCCTCTTACAAGCACCGAAGGAATACTTGCCGTTGTATCGTTGTTACAGATGACTCTCATTTGAGAGTCAGAATACACCTCACAAGTTAGCTATCAGGCAGAAAATGGAAGAGTTTAAATTTGACAAATGTGACCTCTGCTGAATTACCAATGGTGAAAGCGTATCGAGACGCAAATAAAGCTTTGCCTTTTCTTGCATTTTCCTTCCATATTGTCAAGGCTTCTGGAGCAGATGCCCTGGAGTTAAATTTATCCTGTCCACATGGCATGGGAGAAAGAGGAATGGGCCTGGCCTGCGGGCAGGTAAGGACCTCAACCGCTACCATCACCATCACGTATTTCTGGGGGGACAAGAACAGGCCCCTGTATGGATGGTAACTCTACCTTAGGCAAGGAGATGTGTGGATCAGGTGACTGGCTTGAGACTTCCAGGTCTGCATTGTTTAAATATTTAGTGCTTAAAAAGTGGAAAATGAGGGAAACTGAAATTACAGCAACTGTTTAGTTTTATTGAGGAAAATATCACATTATGTGCTTGACAGGAAGTAATATCATAACAAATAGTTTTTAAAAGCACTGAAGCAGAATTAGCTGATTTCAAATGCAATGTTCTTTATTCATTCCTGATGCTGATCCAGTTTCCCTGGAGCAATATACTGTACAAAATGCATTGTTCGTAGTGATTTTGTAGTAAATGGGGCACAGCACAAATTGCATTTTACATTTTTTAGCATATGATCATTATTCCCTAACTGTGTTTTGGGAGTTGCAAAAAGACTTTGATGCTATTTTTATTTTGGTATACAATGAATGGAACCTTCATGCTAAAATACTTTCAAAACCTAATGAATAAAATGTGGAAATATATGTTAATATGTAGAAAATACTGCATCTTTATGTAACTAGATACAGTGTTGTATGTTAAGGAGCAATGTAAAAGCTTCATGCTAAAAAGGTGAGTGTTTTGCATCTAATTTGGCATTTAAGCCCAGAGGGAAATGGTGTGAATTAAATAATACGAAATGTTGTCATTTATGACAAATTTTCTAGTCCTGGAAATTCTACTTTTGTCTTTATGTCTGGCACAGGGCCTTGTACATAGTAGGTGCTCAATTCTTTTTTTTTTTTTTCTTTTTTCCAAATCCTTGGATTATTTGAATTAAACTCAGAGGGCAGAGGCCCTTCATTTGGAAGGGCAAAAATTTCTGCTTATTCAAATGAACCTAGGTTCCTATTTTCATATTAGCATTCAGGGAGGATTTTAAAGTACCTTGTAAATATTTAATTAACATTCAGAATAGATTTGTGACTTAGGAAGAAACCATTCTCATATAGCAGCAGGAGGGGAGGGCCTAGTCAAATATTTTTCAAGTATATCCTGTGTTCCACTCACAACAGGTTACCCAGAAGATCAGTCAGTGTGGTGACAGAACCAAGCCTCAGAAATACTCAATAGAGGGAAAATATCATTATATTAGATCCTGACTTCTGTGAGGCAAGACTTGGGTGACCGTGTGTCAACATGTGTACCTTGACTTAAATGAGGAAGGCTTCTAATGGGACAGCTGGAACAGGGCCTGAGGTAGTCACTGTTCTCTCTTTATAATCCTTGCACAGTGTCTGAAACTTAGACCCAAGATATTTTTTAGCTACACGGATAAAAACAGCTATGGAAACATTTAAATCTATTGACTATTTTAAGGAAGGATACATTTTAATATATATTTCTTGCCACAGAAATGATGTTGCCCAAACTTGAGCTTATTTTTTAGAGTGGGCTTTGGCTCCATGAACACATCTCAACTTACCACTGTTAAGTGTCTTAGGGGCATCCTCTCCGGAGAGTTATTTAGCTACATAAATTTTTGCACAGCCTTTGGCTGAATGAGGATATCAAGCATTAAAATTTTGCAGTAGAGTTAGTATTAAGATTTCTAAAACTCTTGGAAAACATATGTTCCAAAAACCATGATACCTTAGGCTGAAGGAAACTTGGGAACATTGCCATTTCACTTGTTAGTTATAATCTCTAAAACTAAAACCAGTTCTTATCAGCCACATTTAGAAATTTTCTTTTGGGGGCACCTGGGTGGCTTAGTCGTTGGGCATCTGCCTTCAGCTAGCATCATGATTCTGGGGTCTTGGGATCGAACCCTGCATCAGGCTCCCTGCTCCGCAGGGGGGCCTGCTTCTCCCTCTCCCACTCCCCCTGCTTGTGTTCCCTTTCTCAATGTCTCTCTCTCTCTTCAAAAAATAAAAAAAAGCTTAAAAAAAAAAAGAAATTTTCTTTTGAATTATATTCTCTTTTAAATCATAGAATTGGAAAATAAAACAAATTTAATCATTTTTGCTCCAACATATTTTAAATGGTGGCTCTGCCTCAGGACACAGGAATGTTCGATATCTTAAATGGAGGGAAGGAAGAATATTAGTGCATTAAAAAAAAACTTTACTGTAAATCTGACTCTTTAGAGTGGGCACAGGTATGTCTGGTTCTTATTCATCTTTTCCTTCTTTTTTTTTTTTCTTTATCTACCTCCTGTTCCCATTGCCTCTTCCTTTCTCTTTGAGGTTCGTATTCTTGAACACTTGTAAGCTGGTGGGATGGGAAATTTGTACTTAGTGTTGGGGGACCGAGAAGCCATTCCAATTCCTCTTCCCCATTGCAGTGCGATCCTGCATTCCATCTCTTGGAAACTCAGTGTATGCCAGGCGCAGAGCCGTGTGTATTGCCAGAGGCTGATAAGTGTTTGCTTCATGAATGAAACAAACTGACATTAGCTCCATGCCTAGAATATTTATCTATTGGAAACTCTCTCTTGTACTTTTTCCACTTCTGGTGTTTCCAGAAATCATCATAATTTTAGCCCCTTAAGAAGAGGCAGAGTATCACAGTATAGTATAATTTCCTCTCTAAACATGTTTTTTCCTCCATTATGTCATATATTTTCTCACCAATATTTCACAAGGGAAAAATACTGCCTTTGTATCTAAGTGATTTTATATTAACCACATATGTATATATTTAAATATATACTTATATATTTAAACTCTTTATAAATGTTCCCATAAGTGACCAAATATTGTGAAATTTTTGAACAGAGAAGGCTATAACCTCTACTCCACAATATATAGAAATCATTTACTTATGGAATTTGTAGAAATAAAGAAAATCTCAAGCTGACCGTGGGAATTTGCATTTGTATTTCCTGCAAAGTGAAACGGAACCCCCCCCCATAACTTTGATGCTCAAGTGAAAGTGAAAATATGCTCTAGCTTTAGTTATGTACACTCTAAAGAGTCAGAAGTATATTATTACAACATGAACAAAAATTTAGTTTTCTTGTCCTCACAATAACCCTCTGAATAGGTTGAGTTTTTATCCCATTGTACAACAAGGGCAACAATAAAATAAAAACCAAACCAAACTAAAACAACAACAAAAAAATGAAGCCTCCATGCTTCCCAGGTCACAAATCTGGTCAGCAGTTGCCAAGGCCTGAGCTTTAATTAGCATGTAAGTCTGAATATAGATAGATAAGTCACTGAGAACAGTTCTTAATAAATTGGTATTCCAGTGTAAGCATTAAATATATATTATTATGAACTGAAAGCACAGTGCAGGACTAAGTTATCTCTAAAGTCTTTTGTAGGTCTAAATTCCCATTTCTCAAAATATATAAAAACACAAGCAAGGGGCGCCTGGGTGGCTTAGTTTCTTGGGCGTCTGCCTTCACCTCAAGTCATGATCCCCAGGGTCCTGGGATCCAGCCCTGCATCGGGCTCCCTGTTCAGCGGAGAGCCTCCTTCTCCCTCTTCCACTCCCCCTGCTTGTGCTCTCTCTCTTTCTCTCTCTCTGTCAAAAAAATAAAAAAAAAAAAAATCCTTAAACACACACACACACGCACACACACACACGCAAACCTGAATCTACTTTGTAGATGTTGCGTCTCTCTGGAATAAGGGAGCCTCCCTGATGTCTTAACATTCAGATTTAAAGTTGTCTACGTGCAGTCTATGTAAGCCAGTTTCCTGTGCTGGCATATTACTTTATAAATATAATTATAATCAATTCTATAAAATTCAGATAAAATGGCACCTCTTTGAGGTCTTCTCCTTTTCCTAAATGTGAAGTGTTCTGATGGCATTGGGTGAATACCCCTCTTTTGTCTTTGAATAATTCTATTGACTATTTTTAATTCCATCCTGCAGAACCTTTTAAAGTAAATTCAGACAAAAGCTGAAGAAACTCAACTTTCTGTTGTGTTTATTTTGTTTCCGAAATTATTACCAACATTTGAAAAATAGGTAGATTTGACAGAAATATCCTGTTTCTTACTTCTCTTGAACTATGGGAAGACATGGCCACAGGTGGCCTGCTTTGCCATCCAGCAGTGAGGAACTAGAGCTTTCTTGCTTTCCTGTAACACTCTCTGTCGTTCATGTAAAGAGCAGCAAACGTTTGACCAAGGGTAAGTGCTTTTTCCCAAACATGGATTTGATCAGTATGTGCCTCCCCAATTCAACCTTTAAATATCCAAACCAACCCTTGCCAGAATTTTTGCCTCCTTTCTAGGTTCCTGACATCTAAGAGTCTGTAAGCTGCCTTCTTTAGCCAGCAGTACCTTTAATTCTTAGACCCTCCATCACCTTGCCACCTTCCTTTTTTTATCTTCCACAAGGCACAGAGGAAGAGCAAGAAGCAGCATGCTCCTCAGGACTTCTCAGTACTAGCCGTATAGTCCTCTTGAAATGGTTTTTTCCCCCTGCCATCAGAAAATGCCAAGTTTTAAAGCTTTTTCTTATTTTTCACACAAGTTGTTTACTTTTTTGCCTTGTGTCAATGATGTGACATAGTAAAGTACAGACTTCTAGAACTGAGGGTAACCTGAAAGATTTTCCAGTTTGACCCCCTTATTTACAGGAAAGGAATCAGGGACTGGGAAGATACCTAATTTGCCTTTGCCTGAAGAAACCAACTAGCAAGCTCCATAGCCTTTGGTGCTCTTGTCACTGACCCACATCTGGCGCTCTGTTGACTATTTCCTCCAGTCATTTGGGTGTATCTAAATCTCTAGTTAAACTAAATAAGCCAGTTCAGTGCCCTGGGAACTCCTGAATCCATACCTTTCTGCAAACTATTATTTGCTCTGCCTGGAATTCATATCTTTTCAACTGAAATTATCCAAATAGAAATCACCTGTCTAACTCTATTTTAAATGACATCTAATCTATTAACTGAGTATGTCTTATCAGTCAACCAAACTTTCCATGAGAAAGAAAAAAGAATATACTGTATGTGAACAGGTTTAAAGGTGGAAACTAGAAGCATACTCTCGTTGGACTTTCTGGTGACCTAGAGATTGAATCGCTGTCAATGAATTTGAATTTCTTCACCTGACAATTCTAAGAGGCTACAAAGATGTTATTTCCCTGGCCCTTACAGGATTCCCATTTTTTGGTAGTTTGGATGCCTTCCTTGTTTGTAGGTGTGATTGCTAAAGAGTGCACACCTATTTCAGTAAGGAGGCCTTTGGATGGAAAATTCCAAAATGACAGTGTAATCGGAGGGAAGGCTACTCTAGCTTCACGGTTAAGGCAATGTCCTGAAGAAAGATAGCGGGGCCACTATTACTACCTGATACACCTTGCTATCTCACAGCCCCTCCATTTAGTCACGCACATCCTCTGCATAGAATTTCTAAACACTGAAATGTTTAACTCAAACAGTCTTAACATTAATTTTATCATCAGGAAATAGATATGCAGTCCTGCTTTCATGGTGCTTTAGCTAAGTAAGAGCAAACAGATTTCAAAGTGGTAAATCTTAAGATGTTTACTGATCTTAAATAATTATTGACTTAAATTAAGATCACCCAAACAATGCTTTGATATTTCCCTCATGATCTGTTCTGTGTCCAATTTAATTTACACAAACTCTGTATGCCTATTAAAAAAGGAGAGAGAAAGGCTTTGTTTCTGTTACAACATGCCAACATTTTTCATAAAACATTAACCACAGATTATTACTCTTACCCTTGCCAGAGAGCAGACGTCTGTCACCGGGAAGAGAATCCAAAACTAAGCGTGAGGACCACATTGCCCCAGATGTGCTAGCATTTCCCTTGGGAAATAAAACCTTCCTCCAGCAGCTGGGTTAACAGGCCCCCTATCTCATATGCAATACAGGGTCCAGTGAGCGATGACCACAATCTGCCTGGATCAGGTCCCCATCAGATGTTTGTGGAGGGGACAATATAAAGATACAGGTTTTAAAGCCAGCACAACTGACAAGTCATAGTACTACCTATATTTCCCAGAGGAATGAAATTCAGGAACTCAGGAGGACGAGACACCCCAAAGGCTAGAGAAAAGAATATGGGAGCCCCATCAGTGGTAAAATACAACTAAAGCCACAGTGACCTCCTTGGCCTCTTTCTGGGGGGCCTAAGAGGAGGATCACTGCTCAGTTAGATTTACTTTTTGATACTGGTCTGGTACATGCCCATCAGCTGTCCTCTGCTTAAGGTTCTTGATTCCTCTCACTCCTTTTAACTCTAGCCCCTATAAAATACATGTGTGACAAAGCGCCACATTGTCCTTAAAGTGATGTTTAATCTTGCTCTAATTAGCTTGGGCGAATGTAACTTTGGGCTAGGGAGTTGAAACTAAGGTCTATCAGTTGAATGGATAAATACGGGATAGGCTAGGTTGACTTCAAGGCTGGGTCGGCTTCAGTGGATCGAGTCCCTGAAACATCACATTCACAGGTTTGGAAATCATTATGTCATGAAGTAACATCATTTAATGGAGAGCTATGAGAAATAACTGCAGGATATAAGCTTCTGCAGAAGTGACTGAAATCTGATATTATCCATATACATTTAACTTATCCTGTTCTCTTTTATTTTCCTTGTGGCATTATAATTTTAGAAGTGCTTTAAAATAAATTATCAACTTGTTTATGAGAAAAAGTGTCTCTGATCAAAAAGAAATATTTGCTTTATACTGTATTATGTTGCCCAAGTTTTATTTGAGTTTAATTCTCAACCATTTGCATAGACATGGGTGCTGGCATAAGTAGGTAACTACAGGAGTTCTGTAAGAGGCATTTATATAACTGCCAATATTTTGCCATAAGCTGATTCTCTCTGAGTTTTTCAGTTTTAGTTATTAATGTTGGTTAATGATATAAAATGATTGCTTCCTCTCAAAAATTTTAAATTTTTAGCAGACAACAATGCCATTTAAATCTAACTGAAGTATCAGTTGTAGGTCAGGGAGTATCATTGTTTATGTCTATGACAACAATCATGTGGCAGTTAAAAAACTTATATGCAGTATAGATAGTGGATCACTGGTGAATGGTTGCAGGAAAAACATCCTGTGTATTTTTTTTTACACATTGGTGTGGCTTTTATTGTACTCATCACTTGTTATATTCCCAAAATCTAGCAGCAACAGCATCTTATAATTTTTTTTTAATCACCCTCAGATGATCACATCATAGTGACTTTGAGAAGCATAGCAGAGTTTTCTCTGTGCCTCCTGACTTATAGCATAAAGATAAACTGAAAATGTCTTTGGCCCAGAGAGAGAGACACAGGAGTCGGGTCGGGAGAGGCTATGATCTTAATCAGTGGTATCACGCAGAGTTTGCTAGCATAATGTCACACCAAAATAACAGGCATTAGCAGTGCAGAGTAGAAACAGAGTTGGAAACCAGAATTACCGGCAATGAAATGAAGGGTCTAGTCATGGATCCAACTAGTCTAGAATATTTGGAAAAACTGGCAAACAAGACTGAGTCATTTATTAAAAGCCACAAAAGACTCAGGAGTAAAGGACACTGCCTATTAGGCTAAAAAAGCAAGATTGGACCAAAACCTAGTAAGCACTCAGGAGCTAAGAGATTCAGAGGCAGCCGAGTTTACAATAAGGCAAGAGAAAGGATAATGAGTAAGACAAATCAAAGGAAGGCATAAGAGCCACCACTTTCAAGAAGACCTTAAAATTAAGGCAACTTGTGCCTCAGAGATAAAGTTTTTATACATTTCCCACTGGGATAGAAGCAGCCTTTTAGACTGCAATCAGTTTAAGGCTTCCAGCTGGGAGAAGGTGAGCAATGTCAGGAAGGAAGCATGTGGACTTGCCTGACTACGAAAGGAAATATTGCTTCCCCCCACACAAAAAAAGTAACTCAAGGGAAGTAGATTTATTAAAATCATGACGTCTTTACAGCCCAGGAATACTGATTCAAGATGGAAGACCCTATGGCTTTTGTGAACTATCATTTAGCAGCCCCATTCCCAGAGAACTATCATGACCCCCTCAGATGCACATGAGGTGGTGCTTACTGAAAATAACAGATTTTATACAAACATGAAGTCTGTCTTGATGTTGATTACATTGCAGAAATCTTAATGACAGTCGTGTTTTATAGCTAACTTTGTTTTTGTTCTTTCACCAAAAAATCACTTCATTAAGTAGCATTATGATTAATAAAACTATGCTGTACAAAAAAGCTTTGTTTAAGGAGATGCCAATTTAAAGCATGAGTATCAATTTTAGACACTTTGAGATGTTCTGAATGTCTTTCTTTCCTCATGTTATTTGCTATTTATGTTTTCTAGTTGGAGTATTTTCTCTCCCTACTTGTTGTTACTGGGTGTATTCAGTTTTAAAAGTCTTCATAGATCAAGTTGCAAAATCAGTTGTACCTAATGCATGTTAGTGACTCATCGGAGAGTAGCATACAGATTTTTTCTCTTATTTGTGAAACTTTTGGCTGTCTATCAAATGGATGGAGATCTCTATTGCCAGTTTTTGTTTATCAATGTTTTTTTTCTTGACAACACCAGAAATCATATGGCAACATAGTAGGCATGTCATTCCTGTTTATCCTATAACCGTGTTTTGCCGAATGTGGGAGAACTTGGTACGTGAAGGAAAAATTGAATCCCTTTACTTCTACTGTCTGTTCTCTATTCCTCTATCCCATGTTCACTCTTGATTCTCCTTCTACATTCTATCACCTCAGTCTCAAACTTTTAGAGAACAGCCTTTCTATTTAGGAGATATAGGTTATAGAGACCCCATAGTATTCATTGCACTCCCAATCTCAAATACTTCTTCTCTACTTTTATTCATTTAACAAATATTTAGGATATCTACTATGTACCAAGAATTGTGTGAAAAGCTAAGAGTATAATAATGAGCAAAACCAGACATGTTTTCTGTTCTCAGGGATCTTTCCATTTAGTAGGGTAGACATATATTGGACAAATAACCCCACAAACAATAAAGTATAACTGGCATAGTAACCATGAAGTAGTGGTCCATGATACTTGAAAAGCATATAATGTGAAGTTTCTGGACTACTTGGAAGGGTCAAGGAAGGATTATATAAGGAAGTGATGTTAGAGCTGTTACCTGAAATATTGAGAGGATTTTTAACTAAGTGAAGTGATTGGGGTGGGTTAGAGCATTCCAGGCAGTGGAAACAGCATGAGCAAAGCCCTGTGGTTGAAACAAGGCATGTTGAAGGGCAAAAGAAGAATAGGGTGCTTAGAGCACACACATGTGGCACAAGATGGTGTTGGAGAGGAAAAAGTGGAGAGGAAAAAATAGACTGTATAAGAGCCCATAAGTCACACCTTGTTAAGCCTTTTGATCTTGTCCCAACAGCAACGGAAAGTTTAAAAGGTTTGTCGTGTGTGTGTATGTGTGTGTATGCATGTACGTGTGTGCACAAGCCTGTGCATGTGTTTGGTGGGTGGCATGGTGACAATGGTGGGGTGATATGATTGTGTTTTCATTTTGAGAGAAGAGAATTAGAAGAGCATGAGAATGGACCTAAGAAGGCTGTCTGGAATAACCTTGCAGTTGTTCATGTAAAATATAATGGTGCTATGGTGAGCACTGTGAATTGTGTAAGACTGTTGAATCACAGACCTGTACCTCTGAAACAAATAATACATTATATGTTTAAAAAAAAAAAAGATAGCAGGAAGGGAAAAATGAAGCGGGGGAAATCGGAGGAGGAGACGAACCATGAGAGACTATGGACTCTGAGGAACAAACTGAGGGTTCTAGAGGGGAGGGTGGGGGGATGGGTTAGCCTGGTGATGGGTATTAAAGAGGGCATGTACTGCATGGAGCACTGGGTCTTATACGCAAACAGTGAATCATGGAACACTACATCAAAAACTAATGATGTAATGTATGATGATTAACATAACATAATAAAATAAAAAATATATATAATGGTGGTTTACAGCTTAGATTAGGGAAGTGATTGTAGAGAAAGAGAAATGGATATGCCAGAGATAGGGAATATATCCAGCAGCATTTGAGGATGGGTTGGATATGGGTTTTGAGGGAAAAACAAATGGGAAGATGGTTCTTCGTTTTCTGTGGTGTGCAGATGGAGGAATTCTGGTATTATAAACTAAGACAGCTGTATTAGCTGATGTAACTGATGGTATGAGGTTGAAGTTGACTTTGTGATTGTCTGGATCTGGAAAAGCAGATGATGTCCTCAGCATTCTCACTCTCTCTTACTTTCTCTTCTTTGTTCCATGGTGTAGTGGATGACTCATTCTTCCTCATGACAGATAAGCATTTTTAATCCATCTAATGACCTAGCCTCAGATAAATCTGTGGTTCCTCATCCCAGTTCCCAGGGGATCTCCACCTGTCTACCCCTAGACCATTTACTGATATCTGTGATTCTGGTATTTTCTGTATACTCTCTCTAATCCCCACTGCTAAGCTCTTAGCAAAAACTTTCTTTTAAATGAATCCATCCTTATTTTAAACAATTAAAACACTTACCCATAAAGCATTTTGAATATTAAACATATCACGCTCTCATAGAGATGATGGATATAGGATAAAGTGAAATACGATTTTTCCAATATCTAGTAAATAAGGAATTATATTTTTGAGATGGCAACAATGCAAGGGTAGTTACTATGATATAGATATATCCCAAGAGAATAAATTCATAAAAGATTATAAAAATTGAGTTTGTTCACTTAGTGTGCCTTGTATTCTAAGATTTGTGCTAGCTCTTTCCACACATGGGATCACACCCACTCCTCAATCAACTTTGAGGGGGAAGATAAAACATTCTCCATATTTACAGACAAAGGACCTGAGGCTGGAGTGACTTACTCCACATTGAATCCCCAGGGATTAATGTTACTATGGTACATGGTAGGTTCCATAAATACTTTTTGGACAGATTAATGAAGGTTTAAATGAATGAATAATCAGATTAAGTCTTCATACAAAATGTGCTGGTTGTGTGTGTGTGTGTGTGTGTCTGCATGTGCCATTGACAATGAGAAGATCCTGAGCAGAGTGGTTTATGAATATGACTCAGTATAGCAGTTCTTGGTTTTTCTGTAAGACTTATATTTCAAGTCATTTTGCTTCCCTCTAAAACCAATCTCAATACATTGTTCTGATTTTTTTGTCATCTTTCCACCTCAACCATGTTAGGTGTCATGTGTCTGATTTCTCCAGTTTGTGTCTTGAATCCATTCTAAATATGTTTATCCAGAGGTACATACTACTTATATATACATATTATTCATAATTCCCTGTGCCCTGGACAGGAGTCTATCTCCTTTTCAAATATTCTATCTTTGGACCTCAATAATCTTCTGCTGTTGTGTTAAGAATGAGCATTTTTTACATGTTACCATAGGAGTTCAGAGGATGAAAGAGATCAATATGGCTGACTCTATTCCTTTTGCAAACTCGCTATCCTATGGAAACAAGGCCACTCTCCAGGGATGAAAGGAGAGAAAGAAAATAAGCTGCCTCAGCCTGGCCTCCAGGAAATTAAGGACTTCATTTTCACCTGTTTCCATGCCCACTGCCTAATGACATCTAGATAGTTTTGGATTACAAATGCTCCCTGAATGTCGCCTCATACGTTATTTGAGAGCAGAGATGATACCTGCCATGCTGCTTGGCAGGCTCTGTCTGATATAAGGTCTAACTCCTGTAATCCTCACCACAACTCTATGATGTATTTACTGTTATTGTGCCCATTTTACAGATGGAAGAACCCAGAGACAGAAGGTGTAAGTAACGTGGCAGGGTCGCACAGTAAGTAAATGACTGCCTCAGGATTCAAATCCTGGCCTCTGGCTCAAGAGTCTGTGCTCCTAACCTTGGGCACCACTGCCTCTCCAGAAAGAAAATTCCTGGCTTTACTAAGCACAGAAATTATTGATACATATCTTAATGATGCATCTCTCTTTGAAAATGGTGCTATTTATCGCTTCTCAGCCTTTTGGCTAAGATCAAGTGAAAATAGTGCTATTTGTGGAAGTAATGAAAGCTCCTCTGGATAACGAAAAGGCCAGTTTCCTCAAAATAACTGGTAAAAAAAATTTGAACGATCTTTGTTTTTATGTGTTATTAATTTTTTCTGCATCCAAATCCAGTTTTAAAGGGAAACCCTAAAAGTTTTTTTGTATTTTTTTTTTGATTTACGGACGTGATTAAAACATAGTGCAATTTTGGGGCACCTGGGTGGCTCAGTCCGTTAAGCAGCTGCCTTCGACTCAGGTCATGATCCTGGGGTCTTGGGACCAAGCCCCACATCTGGCTCCCTGCTCAGCGGAGAGCCTGTTTCTCCCTCTCCATCTGCCTGCCACTCTGCCTACTTGTGCTCTCTCTCTCTCTCTCTCTCTGTCAAATAAATAAATAAAATCTTCAAAAAAAAAAAAAAACAGTGCAATTTTGCAGTCATGAATGTTAATTGTCAACGTCTGTTTTTATTTTAAGAAATCATTTTTGTCGTTGTTTAAATCTGACATCACCCCTCCCATAAAGGAGACAATCGGTGGTATCAGGCACGAAGAAACTACTCCTGCTAGTTGGTGATTACTCAGGAGCAGCTGAAGAGGGGTGAAGAACCCCCACAGAAGTGGCCAAGAGGGAATTCACCCCTTCTTCGAATGGTGGAGAACACCGCATAAGCAGAGCGCCATCGAGCCCCATCGGTGGTTCCGCCCTTGCCTGCCATTCCGCAGCCCTAGCCCTGTACAAAGGGTAGCTCGTTAAGCCATCCAGCGGTGGGGAGTATTTTCATATAGCTGCTACCCTTTCTAACAGCCCGGCCGTGAGTGACCGTAATAAATTACGTACTGCTCTGTGAGACTGTGACACCATGCGCTGCCAGAACAGCGGGGGGTGTTAGAAAATCCATTATTTGAAATTTTTGTTTCTTTTTCTTACTAGATTCCATGCTGTTCTTCTCCTGTCATCTTGTTCCTTTTTTTCCTATCTATTGTTTTGAGGGTTTTGTGTCTGACAGTTCTTTTCTGCTGCTGGTTTTGTCCTTTTTGTTACCTTGTTTCTGCCTTCGTGGGCTCCCCCACCCCCTCGCTTCCTTGGTCTTGTGTGTTGTGAGCCTCGTTCTCCTTTTCTGTCGCGCAGTCATTTGCTTTACTTTTCTTTCTCTTTCTGCCTTATTGTCTCGTATAATGCAGAAAAACAAATTCTCTTTTTGTCGGCATTCTTTTACATGGTGTTATGTGGTTGTCATTTTCCCTTCAGGATAGATGCACTTTACTGTATGTACTACTCATTTTGGTTCCAAGAATCCAAAACACATGTCCAGAGGAGTGCCAAGGCTGATGGCAATAAAAAACAATCAAAGCAACCAGTAGAATAGTTCTTTGGAAACGGCGCAGACCTATTTCTTCCCTGTAGATCAATTCACAGAATCTGTAAATTTTTGTTCCTAATTTTAGATTATTCAGTCTCTTTCTCTTTCTCCGAGTAGATCTAATCCAAAGTGGCAGTTGTTTTGACACTATTTCTTGCAAATCTACCTACCTGCTATTTCCATAATTGTTTTTCCATTGATGAACACTGCCTGAAAAGATAGTTCTGGTAGTTGGAACACCCACCGATTCAGTTAATCCACTAGTTATTAATTGAGCAACTATAATGTGTCAGGAATGGTGCAGGTCTTTGGATATTGGACACCATCAGTTTTTTCTTTTTGCATTCTTTATTTGCTCATGTCCCTTACCCCTAACTTCTTTCTGTGGACACATCACATACTGTCATTTGTCATCCTGCCTTCCCCACTTTGTCTTCCTTGACTCCTTTGGACCTAGCATTCCTCGTTTTTATGTAGATTTATTTACAAAGAACTTGTGATTTTTCTACCTAAATTCACTGCTTTGGATTAGAAGGTTCAAATCTTCTTGGCAGTGAACACCTGAGAATGTACCAGATTCTTCAAACCCATTTTTGGGTTGCAATTAAAAAATTAATAAACAGAAATGGTAACCTGACCTCTGGTGTGGCTGTAGATTTTTATAATATTTGCAGTAGCTGAATTTAATTATGTCAATATGTATACTTATGAAATATCAATGAATTAAATAAACATCTACAATTAAACTCTTCCTTTCACAGTACCTAGTTCCTTGTTCCTTTTAAATGTTTTTCTATTTGCTTTTATTTGCTCGCTTATTTCCTCATTTTGTAAACATACTATCTTATAACCCGTTTCTCCTGAATCGCCATGGATACTCGGTTTTTACCTCTGTTGTATTTTTATATTTCCTCTATTTTTTTACTATATTTTATTCCAGGGTTATTGCTGTTCTGACTTTTGTTGTAGTTGTTATTTGATTGATTGACTGATTTTTTTTTTTTAGAGAAAGAGAGAGGGGCAGGGGGAGAAGGAGAGAGAGAAAATCTTAAGCAGGCTCCACTCCCAACACAGAGCCTGGCACAGGGCTTGATCTCAAGACCCTGAGATCATGACCTGAGCTGAAATCAAGAATCAGACAATTAACTGACTGGGCCACCCAGGCATCCTTGTAGTTGTTATTTTAAATAAGAATTGCTATGATAGCTCAAAAAAGTTAGCTTACTGTTTTCTACTGCTTAAATGATTTCTTCTGTCTCTGTACTGGTGTCCCTTTATATCTTTAATCTCTTTACCCTTCCTCGAGTCTCCAAATTTCCAACTAAGTGTTTTCATGTTTTCTTTATTCTGTAATTTCTTTTTCTCTTTTCTTGCCACTTTGAATTCTACCCCTTAACTTTTTCTATATCAGTTTTTTTTCCCCATTTTTTTTTTAAAGAAACACTAGTCCCTTTAACATCACTTTGCAAATGCAAGGGGATGACTTCTCTTATTTTATTTTTACTAATTGGCCTTTCAGAGTAAACTCCCAAACATGTAATATAGTTCATTCTACGCACCCACAAGTCAGTTGTCCTGTCAGCTTCCAGATGCAGTGAAATGCTTATGTTAGAGTCTCATGTATTTCAAATTTCCAATTTTTAATTATTTTCTTCTTAGTTGGGAGAAAGTAGAGGGAGGGATAGATATAGAGAGCTATGAAATAGTTGTAAAAGGCAAAGGGAGACAATAGACTGAAAGTCAATAAGTAAATTGGATATTTAGAACACTTGCATCCTTAAAGGATGTTACAGGGAAAATAGAAGATGAGATCAGGAACCTCTCACATATTTGTTCCTATGGGCCAGGGCTGTTACAGCTGATTCCACCAAACAACCCTGGCTTTTGCATGAAGTGCATCCAGTTCACCCTGTAGAATTTCATCTGTGTCATTACTAAATGGCTCTGCCTTGACAAGGCACTGTTGCTAGTTTGCATGCTTTTGACACAGTGCCTGATTTTTTTTTTTTGGTGCCCTGATTTTTAAAAATTAACAGTATTAGTCTCTTTTGAATCTGCTATTGCATTTTTATTAGCCAGATTCCACTTATGACATAAACACTTGAGTGGTAATATTTTGAAATCAGTATACAAAACAATATGAAATAATTATGTTATATATTTTTATTTTTGTTCTGATTTTGTGACCTGTAGCATCATTAATAAGTGAAGCTCAGTTCTTCCTGGGCCTTGACTAGTCAGTGCCAATTTTAAAACAAAACCTGTCATCTTTAAAAACAACCTCTCTAAAAATAAGCTATTAATTTATCGGTTAATTTATTTCACTGACCCCTCTACCCAAAACTTTTATATAACCTTGGATTTGTCAGACGAGATATCTGCCTACTAAAGTAGCCCAGTTTTGTATATAGATGACCAAATATAAAGATGTTATGGGCAACCCACATTCCAGTATAAATTGTGAACATAAAAAGAGAGAAAGATCAATTTGGAGGACTAGATTATTAAATATGTGTGTGTGTGTGTGTGTGTGTGTGTCTATGGTTGTATATAGTACTAATCTTCAAATTAGGAAGCTTTTAAGTCTGGCATTTTGGACTAAATCTAATGACTTGAGTATTTAATTTCTTCCTTCTCACCACCAACAGCCTAGCCAGTATTATATGGAATTTACTTTTACTTAGTTAAAAAGGTTTCAATATCCTCATGACTTTCTTTTTCTTTGGTCACCCTCCCAGTCATTCTTACCTCTCCCTCTCACAGCCCTCAATATGGGTGGTTTTCAGGTCTGAGACTCCTTTCATCTCACTGAATTTTAGTATTTCTTTTCATGTATAACTTTATCTTTCTATTTCTTCAATTATATTTTTCTTCTCTTTTTGTTTACCTGGAATTTTTCTTGTTTGAATCTGCCTTATGGTTTCTGATTCTCTTAGAATCACTGTTTTTGATAAGAATTTGTAAGGTTGGCTTACATTGCTAACAACACATAGCTCTCATTCTTTGAGAGTTCATTATACGTGTTAGGTAGATTATATTATTTAATTCTCAACCAACCCCCTGCGCTACTACTAACATTATCCCTATTTTTGCAGATAAAGAAATCAAAGCATAGAAAGGTTAGGTAACTTGTTCAAAATCCTGCAGGCCGGAAATGGCCAAGCCAGGACTCAGGGTCAGAGTATCTGAATGCAAGCTTGCACCCTTTTATCATTACTTCATAGCTCCTCTTGTAAAATGATGCTGGGTTACATTAATTTGCTTTTAATCTTGATGTAAGAATGGGTGATTTCCCTATTGTATCTTTATTCATCATTATTTTTAATGAGAGCAGATTTATGACTATAGTGGGGAGTGGGTGCGGCGGGCGAGGGGGCGTTGAATCCTATAGTGTTAACATTTTGGTCCATATTCTCCTTGCCATACCTTCTTGGATTCCTTCTGCCCACCACCATGTGAGATTAGTTTACACATGAAAGTAATTCTTGTCCTATCTCCACTATTAGAGTAAACACTTGCTAAGGGCAAGGTCTGTATCATCTTCTTTTCCAAACCCTTCGCATTTCCTTGTACATGAATAGTTTCCAGATAAAGGGCCACAATTATAAACCCTGGCAGATGAGCATTCTCAGGTGCTTCTGCTGTTCAGTGCTCCTGTTACATGTTTTTCCTCATACTACAGGAGGAAAAAGGCAAGGCATACTCATCTTTGGTGTAGGTAGAATAGAGACATGTTAAAGCCCTTCCCAAGTGGTCTGTTTTGCAAGAACTTCATTCAGTTTTACACTTTTTTATTTTCCTCATTCACTGAAATAGAGTACAAACAAAGAAGCAGAGTAACTTGGCTAAGCAGGTAACTGTTTATTTTGTAGAGTCCAATAATCACATATACTCGAAAAGGTTTTGTAGAATTTTTAATAAATACTTCGAAAGAGCTTATGTTTTTATTTTGAATTACAATTCGACAACATTTAATCCCTTGTTATTGCTTTGTCAGACTTTTAATTGAATTATTCAAAACATGAAACAAAAGGAAAGAATTGTAGATAGCACAGTAATATTAGCAGAATTACCGGAGTGCTGAGAATTATTAAAGAGGACATTATGTTTGTTAATCGGGCATTTAATTTTGCTTCTGTTTGTTGATGGAAAACATCCTCTTGGAAAGGATTTTTTCAAAAACCTTAATTGTGACAATGCTTTCTTAACATCCATGAATATACTGTACAGCAAAAGCTGTTTGAAACCTAATTAGTCAAAAAGATTCCTAATTTCCATTTTA
Source organism: Mirounga leonina (assembly GCF_011800145.1). NCBI lineage: Eukaryota > Metazoa > Chordata > Mammalia > Carnivora > Phocidae > Mirounga > Mirounga leonina. The sequence goes on from NW_023270447.1 coordinate 13,297,074, forward strand.
ACTCTAGGATGGCTGACCAGCATCCCAGTCAGATTGGTCATTAGTGCACAGGAAAAAGCAAATCTTCCTGAAGTGGCTTAAAAAATGAAAAGTGCTTGGGGGAAAGATTTTAAACTATTACAAACTATAGCAAAAAAAGGAATACTATCTCGACTCATGTTATGAGGCAGACATAACCTGCGTATTGAAATGTCAGTGTTAGAAAGGAAATTGCAGGCTACTCTCACTCATAAACATTGATAGGAAACACCAAACAAAATATTAACATGTTGAGTCCAGCAATGCGTCAAAAAGGTGAACATGGCATGACCATGTGGGCTTACCTCAATAAAGCAAGGTTGGTTTAAACACCCCCCCCAATCAATTAATGTAAATCATCACATAAACAGGTAGATCTATATGTCTTAATCCAGGGAAATAAGTGAAAAACAAGTTTCACATATATCAACGTGTGTTGTGTGTATACATACATATATAGAAGCAAACAGTTGAATTTTTGTTCAATAATAATATATAAGTATGTATAGTTATGCCTACATAAACATGGCTAGAGACTGAAAAGGATGCACATTAATGCTCCTATTGGATAGAAACTCTAAGATTAGGAAGGAGGAATTTTATTTCTTATTTTGTACAATTGTTTAAATAGGAACGATTGTTAATTATTGTGTTTTAAAATATAACTATCTCAACAAGTCAGGTTTTAAAAGGACATTTTTATGTTTGAGTGCACAGGATGTGACTCTGTAGTTAAAATAATTTCACTACCATTATTGTAATTAAGCTAGGAAATGCTATTATGTGGCATTAACTCAGGCCCAAATGTTAGTCTGTCTACCCAAAGAATAAACCGGGTATATTTGAAATTATATTGCCCCATTTCCAAAATCCCTTAGAATAGTTATTAACAAGTACAGGTAAACTTTTGGGAAGAGTGTTGGGTTTTGTTTTTGTTTTTGTTTTTTGGGGCTTTTTTTTTTTTTAGAAATAATGACCCAAAATAAATTGTCCTAAACTCATTTACTTGATCTAGGATTCCTTCCTATGAAATAGTACAAAAATGGCTAGTTTCCATCTAATGAGAAGTCTAATTTGATAGTGCTCTATAAATATTTAATGATAATATATTAATCAATAATTAAAATTATTGGAGTAATTTTTTAACATAAGATGCTTGTTAAAAAAATATTAACATTGGACACAGAACATGAAACTTTATTTACCATTTACCAAAAGGATAAATAGGTAGTGAATCATGATACAAATATAACCAAGTTGAAATTCTAAGGACGCATAGACTTTTTTTTTAAATTTGGCATTGCTTTTGTAAAGATTTATAATATCTTACCAGCTATTATCTGCCTATTTATTATAGTAAAGGGATTTTGTTCTTTCATACCTACCCATGAGAGAAAGCCATTCGTAGCTTCAGCACTCATATATTCAAGAAGTTGTATGCTTTCTTTTAAAATTTCTCATGGAAGACATAAACCTAATCAAACCTTTCTCCCCTCTAGCTGGTAACCTCTGCATGAACTAAAGGGTTGAAATATGGTTTAATCATGCTACATACCACTTTTTACAGTTATGAGAAACATTATTTTGCTGCAGTGGAAGCAACAAAACAAAATGTTTTTACTCTGTGCAAGGAGAAATATATTTTTAAGTTATTTATATTTTAAATGGCATGATTTCTTATGAAACTACATTTTCCTCTTCTATATTTTAAATATGGCTTCTGGGAGAAAGGTGCATTTTTAAAGTGATGATAATATATATGTAATCTGGGGAACACAGACCCTCATACTGACTTGTGACTCAGAAACAATGTGCTAATTTCAGTTGGCAATCTTTACTTGATTCCTTCAGTCTAAACTCAACTATTATTAACCTTTGTTTGTGACAATTGAAGAGAATAATGGTTGAATATAGGGCCTTTAATGTCACATTGAAATTAATAGCTGTAAATGGTAGTTGCCACAGTTCTAACTGATTTGTCACATTCAAACAAAAGAAGGCCTTTCTCAGTTCATAGAAGATAGCTGAGACAATTAAACACACAAACACACACAGGAATCTCAGAAGACCTTTATAACATTGAGGAAATGTACTGATTCTCAGGGTTTGTACAAGGTGTTTTTTTTTTTTTTTTTGCTTGTTTGTTTTAATAGTGTTTTTAAAAATACCTGAAACTGTAAGTCAACATAGGACAGTTAGCAGACTTCATCCAGACCTGAAAAACTGGTCTCTGTCATAAAAATAAATTGAATTGTCCCTCTTGGCATGATGGTGCTAGTGAGTGGTGGTGGTGGAGGTGGGGAACTGATGATAAGCCCCTTCACGAGCAGAAATTGCAAAGGCCACCGAATAAAAACAGCTCAAAACCCTTAGAGCCAGAGTTCTGTATGCTTCTGACAACCCTCTTATCATGACTTCAACTCCCACCACAAATCCATCTTTTAGACTTCTACACATTCATCAGTGTTAAACTTTCAGTGCTCAGCCTTGACCTTGTCTTTACTTTCTTATTTTTTTGGACATTTTGTGGATGCAAATTAAGAGATTTCAGCTCATGTTCCCACACATGACTTTGATAAGCATATTTACCAGCTCTGAACCCGAAACTGGTTATAATCATCTGCACATTGATTAATTCTATTAAGAACATAAGTCCACTTCTGCTTAGCATTGTTAAGTTGTATGGAGTAATAAGAATGTTACAGTGCTTTATCAGAAAGAAAAAGCTTTGGTAATTTTTTCCCATATAATAATAACAGGTCTCCAAGTTTTATTAAGGCATACTATGAAAAATTCTTATTCGCTGAAATGCCATTCCAACCATCCTTTGAAAAATTAAATTAGTTGTTCTTGGAAGTAGAAACTAGAAAGATTTGATATTACAAGAATATAGGAGATTAAAAAGAGGAAAGTAGACAAGATCATGTTTTTAACTTGCCTGAGCAAAAGTACTATTTTTTTTTCTCTGCTTATAATTTTATAAGATGATTTTTTAGACTTAACATTCACTAAAATTATTAGTTTAAGGACTCCATGCATGACTTAAAAGAAATTCGACTTCTCAGAAATAAATTCATTTATTCAAGAGGAACATAATAAGTTTCTAATGGGCCTTTTTTTCTACGTTCTTTCCTTCCACAAGACTATGAGATTCCAAACTTTGTCAAATCAACTCCCTGGACAAACTATCAGTAGTATGGTGGGTAAACTGGCTCTATGGGAAAACCAGCCTCTGATTTGTATGTAGCAATTGCTGGTTTCTGTGGTATAAATGCCCCACCATGAGCTGTTTTAAGCTACAACCTGATGTTACTAAACGTAGAGCCATCTCCAGCCCACCACTGGAATAGTTAGGCTTCCCCTGTGGAAATTTAACTTCTGGGGCCACTCTTAGCACTGCTAGAACACTGAGGACAGAAAAATGACATGTCAGTCTTCATGAAGGAGAGAAATGGGAAGTGATAATGGCTGACCAGCTGTTTGTATTAGATCATCAGGTGTATCTGCTTTGAGATAAAGGAAATAAGAACCATTAATTTTGTAGGTAAAACTGAAACATTCTTAAGGTAAATTTCACCTTTTTAAATGCTAAGCCAGAGAAGTCAAAATGTTCATCTTTAATGGGGTGGTCTATGTTCAGTGAAAGGATTTGGGAATTTGAAAATTCTGTGGGTTCCTTAGTATATCCTATACTCAGCAGATCTTTTTTTCTTACATTATGCTATTCTGGAAAAAAAGAAGGGCTCACAAGAAAAATCTAACTTGTCAAGGCTTGTGCATAGATACATAAATCTCAGAATATATGCATCAATTTGGGGTCTTTGCAATTCAACATGAGATAATTGAAGGTGTCTGTATAAATTCAATATACATGTCTGCATAAATATGTAGAGACAAAAAGAGAACAAGAATGTTGAGTTAGTTGGCTCAACTAGCTTATGCCAAATGAGGGAAATTGTTGACTCGAGCCAAACCACAGGTAGTACAGCTGACTCAGGAAGGGTGAAGAGAACCCAGTGCCTCAGCACCTTTTCCACGTATTGAATCAGTTTTCTCTGTAACTCACCTTTATTATCACTGCCCTGCAAATGTTAGCAGTGGATGAAGGAGTACGGTCCGTCCTCTCTTGGTGGTTAATGCATAGATTTATTGGATTCCAGTCAAGGAACCAATCGAATAAAACCACTCTGTGGGGGAAACTGCCGAGGTGTTCTTGTGGCCAGTTGTATGTCCAGAGTATTTATATGGGTATATGAGAAAAATACATGTTCTGTGTGTGCTATTTAGTTCTGCATTATCTGTTAAGTCAAGCTTGTTAACGGGATCTTTCAAATTATCTATATCCTTGCTTATTTTTCAGGCTGGTCAATTGGTCAGAATCTAAAAGAGCTCTTTTAAAATCTCCAATTATCACTGTTTTTATATATTTTCCCATTTGTGTCCTGGAGTTATAAGCCTTAGGCTAAACCTTAAAGTTATGTTATATACCTTATCTTGCTTGCTCTATAGTATATGCATATAGTTTTGTCATGTCGTCATATAATAGCATTCTTTACCTTCATAATGCTTTTGGTCTAGATTTGCACACTTAACATTGAATTACCTTCCCTCCATTTTTTTTTCCCTGTTTTAGCTATTTGATTTTTTTAAACCAATCTAGATATTTTTTTTTTATTTTGATAGGCAGTTCAGCCTATGCACACATACAGTGGTAATTTATCTGTGATTCATTATTTTATATCATTTTGTGTTTACTATTTATTTACTTTGTGGTTCTCCCCTTTATTTCTGTCTTTGTTTTTGTTTTTCTTTTTACTCGAGTATGGAATTTTATTCTTCTGTTCACAATGATATATAAAGTAATATTTTTCAATTAGTATTTCAAGTTCAGTAATGATGAGGCCCTAATAAGACAGCCTACTAGCCCGTAACTCCTGAACCCTTCTTTCTCTACTTCTTTTAGATGCTTTTTGACAAATTCCTGGCATCCTCTCTCTACTTTCTTCCCTCCACAATTTCTGGGTTTTACTGAGTAGGTGAAAAGTTTTAGTTGTAGGTTTTTATTAAACTTTTATATATAGTTATATATATATTTAATTTTAAGACCTTGTATTAGAATTCATATTTTAAGCCTTAGTAATAGAACTGTCATCATATAAATTAAAACAAGTTGCTTAATACTGTGTATTGTACTGTTCTTCCCTCTTCTCAGAAAGGAGAGATTTGCTTCTTTTTTTTTTTTCTGATTGAATTTTCATGAGGTTGGGAGTACTTCCTTGAGTATTTTCTTCAGATAAGATATGAGTACATGGGTGGCATATTTTCTGAATCCTTGAATGTTGAAAACCATTGTGCTTTTCCCTTAACATTTGAGTATTATATTGGCTGGTATAAAGATTCTCGGATCATAGTCCTTTTCTTTTAATAGCATAGTCAGATAATCTTTCTTTTGTAAGAAAACTATTTTTTGTTCTGGGTAGAAGAAAGAATTTTTTCATTAGCATTGGAGGTCAGACATTTCCTCTGATTATGTCTAGGTGTGTGGCTTTTTTGTAAAATTAATCCTGTCTGAGTCTTAGTGAGCCCATTCAGTCAAAAGGCACAAGTCTTTCTTCAACTCAAAGAATTTTATTCTATTATTTCCTTGATTATTGCTTCTATTCCATGATCAATTTTTCCCCATCTGGAACTCCTCTTTTTTGCATATTATGTCACCTAAATCTCCCTCTAAATCTCTTATTTTATTGCTAATTTTCTTTTTTCCCCCTCCTTCATTTGATCATCCAGACAACAAATTCAGTTCTCAGCAGTGGCTACTCTATTTTTCCATTCCTCTATTTGATTTTAGAACTCTGAAAATCACTGTGTCCATTCAAGTAATTATTATTTTTATTTTCTAATTACATTTCCTTGAGAATACTCATTACATTTAAATTAACATTCTCCTCTATCCCATTCATTAGTTCTTTCTTAATAGTAGCCACTTGTTCAACCTGACCTCCTTCCCACAACCTACTGAGTCCATGAAATAGGTAGTAATTTTTCTTTGACTTCCCTGTAATGTACGTTTTGTCATACAAGAACAGGTCAGGATTTGAGGTTCTCCTCAGCTATGATACAACGGACGATTGTGGATGATACAGCGGTTTCATCTAGGAAGCTAGTGATGATGACATACCAACATAAATGAATCATTTCACTGAGAAGGGTGTGAGATCAGCTGCTAAGACTCCATAAGTGCAAGTGGGAGAAAATCAGTTCCTCCCCAAATCTGAATACTTGGAACAATTTATCTTATCCATTCACCACCCTCCAACCCTTCCAGACTGTCTGCCTCAGCAGGATCAGGTAGCCTCCCAGCGAATCATGTGAAACATTGGCAGATGTGCTCTTTTTGCATGATTGGAGCACCACTGGCTTATGTTGGCTGAGCCCTCTCCAGTAGCCAAGGAGTCTGCTGTATTAACTTCAGACATGCTGGGAACCCTGCTCTTCTCGCTGCCCCAAGGCCAATGAATCCTCACACTTGCTTTCTTCTCTGGGGACCTCAAATCTTCAGAGGTACTAGTTGGCTTATTTAGATATTGAGTTATTCTGGCAACTTTCTATCTTCCCAGAATCCATTTACACAACTTTAAATATTGCCATCAAGTGTAAAGGTTTAATCTTATACAATTTTTCATTTTCACCTTTATTTTGTTTGGGTTATTTCTATCAAATCTAATTTTCCCCAGTGTCTCACTCAAAATATCTTTGGGGTTAAAATGGCAGGTCAAAACAATGAAATTATAGTCTTCTGCTACTTCATCTAGAAAATGTTGTAACATATGGACTACATAATAATAGACATACTTAATAAACAATAATGAAGGAACCACCCATTTAGAAAAGGAGAAAGAGAGAATCAAGATACAGTTGCTGGTGGTACTAAGCATAGACCACATGCTGCTTGCAGGTTTAGTGGTAACTCCACTTCCCATGAAATAGACCAAATTCTTGATTTAACCAATCTGGCAGCCACAGGTTCAGCTTCTGCTGCTGGGGGCTAGCTTTTGCCCAGTGTTGACACAGCCAAGCCTGTTAACATAGTTAAGTGGTGTTTAGATATTAAACAATCCCATGCCATCCTGTCAGACTTAGAGTTCTTTGGCAGTATAGCTTCTTTAAAATCCTACTGAGCTTCTTGCTAATTTCATTTGGGTACTGTCTTAGCTGAAAACCAATTACAAAAAATGTGTGAGTCATGATTCTTCAATTTAAACCTGCCTTAGTTGTCTCTTAGAAAAAGCCTAGGAGTTCAGCCCATCATCTAAGATGTCTTTTGAAGGTCTTTGTCTTGGAGTGGTGGGAGACAGTAGAGATCTGTGCTGGGAGACCTAAATGAATGGTTACATTGTACTACAGAGTTGGGTTTGTGTGTGGTGATTGGGGTGGGGGTAATTAGTATTTTACTTTGGACAGGGAGTACAAAAGGGGGGATTGGTAGAGCCCTGAGGAATTCTGCTTCCTCATTGCTCCAACTCTCCTGGGAATATCTCTTTCTAGTGAGCAGTCTCTTTTAACCTCAGTATCAGAAGAGCCCCTCCTCCTTCCCAAGACAACCCTTTCTGCTCACCCACTTAACCCCAGCCGTGTCTACTTCTTCAATGTCTTACTCTCTTTTCCATCTTACATAATTTTCATTTCTCTCTCTTTAGGGTCCCTAACTGCCCTCCTACATGCCTGACAAAAGTCCTGTGATAAACCTTGCTCCGGTCCTACCGCCCTCTCCGTACACCTGTCCATTTTCCGTCATCCCTTCATTTCCACTCATGTAGAAACTGTCTTCACTTCTTCACCATTCATACCATCCAAACTTCTGTCTCACTTTTCTCCCAGCCTCATCAGAAATGTCACCAATAACATTTTCACAGTCTTCTGTCCTCTCATCTCCTGCCCAGAATTTGACCTTATTTACAATCTCTCCTTGAAATGATTTCCCATCTCTTTAAAAACTGTACTCTTCTGCTTCATTTCCCATTTCTCTGAGCACTTGTTCCCCCCTTTTTCTGGTCCATTTTCATCTTGTTCCTGAGTTGGGACAAGAACTCAGGTTTCCTGACTCCTGGTTAAATTCTTTGCCTGATAGTATTTAAATATGTTAGCACACTCATTCATTCTACAAATACTTTTTGAGCCCACTAGGTATAAACACCATCAGGTTTAATTACTGGTGGTTTTACTATACTTGGTTTTTTAAATAATTTGTGTGATTATTTTTAAAACACTGCTGCAAAATTTTCAAAATTTGATTTCAACTCATTGACACTGCTTCCACTTGTTCACCAGTAGGCTTTGAATAGTGATTCAAGAGGCTCTATGTAAAGGCTTAATTGCTCAAATCTACCTTACTACTATGTGCCACGATATCTGTATTATCCACCATTATTGAGTCATTCTGTGAGGTAGAGACATTGTTACATTGTTTTTTTCTGGAGTTCTCTTTTAAAATGTGAATGGTCTTTATAATAAAAAATCATTAAGCTGTTTGTAACCTCATAACTTAAATTATGAAACCAGTTTCCTTGAAAAATGAGTCCATAAGATCTAGGACAGGACATACAACACTGAGAAAAGAAAATCACCCGTGGGAATTAAAGGAGGTCTGGGTAGCCTTGGATCATGGTGATGAAGGTGGAGAAATGGAAGAATAAAGAAAGTTAGAGTAAACAGAGCTGTGTCTTTGTCTCAGAGGGCACATGGATTACTTTTAGGAGTGCAACAATTGTACTTTTGTATTCTCTGATGTTATTTTAAATGTAAGAAATTTAGAGTTATCCTTGGTCCTGCCTGTTAAGTTGGCCTAGTGGAGGAGATAATGCTGAGGATTGTGGGGACCCAATGGAGTCATGGAGAGCTGTGGTAAATGGAACAGGCTCTTGGGTAGTGACATCTCTACAATTAATACAATTAATATGGTGACATATTCCCTTAATTTAAGGAGAAATGTACACTTATCCCAAGGAGAAACAAGGGTGCTGTCATATCTAAATAGGTAACTATCTTCAACCCATATTTTAAATAATTGCTAAGAAAGAATTGCTAAAACTTCTCCCTCAATCATTTCTGAAGATTGCAATCACCTGTGAAGGTCTTTTAAAGAGATACATGGACTCCCTTTCCCTGAGATTCTTCAGGAATTTGGGGCCCTGGGCATTTGTGTGCATGTGTGCATGCCTCTGTGTGCGCATGTGTGTGTGTGTGTTTAACTCCACAAATGATTCGGAGGCACAGCCAATGTTGAGAAGAACTAAACTGGAAATATGATGAGCTGAGCTTGATTAGATAAACTGCAACCATGGAAAGAAGAAGGGAGGCTCTGCTTACTTGTTAAGGAAGCATCTTCTAATTAAATTAGGAAGCAGCCTCTACAAAAGCTGACAGCAAAGCTTCCTATACATGCTGCAAAGGAAAGTGTGATGAAAAACAAAGGAGCTGCCCTCACTCTATAGAAGCTTATCACAGAGACAGGCAACCTGTCTTTAAAGCCTTTCTTTAAAAACCTACAGTTAGCTCTGATTTCTTCCCACCCCTGCACAAAACCTTCATGTTAACAACACTTACATACTCTTCCTTTCCCCACTATACGCGAGGCTTTCTTCTTCCCTGCAGTACCTTTGTTCATGGCACAGATTTCCTTCCAACATATGCCCAGTCAAGACTATTTGTTCTCCAAGGATGGGTTCAAATCTCTCTATTGATTGCTGCTGCCCAAAGTGACCTTTCCCTTCTCTAAGTTCTGCAGGAGCTTGTCCTGCTTATCTTGCCATTATAATGTATTAAGCTCCTACTACGTGCTAGGTACCTGTCATATAGCTAGTAAGTGACAGAGCCAGGAAAACATAAGTTTTCCTTACGCTGATCCCAATCCCATATTCTTTTCATTATGCTGTGCATGCTGCCTCCCCTACCCCATACTGCCCTGTTCTATGATTGCTTGGGCCTTTGCTTCCCTCCTAGACTATAAGTTGGTTTTGGCCACAGATCATATACTATGCATGTTAAAAATTCCATAATGTCTGCCACAGTTTTTAAAAATGAGTCAAACAATGACCAAGCAGCAGGAATTAGCAGCAGCTGGGGCTTTAACTTTAACCTTGGCCCATGCTAGCACTCAGACATCTGGAGAGGTTCCAGTTCCTAAAGCATCTTAAGTCCTAAGTGTCTAGTCATTATACAGGCAAATTTAGCAATAACTTGTAGGAAAACTCTGCATCTTCAAAAAAAAAAAAAAAAGAGGAGGGGAGAGAGAGTTCCCTAATAAGCTGAATAAGCCAATTTTAGCAATTACTAAAGAATTAACAAGAAATTGTAGGGGAAAAGTAAATCTACAAGCGCTGAGACTTAGATATTAATGAGGGATATGTCCCAAGACCTACTCAAATCCCTATGTATCACTATAATATATAATTTTCCTCATAAAAGGCAGTAAAGTATAACTGAAATATTTAAATGATCCCTGTAGACCCCTAATGATTCTATAGAAATGGAACTAAAGTCATTTATAATGCTATTAACATAAATTCTGAATTGAGCACTGGCTGAAACATTTTCAAACATCACTTTTTCTTGTTTCCCATATAGAGCATATGGTGTGCTCGTTTTTGTCTGAGTCACCACCAAATTTATCCAGAACTTCTATTTCCTAAGATGCATCAATTTTTAAAAGCTGTTTCACTTTTTCTTAATTTCCATCATGAGAGTTAGCCATTACCTTTCTACAGGGGTCACTTTACACAGAAGTTTTTTGATCAGTTCAAAAAATTATTTTGTACTTCTAAGTAAAAAAAAAAGAAAGAAAGAAAGTCAAGGCTTCACTGCAATGTAGGTGTTCACTAGAAAAGCTCTTGAAAGCTCAGCTCATTCCTAGCCAAGTGACTCACTCACACCACCCTTACTTATATGATCCACATTTCTTATAAAATTACATATTAACACATGTTCTATGGGATCATTCACAAATTGTTGAAACTGCCAAAGTTTATTCTACAAATATAAGATTTGCAAATTACTATATTATGTAGTATTCTTTAATTCTTCTTTTGTGTTTTTTAGTATATCCATCAATAATAAGGAATTTACTTATTGACTGTGCCTTTACAGTTTATTTTCCCAGAGCTTGTAATTCGTGTTATTGCCTGTACAATGCAAGGAACCCAATAAATGGTAAATATTTAGTCTCTGTCACGTGATGCAGCACCACCATCATCTGTTAATAACTATTCTGAATTGTGTTCATGCTCAAGCGTGAAGACAGAGTACTTGTCTTGGAGCAAATGAGGCTGCCTTTAAGAAAGAGAACCAAAAAAAGTGGTCAGACTGTCAAAGACAGAATTCCTAGTTCAAAATGTGCCTATAGTGGTGCTATTTTTGGTCTTACTTTGATATTAATATTATCATATATATAATATAATATTAATATATTAACTAAGAGTGTGTGTACATATATGTACATACATACCTGTGTATGTGTATGTGTACGTCTTCAGTAAAAACTGCATGTATGAGAAATAGTAAATGATTTTATTTTGTATATGTCCATTTTTATTTAGCTGTTTTAATTTTTTTTGAAGCAATCTGGCCCTTTACAGTAAATCAGTTAGAAAATGGAAACAGGACAACTGTCTCAAAGACCTCATGTATAGACAGGATGTGCCATCATTTTAAGGAGACAGCTCAGACCTCAGAGCTCCATATAGCAGAGCTAGGCAAGAGGGGTGTATGTCTCTGGATAGTTGATGTAGGCCCAGAAACACCAAATGTGTTCTCAGTCAGTGTTCCTAGGTACACAAAAAGAAGATAATTAACAGTGCTTATCTCGGAACCATCTCAGATGTAAAAAAAAAAAAAAAAAAAAAGGACCTGGAAATATAAAACTAGAAGATGAGAGAAATAAAGCATTTTTTTTGCTAATGTAAAAGTTCCTAAATAATAGATAGATAGTAACAAGAATAGTCCATTAGTACCGTGGAGTTGTATTTCTCTGAATTCTTGCTCTAGCCTGAGCATTTTATAGCTTTAAGTAGAAATTTAATCAAAGTTATTTTCTTAATGAAAGCACAGACATTCAATTAATCTTATATTATCCTATATCTCTGTCTGAAAAAGAAAAACTACCCATTATTCTTAAGCCACTCTAAACAGATGGTGCTATTATTTAATTTGTAACAAAAACCAAATGCCATAGTGCTTTGGAGGAGTTAATTCAATTTCTTTAGTCTTCTTTAGCCTGCCTGCCTGCCTTCCTTTCTTCCCTCCTTTGTGAAGAAACTCTGACTAGCTAGCTACAACCCACTAGAACATGAGCGCAGACATTTGCAGTTTTAACTATTGGTGAATGACCTCATCTAAAAACTTAGCAATGCATGGTTCTGCAAGAAATTTGAATCATGCAATGTGGTTGGTGTAAGTGAATTGCCTGGTTAAGAATTAGCCTAACTTTTACAAGCTTTCTACCAGTTTCTTGCATCTCACTTTCCTATTACTAGGTTATATATAAAACTGGGTAATAGAAACAGGTAATGATCATATAAAACATATCATCATAGCATTTTCTTTGGAGTCACATCTCATCTAAAGCAATAAATGTTTAGTCAATGATTAATATATCTATTGCGCCTATTGTGTACTGGTATTATGCTTGCCTCTATGGATGGTATTGCATGATGAAAAAGAGTATATGGCCCCTGTCTTTGAACAACTCAAAATCTAGGAGCAAAGAAAAAACTCAACTACATGAAATGAAAATAATTTTAAGCCACTATAAAAGCAAAGTGATGTGTGTTGGTCAAAGAATTTACATAGAGTTAAATGTGACTTCCTCAGGGTTCACTTAAGCAACCAGTCTCCATTGTACTATACCCACACCCCAGTAACCCTTTCTTTCTTTCTCCTCTTACACTGCTGTATATTTTTTATTACCTACTTGAAATTGTATTACATATTTATTCATTTTTCCTTATTGTATTTTCTGCTCGAACGAGAACAGTAACTTTTTCTTATTTATTGTTAAAACTCCAGCAACTAAGGGAGTAGTTGAATAAATATTTGTTGAATGAGTGAATGAATAAATAAGTGAATATCATCAAATAAGGAAAAAATCATTGAGGACAGGTTGTACAACATGCGACCCGCTACTTATGCAAATAAGATGAATATGGCTGATGATGCCTTATTGCTTACGATGGCACAGATTTTAATTATTATACAAATTCAGATCTTTATTAAGCAGCAACTATAACAATGAACAAGAATAAAATGATATAAAAGAAAATAGACTGATATTTTTACAGTTTCTTCAGAGCTGCTGCTAACTCATTGACATGGAACTCACCCTGATTTCTTTTATTGCCAGGAAAATCAGCATTTATTTTTATGGCTTTGTTTTATATTGCATCAAGATGAATTACAGGATATTTAATTTCAAACAGTTGTCCATTCCCTAATTAAGAAGAAACATAAATAAAATGTTCTTTGTATATTAAGATTTTATAGCATAAATAATAATAAAAATTATACTGAAGTTTGGATTTGAAATTTGAAACATACATTGTATGTTTTTGGTATTGTAGAAGTTATGGGAAATATCATAGAAATAAAAATATCAAAACTCACAAATATGGTATAAGATATTCTGGGAGTTATTCTTTTTTGTGTTATTTGTGTTTTATTTTATTTTATTTTATTTTTTAAGATTTTATTTATTTATTCATGAGGGAGAGAGAGGCAGAGGGAGAAGCAGGCTCCCAAGGAGCAGGGAGCCCGATGCGGGACTCGATCCCAGGACCCTGAGATCATGATCTGAGCCGAAGGCAGACAGTTAACCGTCTGAGCCACCCAGGTGCCCTGTGTTATCTGTGTTTTAAATGTAGAGTAAGATATTAATCTAGTGTGCCATTCATGCATGGTGACTCAAAAATATTTCACACCCTTACCCTTTAGTAGCCAGCAGAATGCTCATCAAGGATCGCTTTAAGCCAGGATTAAATACTGGACATAAACAAGGTTAAGAATGTACATTTGTAACCCTGATTACATCCAAAGAGAAATACACTTGATTTTGAATGTGCTTATAATATAAATGACTCTTAACCACTCTAATATGGATAATTAAAGTTACTGGGATAATCATAAAAATGAACTTATGCAGGATTCAAGTTGGTAGCAATTCCATATCCTAAAATATATTTTGGTTAATGCTCATTCCTATTCATGCAATCTTAACAAAATTCACATTTACAACTATTCTTCTTCTTTAATAGCTGTTTTAGGCTATTAAGTTCATCCAACCAAATTGCCCCCAAATCTAGGAAGTAACGTTTAGAAGTTGTCTTTATTCACCTTGGGAAAATTTTCTTTAATTTATCACACTTTAAAACAAATTGCTAACTTTAACTAAATGTGAAATAAAACAAACACATAAATTAAAAAGCCCCTTGGTATGAAAAACAGATACAATAAAATTAACTTAAAATTCACAAATGATAACTTTTTCCTACAATGATTGTGACATAATCACAGTAAAATTTCAGCAAACTTTAAATGAATTTAATTGTATAAAATAAATATATAATTCTCAGATGATTAGCAAGAAATTACATTAAGGATGCTTTACAAAAGCAAACGTGTATTTTATGTAGTCTGGCCTTTTTTTTTTTCTACTTAGTAGTATGTAAGTTGTGTTATCTTTTCTAACTAATGTGTCTTTGGAAATGCATAACCCTACTGATATTTTTCAAAAATTTGTATCCTGTGATCCAGTTATATAACAGATAATATCCACTTATTCACCTATTTAGTAAGTTTCTGTGGAACAATGAAAACAGAAATATATATAAAATCTTAAGGAAATTTAAATGAGCATATCATTTCTCTCAAGGGCTGGAGCAAGTTGTATGATTTACGTGGGGAAGGATATTGTGGGTGAAGGGAATAATATTAACAAATTCTGGTATAACAGTTACACATAAATGGGCTAGTATGACTGTTCTAACATTCTATAGTGACTGATTTTCACTGCATATCATGGTTTATATGTATAATATAGGTTATTGTCTATTTCTTAATTATTTAGAAACAACTATATGGCTACAGTGTAATAGCATTATCATTTTATCCCTTATTAGGGATCTCTGTAGTGTAGAAGGTTCAGGAAAATCCCATTTTGAATAATACTGGCTTAAGTTAAACCTCTTATACATGTGCTATCTGAGGGGAGATCTTATCTTTGAGTGAGGCTCATGATCTTACCTATGCTCTATGCTCTGGAGTGAGAGGAGGGATGTTAAAGGCTGACTGTTGGATAGGAAATGGGCTCTGGTCTATTTTGTGTCAACTGACAGACTCAATTCTGTCTCTTTCACCAGTTGCCCCCATGATAACATACAGCAGCAGAAGTTTCCGCTAGTGCCAGGCCCAGGCTATTGACTACCAAGGTAGTTGTATCTTCTTAATGCCGGTTTTTGTTGGTTTGCTTTAAAAAAAAAAAAAAAATTACATTTTACCCATGAACACAGCACCTAGCAACAATAGCAAGGGCATTATGAGCACCAATCACCAGAAGAGATTTAGCCCAACGTTATTTATAATAAAACCTGGAAATAATTTCAAAGTGAAAAAATTGGGAAATAAGTGAAACAGTACATATCTATATAATAAAATACTTTATAAATATTAAAATGGCATTTTTAAAGAAGTCTAATGACATTGGGAATGCACATGATATAATGTAAAAATGAAGTATATATAAAACTGTAAAAAAAAGAATCAAATTTTGAGGAAAGTGTGTGCTTACTCAAAGAAAATAGAAGAAAATATACCTTTTTAATAGTGCTGTTGTTTGGTTGTTTTATTATGAGTAATTTTAATTTTTCTTCTTTATTCAGTAATTTTGCTGAATGATTTATTGAAAAGTATTCCATAATAATTATGATATCTTTTTATAATCAGGAAAAAAATTCTTAAAAATAACATTTGAAGAAAGATTTATTGCAAGGATATTATATAAATTATATAACATGGTGTTTCTTTTTCTCTTTCAAGGTAGGACAAAAATCTGATTTTAATCTGTACCAGGATGGGAAAGAGACTTGTATGATTTTGTTGATTTCAAATACTGTGAGAAGCAGGGTCTACTGTATCTTTCACTAGGGATAATTTGTTTTTTTCTTTTTTTCTTTTTTTAAATTTAAGTTTAAATTTTAAATTTAAGTTAAAATTTAAATTTTAAATTAAATTTAGATTAATTAACATATAATGTATTATTGGTCTCAGAGGTACAGGTCTGTGATTCATCAGTCTTATATAATACCCAGTGCTCATCACATCACATACCTTCCTTAATGTCCATCACCCAGTTACCCCATACCTTCACCCACCCCCCCGCCCCCAGCAACCCTCAGTTTGTTTCCTATGATTAAGAGTCTCTTATGGTTTGCCTCCCTCTCTGGTTTCATCTTGTTTTATTTTTTCCTGTCTTACCCTATGATCCTGTTTTGTTTCTTAAATTCCACATATCAGTGAGATCTTATGATAATTGTCTTTTTCTGATTGACTTATTTCACTTAGCATAATACCCTCTAGTTCCACCCACATCATTGCAAATGGCAAGATTTCATTTTTTTTATGGCTGAGTAATATTACCTCATATATATATATGCTGCACCAGCTTGCATTCTCACCAACAGTGTAGGAGGGTTCCCCTTCCTTCACTAGGGACAATTTGACATAAAATAAAAAGCTAGAATAATTTAAGCACAATTAAGTTAGTATTGTGAGAGCACTTGATAAATCATTGAGTATGTGTTAGTATGTTTGTATGACCTAAAAACTTCTTTGGGTCCTGTCTTCTGTGCTTGTAATTTCAATTGTAGATTTATTTAACGAAGTTCATTCTTTAGGCCTCTGATTGTTATTGACTCCACATTGTAAGAATTCAGGAATATTGTTTAGGCTACAACTAATTCCTTTAAAAATTTCAGTCTCTTTACTGTCACATATAGGCATTACCTCATAAAACAGCAAATAATCTCTTTCACTGTCAATTAGTTGTAATTGTGGTAACTATAAAATGATAATTAATTGACATATATTTGTTGCATACACCTTGTTATGTCAAGCAGAGTTCTAAGTTCTCGTAGTTCCAGTTAATTTTATTGTTTATTTTCTTTGGCTCTATGTGTCTGTAAATATTAACTTCTTAATCCATTACAATCTGCCTTCCATTCCTATTATGTCTGCCTATATGTACTCATATATTGCCAGTGACTCTAAGTAGTATAAACTATTGCCTACATTTTAGTTCTCATCCTATTTGATTTCTTGGTGGTATTTTGTATCAAGATCTACATCCACTCTCTTTTATTTGAGTTTCTGTTTTCCCTTGTATTTTTCCTGATTGGTCTCTTCTTTCTTTGACCATTTCAAAGATTTCTACACCTTAATATGAATGATCTCAAGATTTAAGTCCTTTGCTTTCTATCCTCTCATCCATTCACAAGACTCCAACCACTATCTGCACGTAAACAACTCCTAAAATATACTTCTAAAATTCCTCCTAAGATCCAAATTCCTGTTAGCTCTCAACTAGATTCTTTCAGCTAGATGTCCTAAAGGAACCTCAAACTCAATGTATCTGAAGTTCATTCATTTCTCCCAAAACCAGCTTCTCTTGCATTTCCTCACTTGGTTGATGAAATTGCTATCCCTCAACAATGTCAAAACACAAAATTATTTTTGATTTTCATTCCCCAACTCCAATCTTGAAAATTTTTAATATTCCATCTTGAAATGATATTCCAGGCGCCTTGAAGTTCTTGATTTATACTTGCACTCCTTACTTTAGGCCCTTCTCTTTCAGACTGGTCTCCTTGCTTGTACTTTCTTATCCTACTTACCCCCACAGACATATATGGAATTATGTTTCTAAAACATAGATCTAAACATATGGCCTTCCATGTTTTCTTTTGCCTAAAGGATAAGGCACAGAATCTTTAGGAAGCTGATCCAAAACTCTAACTGAACCATTTAGCCATGTCTCCTGCCTGCTCTCTTCATAGGTAATAAATTTTTTTCTATTTTCCTTCATGACATGCAGTCCCATTTTTTAGAGTCTTTTCCTATGTATTCCTTATTCACATATTGTTTCAGAGGACCTACTCTAGCCAGTGTCATTTTGAGAATCCTTTAAGATTTCAAACTATAGGGCGCCTGGGTGGCTCAGTTGGTTGAGCGACTGCCTTCGGCTCAGGTCATGGTCCCGGAGTCCTGGGATCGAGTCCCGCATCGGGCTCCCTGCTCCGCGGGGAGCCTGCTTCTCCCTCTCCCACTCCCCCTGCTTGTGTTCCCTCTCTCGCTGTGTCTCTCTCTGTCAAATAAATAAATAAAATCTTTAAAAAAATAAAAAGATTTCAAACTATAATTATCTTCACTATTGTTTCCTCCCTCCTACATAGACACAAGCACACACACACTTTAGAAGTAAGTAAAAGTAATCACACCACTATTAAGTTCCCATTCACTTTGTACACATTTCAAGTAAAGCAAATTGTTTGAGGTTGTTTTTATATCTGTTTCTTGTACCAAAATGAAACTATTCATAAAGCCTTCATGGTTAGTTGCAGGATGATTGCAAATGTTCAGTTAACGACATCGGTCCAGATTCAATAGCTTTTGGTAGTCCCACAAATCCCTTACTTATCAGAGAAAGGATAAAGTAATAAGGAATATGTATGTCATGTTTGTGGTAACAGATGTTGCATGTTAAAATCTGGGTACACTAGTAACTGAAAAGGTATGAGTAAAGTCATCTTTGTAATGCTGGACACTGCCTTTGCCCAACCATCTAAAAACCTAATTAGGTGCTGCATCTAGTTGTTAATTACATAACCCAGTAAAGGTCACCCTGGAATGCTTGTTTCTAAGTGAAAAAAAAAAAAAAAAAAAAGGCAAATTTTAAACTATCTAAATTTAGCAGTCCTTTGGGTACTTTACATTTGTTGAATATTGCAAAAGTAAATACCCATCTGTTTTTAGTACTAATATGAGTTTGTATATCAGGCAGTTTGAAGATTTTTCCCCCATGCAAGCTTCATCAGCTGTTTTATCAACAGTGTAGGCTTCAGGCACTTTTGTAAAGTTGAGTTGGGATAAATGAAAGATCCTTGTCGAATTGGTAATCATGCAGGTATTCAGAGGGAAAGGGAGATCATATTTTAATTTAATTTCAGTGCCTCAAGATATTTTTCCTTATGGGCTGTTACCATTCTCTGTTTACATATCCATCTTTTAAGAAATCATAGCTACTCTTAATACATTTCAAATCAAGCTTTCCTGGATCTGGGCGATATATATCACTTCGTTCTGCAAGGGTCTCTTGAATTATATGAGAGCTTGCTCATTGTGTCAGATTCAAATGCTGAATGATTTATAGAGGAATAAAGACATGAGACATATTGTAATCCCAAAGCTGTTTATATATTCTATTGAATCTGACAAATTTTAGTGCCCTAAGTGGTTATAACTTGATTGTAAGTTCTTTGAGGACAAAGTTGATGCCTTACTCTTCTGTAATTCCCACATTTCATGGAAAGTTTCAGGTTAATGCTTAGGTGCTAAATAAAAACTGGCATTTTCTTACTAAACATATAAAGGGCCTGTCATCCTTTTCTAAAGGAAAGTGGCCAGAAGCAGCATATTGTATACAAGTTGCCACAAAAGCATGTGTCCTGGCTACCTTGACCATAATTCATTGGATCAGATATACCCTGAGCAAAAAAAAGTGACCACTGAGGTGAAATAAAAGGATGTCAGCAGCCGTCAGGAAATGTGGTGCTCTCACTCAAGCCATAAGGTCACTCTGTAGTGGACCGTGGCTGACTGTATAATTTAGCACTCTTAATTGCAAGCAACAGAGACATACTGGCTATCAGAAGTGAAAAGATGATTTATCAGCAAGATATAAGATGTCTTAGATAATCAGGGAAGGCAGGAAAAGTAGGCTTTGGAAAGGGGCTTAAACCAAAGGGGGGGTGCAGGCAACAGGGAACTAGAATTGTCCAGCTTAAATGCAGCCTCTACCAGTGCTGACATCTCTCACTACCGCCGTTGTCGGATACTGTCAGGAGACACGGTACTGTATACCACCACAAGTCAACCTTAACCCCTTTTCTGAATGTCAGATTAAAATGTTTGGCGGGAGCTTCAGTTGGCCACACCGAGATCATGTACCTGTTTTTTGGTTGCCGGAGAGTAAAGAGAGGAAAGCTGTCTCTTCAATGGATTACATAGTGAGGATAGTTTCTGTGTCCCACTAATACTTCATACAGTGGGAATTTCCCACAAAATAGAAAGGGTATGAAATAGGAAGGACAGCCAAAAAAATAAAGAGTTATTCTGTTTGTATTGCTTCTTCTCTTCTGTGGGCTTGATTTTGAAACATATAGATTCTATAGTAGATGTTAGAAGAATTGAATTGGAGAACCAAAAGGCTATATATATATATATATATATATATATATATATATATATATACACACACACATATATATGTATGTATATATATATGTGTGTGTGTATATACATAAAAGACGAAAGTGATTAGGAGTAGAAATGGAGGGGCGCCTGGGTGGCTCAGTAGGTTAAGCATCCCACTCTTGATTTTGGCTCAGGTCATGATCTCGGGTCATGGGATGGAAGCCTGGCATGGAATCCAAACCCCCACCCCCCCAGTGGCTCCAAGCTCAGCAGGGAGTCTGTTTGAGATTCTTTCCCTCTGCCCCTCACCCCACTCACTCACTGTGCGGGTGTTGAGCACACACACACTCTCTCTCTCTCTCTCTCTCTCTCTCAAATAAATAAATAAATCTTTTTAAAAAATAAGTAGAAATGGAAACATGCTGAGAAATAAGAGCAGATTTATTCATATCAAAGAGTTTCTAATCCTTAAAGCAACTCTTAAAGGAACAACAAGAAAGTAAGAGCTACTCTTTGTCACTGGCTTCTCTGATGAGTCACCAGAGCTGCTGAATGAAAGGCATCCCAGACCCTAAAAAACTGGCTCTTCCTTTACCCAAAACACTTCACTTACCTTCTGACATCTCCATGTACATTTGTCATAACCCCCTGGCAATGGGGGGTTTACCTCATCATGGTTCCTTTCCTCAACACCAGAAAAACTTTAAAATACAGAATCCCCCTTAAACACACACACACACACACACACACATCTTATGATATATACTCTTATAAACCATGTACTCATAAATAAATAAGTTGGTACTGATTAAGTTAGGTTCAGATTGCTCAAAATTTTGAGTAAAATCTAGCATCCCTGAACTTTATATTAAGAGTTTATAAATATCACACTTGCAAAAGGTCATGTTTAATATCGTCCCCATCCGTAGTTTCACACAAAGACTTTTCAATAAAGTCACCCACTTTTAGTATCTCCAAATCCTTTTCAGCTCAAAGAGGGAAATCAGTCCACAGAGCTGGCAAAACAAAGACCTAGATATTTCTTTCTAGCTCTTATAGCAGCTGTAGGAAGAAATCCCTTAAGGAACTGTACCAACTTGTTATGGATGAGTTCCCCTTAGCTGAAACCATTCATTGCCAAGGGATTGAGGTTTTCTCCGCTACATTATTTAAAATTGCCTCAGCAGTAATTCCTTCTTGCTTAGATTTCATAAAGTTCCCAGGACAGAAACCTGACTTCCCTCGACTCTCTTCATCCTAAATGTATCAGCGTTGTGGGTGCTTCAGGGCAGAAGGCTGTTTTACACTAGCCTCCTCCCTGTGTCAGTTAATCATTCACACCAATATGGGATTATAAAGATAGTGAGGCTTTGTGCTTGTGGTTGTTTTCCAACTCTAGCACTGGAAAACATAGGCTAAGCGAATAGACCAACAGATGTATAAAATATCAATTGTTAACACTGTTTACACTAATGCTTTGCATTAAGAAAACAAATGACAAGCTGCCCGAAGTCTGCAAAGAATAAAAACTCCTTGTTATAGACTTAAATACTCACTTGCCCTTATCTAAAATGAATCCATACACAGTAGTGCAAGCAACTGCCTGCACTTCATTACCCGCTGAAGTCTTTTTAGTGTGTTCTGAGCAGTGATTGGGAAGCCTGCTGAGTTTCCGTTTGGTTCAGCTGGTCCACAATTTTGAACCCCTACCGGTGATATCAGCAAAGCATGTGCGTAGCCTATTTCTCCATATATTAAGATTTTCCAGGTTACACTGTATAACCTCATTAATAAACTATGATCAACATTTTTTGCGTGATAACACTAGCCTTTGAATTCACAGATAAATGGCAACTCATATAAGGAAAGATCAAGCTTCTGCGGGGAGCTTAGTATAAATAATTCTAAAAAGAATAAGCTATTTTCAAATATATTTTAAGGATTTTTAGTAAATAATCTTTAATAAAGAGGATCTTAAAGTATCTTAATTTCTTTATACTATGGCCAGTGTATGGTTCTCAAAAAGCATTTGTTTGCCTATGAAGATAGACCTATAGAGTCTATGTCAATCTTGATTTGGGGGGAAAAGAGCATAATAAAAACTAAGACAAGGGAAATAGAGATGGAAATATCCAGCAGAAGCAAAGGAAAATCATTATGAAGCCTCTATATGATCAGCAAGTCATGGATCAAATATGGATGCAAACAGGGCAACTGCAGGTCAGTTCGGACAGGTTGTCAAGACTCAAAGGGGTCTACTATGGAAAGAAATTTGCAAGGGATAAAATACAGAAATACAAGAATTCAGGCAAACAGGATGGATTATGAAAGCAAAAGCATACTTTAGAATACTGTATTAGAGACTCAACACACCTAGATGAAATTTCCAGATGACCTCTTCATGTTGTTATTAAGGAGGTTGTCATTAATTGGCTTTATCAACAAGAAACATGGGACTGGGGTAGGGATTAGGATATACACTGATTTCCCTGGCCATATTCCCTTGCTGAGTAGACCTGGTTTTCAGACACAAAGGTATAATCTTCTTTATCCATGGACTTCTGCACAATCATTTTCAATGGTCCATATCAGAGTGGTGACTCAGCAGGTTCGGAAAGTAGATGTTTAAACTCTTTAAGATTATTCTGAACTGTCTCTACACAGAGGACACCCATCATTGTCCCCTACCATGTCCTTTGAAGCAGTCTTTTTCTAGGAGAAAAAATGAGACCTGCTTCTTGGCCTTGTTGGCTGGACTAGGCTTGACTCTTTCAGGGACCTTAAGAGATTTGTTTGGATTCAGCTTAACTTTCTTGATTATATCTCAGTGAGATACCCTGGGGTATTTGGACAAATTAATTTTTCTTCCATGACTTCTTCAGAATTTAGCCTAATCCTATCACAGGGAGACTTCCAGATCCAAGTAGGGAGTTGCTGTATCAGTTGAAGCCTCCAGTAATCAGAGACATAGAGTTAGGAGTGTAAAAGGTTTATTGAGGAACAATGCCTATGAAAGGAAAGGGGAGGAAATAAGAGTGGGCAAGGGGAACAGACAGACCCTGGTGGAGATATGAGAAAAATCTTTGCCAGCCCAGTGGGGGCTCAAGGGCAAAGATCACTGTTAGAGGAATGTTGCATTGGATAGAAATGGCTGAACCTTGTACCACAACTTTGCTGTCACTGCCTAGGGACTCCTCAAGAGGAGCCTGACCTCAGCTTAAAAACTGAGACTGACCTGAAGGTGTAAGCAGGTCAAGGATGTCAGCTCACCACACTGTTGTGGCGGGGCTTGAGTCTTTTCCTGAAAGAGGATCTGAGTGGTGCATGTCTATGTCTGCCTGCTTCTGCATGTATTTGGTAAGAACACTTCAGATCCCAGTTAAGTCACCTGAGCATATCCACACATCAGTTTTGGCAAAAGGTTATATGAATATAACTCAAAAAGTTAACCCCTTAACTTAATCTGAGCTCAGCTTCTTCTTCCTCTCATCCCCCTCCCCCTTCCCTTCCTTCATCTCCTCCTCCGCCTCCTCCTCTTCCTTTTTCTTCTTCTTTCCCTAGTATAATATGGGATTCCTGAAAGAGAGACAGGAGACATTTATACAATAGGACAGTAATAGTGCTGTGAGGAAGTCTCCCTTTGATGCTCACTGCTAGACTAGTACATGGAACTGGGCAGGAGATGTTCACTGACCCGTTTCTGGGGCAAGTATATCTTATCCAACTTCATTACCATGTCAGGTAAGACAGTGGATTTCTAGTTTGAATTAGGTAGTAGGATCAAGATGATCGAGGACATCTGAATCTGATTCTGTGTGGACAAATTGTGGAGGGGAAGGTTTGAAATTTGAAAAGTTTAAAGAAGTGACCTCCACTATTAGCACTATTAGTGAGCTTGTGGAAAGGTAGCTAGAGAATCAGAGGGTCATCAGAGAGGACAAAAAGAATGACTCAGAGAGTATCTGGCCATCAAGTATTATCTAAACAGTGCATGACAGTTCTTGTCCATTTGTTTCTGAGACTAAGGGTGTGGTAATAAGAACTCTGACACTAGGAATGTCAGAGGAATGGTACACCAAGGAAATGCTGTCTGAAAGGAGGAAAAACAGCATAAACTATGTCACAGGAAATGTTATTTAAAGGAATAAAAAAAGGAATGCAGTTTCCCTTTAGCTGGCAAAAATATGAGCCTATTCTCCCACCAGGCCCCAGGGACCAAGGACTGGGAGCTGAGGTAGTGTTAGTGGTGCAAACTCTAGAGAAGCCTCAATATCCTAAGGATTCAGACAGAAAGGGCCCTGGGCAGCCTGGGACCTCAGGGAGGTCTTCATGAATTGCCAGGCCACGGGGGGGACAGTTGCCCTCTAAAAACACTTCAACCAGTGAGAGAGGGCATCAGAAGACTTTCCAAACGCCACCGGCTGTGGGGCAAGAACTACTAATATCTCCAGCTTGTTGTGGCTCCGTGGAAGAGAAGAGGCAAATGTTTTCTTGGCCATTGTGGAAAGCTGATACACATCTAGGAATTCTTCATTTTTTTTTTTTAATTTAACACAGTATTTATTATCTTTAGTGTCTCTGACACTGTGTTAGGGGATCAGGGTACAAGTGTAGGATGCATCCCTTAAAAGACTGATAGTCTAGCCGAGAGGGAAAAAACAAAACCATAAATGGGTGGTGATTAAATATTGTGATAAATGAAGGAATAAGGAAATGTTATGGAAGTGTTTAAAAGGCAGTCCTTAACTCATCCATCCTGTGCTGAGGTAGGATGGGAGGGTTGGTCATGGAGGGCTGCCTTGAGGGTGTTCATTCAAGGGACAAGAGGTGAAGGACATTCTGGGCGAGGAGACAGGAAGAAAGAGAGGCTGAAGTGAGAAACAGAATGCAGAAGGCTGTAGCACCTGGGGAGGAGAGAACACACAAGCAGTTCCATGTCATCTTCAACTTAAGGCACAAGGGAAGTGGAGAAGAAAGAATATATAACATATAAAATATTTTATACACACATCCATTGCATATATATATATACTTACAACATTTTATTTTTTCACATTTTATGTTTGTTATATGTACTATCCCCCTGGATTATGAAGTTTGTTTTGTTTTTAAGAATAGGGATAGTGTATTATACATTTTTAAATCACCATTGTCTAACATAAGGTGTAATGCCTAAAACAGTTGTTTATTAGGTTATCCTAGACCCAGTAATTTTATATTCTATTTTCTTCTGAGAAAACTGAAATAAGAAAGCCCGTGTTAATTTATGCAATGTGAGCTTTATCAATTCAACAGTATTTGTTGAGAGCCTACTATGTGCCAAACCCTTGCTATATGCTCTGAAATAATCTGAAATGAGAGAGCATTATTAAGATCTCCTTTTTTATATTTAACATCCAACATGTATTTCATGTATGTATCTGACTTCTATTTTCTAGTAGACTCTGCCTTCCTTGTTCCACTCATCTTAGTCTCCAGCACAAACGAGTTCAATGCCTTGTGGAATATTTGTTGAAAAAACAGAATCCACACTGCCTAGAATGCCACCAGCTTTCATTTTTTTTTTTTAATTTATATTTAAAAACCCTTAGAATTGTTTCTTTTTATATATTTTACAAGAAATTTGTGGCTGTATAATTTACCTATAATAAAAAGAACACATTTAGGTGTAGAGTTTGATGTGTTTTGGCAGTTGTCTACACCTGTGTAAACATTACTACAATCCAGTTGTAGAATGTTTCCATTAGACTCAAAAATTCCCTTTGGCCTCTTCCTACTTAATCACTCCCCCACACCCCAGCCCTAATCCTAGCAACTACTGCTCTGCTTTCTATTAGCATAGTTTGTGTGTGTGTGGAATTTCATAGAAATGTGAACATACAGCATTTAAACTCTTGTGTATTTCTTTAGGTGAACATAATTTTTTTTATTAATCCCAAATTGTTGCAACACCCAGTAGATTCGTTTCTCTTTATCACCGAATAACATTCTGGTGTGTGGATATGTTACTATTTGTTTATTCATTCACATATTAATGAATATTTGGGTCATTTCCAATTTGGAGCTTTTTTGAAAGAGTTGCTATGAACGTTCACGTGCAAGTCTTTGTGTGGATATATGTTTTCATGTCTCTTGGATATATAATTAAAAGTGAGATTGGTGGGTGGATTGGTTTGTGAATGTTTACCTTTTTAGGAAACTACCAGATGATTTTCCAAGGTGACTGTATCATTGTTAGCATTCTTAAATCAGGAAAACCAATTTAAAAAGAGCACATGCTAAACCATAAGTTAATTTAAAACATTCCCATTCTAGTGCACAATCTTTGCATTTACTAGTAATTCGACCTGGAGTAGTTAACTCTTTCTGCTCTATTTTATTGACATGGAAGGATAAATACATCACATTTGCCTATTACTCTGAAGCTACATTTAGTCTTAGAAGTATAAATGAAGTACAAGCCTTTATGGTTCTGCTTTACAATTGATGGCTGAATTTCACTTTAGGGAGCAATTTTGCTAAAGAAGATGATGGTTTAGGACATGATAATGGGAAAGAAAATTAAGAAGGTGAAATAGGTACTCAGATTGATCTTCTGGGCCCTAGTTCTCTCTGTCAGAGAAGTGGACATAATAAAAATGCTAGCTACTTCCTGGCATTCATGTGAATTAAGACTTAGGAGTTCCTTAGTGGAAAACATTTATAACTGGTAAAATTTTTCAGTGGATTCATTGAAATGCCACCTTCTAAGAGAGCCATTTTGAAAAGATTGTACAGAGTGAAAATTACCAGGTAAATTGGAGAGAAATGTTTCTTAAAGTCAAAAATTTCACTTGTAATTTAGCTTATCAAGAAATTCTCACAGCCTCATTCTCTAATGCTTGTTCTTTTGCACAGGGCATGAAACCAATGAGATTTGATGCCCTAGGAAATTGGTGGAAATGCCTGTCCTACAATGGAGAGGTCATCTTAGGGGTCTCAGATGCAGCAGCGTATATCATTTATAGAACCCCTTTAATATGTAACTAGAGACATACTAGCTACTAGATTTAAAATTATTATCTTACAGCCCAGATAGAAAAGAAAGCTTTAAAAAAAAATTTAAGTTTTAAACTTCCTAGAGTTAGAAATTATTATCTTATGGCCCAGATAGAAAATAAAGCTTTAAAAACAGTTTTGGACGGTGGAAACTACTGTAGCAAACAATCTACTCAGAGCTACATTTTCTAGTTTTTGTTGTTGTTGTTTGGTTTTCAAAGGGATCGATTCCAGAGTGTATTAATTGCAGGCAGACACAGGGAGGCTCCCCATTAAAGTTGTTGAAGAGACCAAAATTGTCTCTTAGCTTGCTTTCATGTTTTTGTCAGCAGGTCTGGTCTGGTACCTTTGCCTCAATGCAGTACCCTCAAGACCACCAGGTGCTTCCCCAGCCCCACCACTCATGCTTTTAAGGGCTTCAGCAATTTCTTGCTTATCTTATCACACACCTCTGTCCCAGAAAAGCTCATTCTGTGGCAAAAATGGACAGGGAAAGAAACAACAAATGTTGGAGAGGTTGTGGAGAAAGGGGAACCCTCTTACACTGTTGGTGGGAATGCAAGTTGGTACAGCCACTTTGGAAAACAGTGTGGAAGTGCCTCAAAAATTAAAAATAGAGCTACCCTATGACCCAGCAATTGCATACTGGGTATTTACCCCAAAGACACAGATGTAGTGAAAAGAAGGGCCATATGCACCCCAATATTCATAGCAGCAATGTCCGCAATAGCCAAACTGTGGAAAGAGCCGAGATGCCCTTCAACAGATGAATGGATAAAGATGTGGCCCATATATATAATGGAATATTACTCAGCCATCAGAAAGGATGAATACCCAACTTTTACATCAACATGGATGGGACTGGAGGAGATTATGCTAAGTGAAATAAGTCAAGCAGAGAAAGTCAATTATCATATGGTTTCACTTATTTGTGGAACATAAGGAATAGCATGGAGGACATTAGGAGAAGGAAGGGAAAAATGGGGGGGGGGGGGAATTGGAGGGAGAGATGAACCATGAGAGACTATGGACTCTGAGAAACAAACAGGGTTTTAGAGGGGAGGTGGGAGGGGGGATTGGTTAGCCCAGTGATGGGTATTAAGGGGGGCACGTACTGCATGGAGCACTGGGTGTTATACGAAAACAATGGATCGTGGATCACCACATCAAAAACCAATGATGTATTGTATGGTGACTAACATAACATAATAAAATTGAAAAAAAAAAAGAAAAGAAAAGCTCATTCTGTTGCCTCAGAGCATTCTTTGGTGATCACATGAATAACAAAAAGCTTAACAGGTGCTAAAGAAGTATACACACCTACACACATACAGTTGCTGTGGGAGAGATCGCCAGTCATGGTCAGGGATAGGCATTATTAATACCTGTAGGAAGAGCCAATAAAGACTTCAAGATCTAGGTAGACTTTTTGTGGATTAGACACTTTAAAAGGCTTGTTAAGTTTTTTTTTCCCCCATCATTATCCACTCTTTTTTTTTTTTTTCCGAATTATCCCAGATTTGTAAGGAAGTCTTGGATTTCATGCTTTTAGAAATTATTTATCATAAAATATACCCAGGTTTTGGGAGTGGTGGGTGGCTGGGTGGCTTAGTCTGTTAAGCCTCTACCTTCAGCTCAGGTCATGATCTCAGGGTCCTGGGATGGCGTCTTGTGTCAGGCTCCCTGCTCAGTGAGGAGTCTGCTTCTCCCTCTGCCCCTCCCCCCTGCTCATGATATCTCCCTCTCTCTCTCTCTCTCAAATAAATAAATAAAATCTTTAAAAAAAATAATATATACTCAGGTTTTTTAAAACCTAGGCATAGTCTATATTTTGATGAATCTATAAAGAAATCAATTGAAAATATTTTGAGTATTTATTTATTTTTCTTTCTTTGACAACACTGCTTTTTGAGTATCTACAATGCTTTGTGCCTAGAAATAGAAAAGCAGTCCAGAATTGTTTGGTTTTATTTACTTTTTGTTGGTGTGGATAATGTTAAAGTTTCAATTTGTCAGAAATAATAATACCTTTGTGTGTTTCCTATCTTGAAGATTTGGAAGGGGGGGCATTAGAAATTATCTAAAATCTGTTTCAATAAGGTTTTAAAAACTGGCTTTAATGGGTGACACCATCTGATGCTATTACTGGAAAACTGAGAAGGTCAAGTTGCAGAAACACTATTAATTGCTTTTAGATTTCAAACATTAATATCAAAAGTGTGAGGAAACCAGGAAAGTGTGAATAGTTACAGTGTGTCCTTTAATTTCCCAAAGTATACAGATTCATTTTATCATGTTATTAGCCTCACCACATCTCTAATTGTATCAGAATATTCCCTATTATGTATGTCAAGCAAAACTTTACAATTTAAAGAACAGTCACTAATTTTTACAATAATATTAGTCAGAAGTTGTTTTTAAAATTCCCAGGTAATCAAATTCTGTTTCAGCTGGGTATGAAGATTAGTTAGCAAGTGGCTTGGCTGAGTATGAAGATGAGAAAAAATATTATCTGAACACCAGGAACCTTACTCATAGAAGTATAGGATGGTCAAATTATGGTATCTCAAAATAGAGACAGATGATTCAAGTAAGTAATGGTACCAAGGGACCGCATTTTTTTTTTTTTTTACAAAAACTGAAAAACTTTGAGCAAATTCCAAATTGTTAAACAGTGTGTAAAAGGCATTCACTTCAAGTACTCAACTGGTGAGAATGAACAGAAAAAAAGTGTAACAAATGTTCAAAGTAAATTATTAAGACATGGTGGTCAATAGTATTGAAAGCCACTTAGAAGCCTATATCAGATTATTAGTGTTTACTCTATTGGAACCAAATACTATTTTATATTTGTTTCAGTAATTCTTATCAGGCTACCTTCCACGTATTATGCAATTCAAGTGATCTTTAAATTATTGTTAAATTCTATCTTAAAGAGAGCTTTCACAAAGGACATGCAATTGATATCATCTAGAGTTACTGTCATTTCTAGGCTAAGTCCCATGGAAATTCATAACTTAAAAATGAAAGTCAGAAAGATGCAACTGCCTTCATAATGCCAATGCAGCGGTTATAAATATTTCATGAACACTGCATGGGCAGGGGCAGATCTCCATTTTGATGAGTTAGAATTTGTACAGCTAAGTCTCCAGATTTTACTATTCATAATGCACAGTATGCCCTGTAGAGCATTCCATATAGTGCTTTTTTAATATTTATGTTTAATGAAGAAATTACTGTTCTAAAAAGAGAACAAACCGAATCAGATTTTTTTGTTAAAATTATGAGTTTTGCTGAATAGAGACGGTAACAACCAACAGAAATTACCTCATTGCTGTATCTTAGCACATAAACGCCTAACTTTTAGAGTAATACAAGATGACAGATCAAGACACATTAAACGTAAGTGAAAAGGTTCTTTCTAAAGGTTATAACATTAGAAATCTCATCTTAAAAGAATTTGAAAGGTTAAAATGCAAAGAGCAACTTTCTTACATATAAAAATATTAATTACAAATGATATACTGGCCCGCTGTTTCATAGTTTAAATATATGTCTATATTTTCTGGGTTTTTCTTTTATTCAAAAAACATTTTAACTTGCTAAGATAATATTACCAAGTTCAATAATGAATTGCTATTGCATATTTTAAGGTAATTTATCAAAGTGCATTATCAGTACCTGTCAGAATAAATTTTGCACTAAAAGTAATAAAAAAAAAAAAAAGGACTATTGTATGTATTGAAATCAAAGAACATTGCTACAGCTAAGTTATTTTCAATGGAAAGGATAGGTGATTGCCCTCTAAATGATACTTGTCCCATGAGAAAATAGAAGCCTGAAAAATCGCAGGAAACAGGCACAGGAAAATGTCTGTTCCTTGCTTTTAAAAATGAGCATTTTTTAATTTTATTTTATTTCATTTTTGTCATTTTGATCAATTCTTTCAAGTAGATGAATGTTAAAAAGTGCTTCACAGATCTTGGTAACATTTACAAAAGTAAACTAAGTTACTGATCAGCTCATGTATAGTCCAAGGCTGAATTATTCCATATTAGCATACACTATATATCATAATTAGATTGATTAGGAAGTCATGGATTTTCTTTTGAATATACTTCATCAAGACTAAGTCTTCTAATAATGGAAACAACAGACTTCAGCTATAATATCATCCACCCAGGAATCAGCAGCTTAAGTATTTTTTATTAGGTTTAAGCCAATGAGGTCTCTGGAAATTCTGTAATATTTACTGAATATACCACCAAAAGTTTATGTTTTACTCCTGGTATTATTTAACTGGTAGTGGAAAACACTTTCTTCCATTTGGTTCTTCGTAATTTTATTTTCCAAAGGCTCCCTTGAGGAATTTAACCTTTATGTGATGAATTTGCAGTTCACTGGAAGTGTGTTAACCTTAGTTCCCTAATGAGTCTAGGTGTAATACTGAGGCGGAATTGAGAAATAGATCATGTAGCTCATTGTCAAGTTGGATTTGTCTTGCACATATCCAGCTTTGCTGTTGTTCCAGTACACATTTTGATCACAATTCTTTAATTATGTTCTATATTTAACTGACCTATTTGAACAGGATCCAGAGCTGGTACGGAACATCTGTCGCTGGGTGAGGCAAGCTGTTCAGATTCCTTTTTTTGCCAAGTTGACCCCAAATGTCACTGATATCGTAAGCATCGCAAGAGCTGCAAAGGAAGGTAAGAACTAGACTTGTGTCACTTGTCTAGTTCTGGAAGTATGGGCCTGAAGTATGTGCCATTCCAAAGTATATCTTTATCCACAAATATATGTGTGTATCTTTGTTTAGAGTTTAAGAAAAATACTAAATTGAGCACTTGATCTCCCAAATGCAGTAGGTTCACACCTGGACTCAAGCTAGTAAATGGACTCTAAAAAGGACATTTATAATCTTTCTTGATAAACACCTGCTTCACGCACGAAGAATTATGAAACAAAGTCATGCTCACAGTGAACCACTCCAAAATAAATGACCTTGTAATGTAACAATCCAACAGCAGCATTTGAACCTTTAATGAAGTACAAAACAAAAAGATACCAGCTTCCACAATATGAAATTTCTTGTGAGTTCCCTTTATATTTGATAGGGCCTAGTATACTGCCTTAAACATATGTCCAATAAATATCTGTTGAACACATAAATCATGCAGGCAGTGAATGATTTTATAAATCATATATGCCATGCCCTATCCAATGGAAATTGCATCTTGATTTGCAAAGGTATTGTAAACTACCTGGGAAATAACACCAATTACAAAACGTTTGAAATCTATCAATCTGTATAACAAATGGAAAAATGAATTGATGGGAATTAAAAATTTTTACGTCTAGCATTTTAATAAGCATAATGGTAGGAGTGAAGTTAGTAAAGTCATTGAGGGAAGGAAATGTTCTCAAGAGAAAGAGTGTTCATGTTCCCTGGTTGTGTGGGTTTGAATGGCTTTTGACCATTGTCCCTTTAAAAAATCCCAGGTAAATGATGAAGTGTTTTCCATAGGTGGTGCAGATGGCGTTACAGCGACCAACACTGTCTCAGGTCTAATGGGATTAAAAGCTGATGGCACACCTTGGCCAGCAGTGGGCTTTGGGAAGCGGACTACATACGGAGGAGTGTCTGGTAGGTGTTGCCCTCTGCTTGCATTTTGCTTCCTTGAAGGTTGCTGAAAAATCAGAGATCATGTTACAAGCAAGTATATCATGTCTTGTATGATCCCAAATTCTGATAACTCATTGCTGGTCAAAATTCCTAATAGTTATGACAGATGGAACATATTGAGTGTGCAAGCTCAAGTAACTGATAGCAAAAGATGAGAGAATACCAAGATAAGGTTGTGTGTGAATTCGATTCTCTCGCGGCCTACGCTCTTCTCAGAATTTCTCATTGTCACGAGTGTCTTGTCACTTACTAGTAAGGGCTGATACCAGTGCCGTCGCAGAGAAAAACATAAAAACCCTGATGATAACATCTTTTTCAGAGTCTGAATTTGTTTCACTTTTCTTAGAATTTTGAAATCTACCTTCTTCAAAAAATCTTGCTTTCATAACTGTCCCCAGGGAATTCTTAAAACTGCATTTATGGCGGCAGCTGAGAGGACATTTCAGACCTCACACCTTTGCATATCTTTCCTCATCATCAAACACTTGCATTTAAAACAGAAACAGAAGTTTTAATCCCAATGTGTCGTTCAGTATCTTTGCCCTGTGCGCTCTGTTGCTGTGACAACATGAACTTGGTCTTGCAAAGACAATGCTGTAAGGTTCTTGACTGTACTGGTATGGGGATTAGTCTCCTTGGTGATAGAGACAGTGGTAAATATACATAATATAGCAGTGTCCCACTGTTTGAGAAAAGCATTGCTGAATCAGACCAAAATATGCTTTTGGAAGAGGCTGGGTAGACACAAATAAAGCACTATCCATGCTGAGGTATTATATTTTGAGAGCATGAAGTGTGTCTATGAGCCACGATTTTTAAAAAATTATATTCCGCTTTTAATTGAATGCCATTCGTATTCCCACAATGTCAGAAAGAGGGAAGCTGACGAGAAGCACCTGCTCAGGGTCCAGACACAAACTCTCTTTTATCAGGAGCTATCAAACAGAGCCTTAAATACTATTGTAATGCAGAATAACGGGCACCGCGTTAGCATGTGCCGCAGAAAGAGAGTCAAGAGATTCCAGAGTTGGGCTGTAACGTGCACTATGTTTTCTGTCAGCCCATTTCAATTTTTCCAGCCTGCCATGTTGACAGCAAGAGAATAAAGGAGGTCACAGAGGGTGCTGAACATTAAAAATTAATAAAAGAACTATTGCAGTAGTATTTTATATAAGTAACACCATTCACGTTTTCTCATTTAAGCTGCAATTTCTGAATATTCTCCCATACTATAACTCAGTCTAATAAAACTACAAAATTACAGCATTAGAAAAAGTCTTTTGTGTTGTAGTCTTTAAGCATACACACACTGGAAATTATAGTGCTACCTGAAAACAAGTTCAGCTATACCTCAGGGCCTGTTAACATTTCCATGAAACTCTATTTCTAAGATTTATAAATTCATATATAAATATTCACTTGGGCTATAAGCTCGGCTAAGCCTGGGTGGAACTTTCATTTTAAACCACAAAAAGTCCCTAACATTTTTAAGGGCTTGTACCTCATTTCTAATAGGTTCTTTATTAAGTCCCTTCACATTAAACAGTCTGTTTCGAAAATAGCCTTTCTCCATATTGACAAAATTGATAGAATTTCTCTCCTTTAAAGCAGTGTTGGCTTTAATTTAAAGGTAATAGAATCTGCAAAGCAGTTTAAACAGGCAATAATAATATATTTGAGGACAGAAGCAAGTACTATAACAGAGTACCTTCAGAGTGAGTTATGACAAAACCTAGCCTACCAAAACTGTGTTAAATAATAATGGTTTCAGATTTTAGGAAAGATGGAAATACCAAAATGGCTAAATACCATTGCTACTGTTATCAAGCATGGCTGTCAAGACTTCAAATGCTGCGTCAATGTAGAATATCACACAAAATATGCCAGACATTTTTAAAAGATTAAAAAAATTACCACAGCACAGTGCTAATACTTTCCCGAGTATTCGCAAGCACTGGAGTGTCTGCTTTTAGAAGAACAGCTTGAATCGCAGATTCTTTTTTTAAGTGAAAGCTGAAAAATATTCCATTTTGGATAGCCACCTGAAATACAACACATACTTTCCATTGCCAGGGAGGAGTGTTTTTTCTCCTTCAATATTCTCCAGCTCTCTATTCAGTCTTTATTATTTTTTCTCAGAATAAGATTGCTGCTATTTGACATGAAGGTTTTATTTTGTTTAAATGGGAAATAATGAGGTACTTGGGGTACTGCACATGCTATAGAAAAATGGTCACATTCTGTAATGTCTTTCTAAAGCACACTAGCTAATAAGGGGCAGTGACTAACATTGGGAAGACAGAACCTCAGCCAGTGAATGTCAGTTGGATTATTTCGAACATGATTAGTCTGGATGCTAGAGTACTTTAAAGCAATGTTTTCCAAACTTTGGTTCCCAACTCATGAGTGTACAATGGAACCAAGTTAAAGACCTATAATCAACATTTAAAAAAAATCAAATAGAACAGAAAAAAATGTCAGAATGCTTGGCACACAGATGGGATAAACATTGGTCAAACATCTTTTTCAGTTATACATGTAATACACACACACACACACACACGTGTGTGTGTGTGTGTATGTATATATGTGTTTATTTCTATCCTGGGTCATGATGTAAAATGAGTTTTTTTATTATGATTAACTTCAAAAACTCGGAAAGCTACTGATTAGAGGGAGGTCTCTTTATTTAATAAAAGAAGTCATTAAGCCTCTAGAAGTCATTAAACAAGGTTACTTCTATTTGTTGCAGTTTAAAATTTTTTATCAAGAGCAATAGTTAGATTCCGAGATCTCATCCTCAGCTTTGTTATTTTAGAAACTGCGTTTTTCCAACTCATCTATAGGTGATTAGAATCTGGGGGTGGGGGCTGGAGGAGGCAAAACATATGAAGCAAATCCATAATGGAATGATTTATAAACCTGAATTTCAATTGGAGATACACGTGGCAAGATTCATGCTCCATGAGTCCATTAAAGGTTGAATTATAAAATTAAAAGTGATTTCATAGTGAGAACAGTATCAAAAGAAAGCTTAGTCGGTATTCATAAGGAAGATTTTCATGAAACTAAGATGGCTAATTCAGCTCTCCACCATACAAATACTCCTGTCTAAATTACCGACTCTTAATTCCTTGCCTTTCTTTGGACAGTAGAGACTTTACACTGCAAGTTGTTACCATCTAACTTTCCTTTTTCTGGAATCCGTGCAGAAATCTTTTTTTTAAATATCAAACAACAGTTAGTTCATATATCACCAAACAGTTGAGCAGATTATTTTGTTTTGTTTCTGGGGGATTCCGTGCCTTTATTTATTTCATTGGAAGAACCACTGATCTCATCAGTAACATTATTTATGAACCCTATCCTTGAGTGAATTACTGATTATTTTTCCTAGTTTTAGTTTACTTATTTTTTTCTTGTTTTAGTTTCAAACTTTGACCTTTTTCCTGGCCTTATCCACAAATAATGAAAGAATGTTAAGATAGCCCTTAATTCAGTGATTACTATCACCTGGGTAAATATGTTGTCCAACTGTGGTGTGACATTTTCACAGTCAGTCTTCCCTGTGGAAAAGATTCTTTTAGACATGGTTAAGAATGAGTCCTGCATGGAAAAAAAAAAAAAAAAAGGGAGCCTGGGTGGCTCAGTCGTTAAGCGTCTGCTTTCAGCTCAGGTCATGATCCCAGGGTCCTGGGATCAAGCCCCGCATCCAGCTCCCTGCTCGGCGGGAAGCCTACTTCTCCCTCTCCCACTCCCCCTGCTTGTGTTCCCTCTCTCGCTGTCTCTCTCTCTCTGTGGAAAAATAAATAAAATCTTAAAAAAAAAAAAAAAAGTGAGTCCTGCATGACATAACCACAGATACATCTGACTTGCAACTGACTGTGAGGATGGTATTTATTAATTTCTAGCTGCTTTAGGAGAAACAGTAATCAAGGATCTTTCAGTGGGGTAAACTCATTTGAAGGAATTATCCCTTGTTGTGTTTTAAGTGCTTCTTTCTGTTGATGGGGGATGGGCATATTTTTTAGGTTTGTTATGTAATTCCATTATCCTGTATATATTCTGTTTGTTATACATACATACACCCACATAGGGAAAAGATATGAAATTTCTCTGCAGAAGACACTTTGAAACGATGATGGATGCTTTAGGTTCAATTAATTCACTTCCTAGAAGCTTGGAAAATTAAGTCATTGTTTTACATTATTTTATTTACCACATTTGTTCTATTTACCCAAAGAAGGAAATTCTTGTTCTCAATTTCAATATTGGATGGCTTTTTGACATTATCGTCTGTACCAACCTGCTCAGTTAAAACAATAGAACACATTTTATTTAATAGTAATACCTATAAATTCTAATACTGATTTCTGAATAATTCATCAGAAATGGCCTTCAAGATTTGATCTCTATTTCAGGAGCCCAAATTTACTAATTACATATAGGATATTACAGATTTAAGAGATGATTGTGTATTTCTTAACAAATGACAATGGCATACTCCATAAATGCCCTTACATTCTCAAATAAATAATGAACGGTTTGAAATCCAGCTATTAGGCACTGAACTCTGAGTGCTTATAGTTCTAAGCCTCCTAAAGGTGTTTTCATTGTAAAACCAACCAGAGAAACACCCATAAAAGAAGGTACAAGTTAGAAATTTGCTAGTATTTTGTACCTCTGTGCCAGTGCATGGGCTAGAAGTGGGTACAAAGTGTATAGCTCAAAAAACTTGCACAAAACATGAATCAGCATAATAGTTTAAAAATAATCTTAACTCTGTACTGCATATTTTATGTTCATGTTTAAAAAGTTACTTAGGCATGATTGTTGGGACCATACAGTGACTTAGCTGTGTTGAACTCAGGTACTGAGCATTATGTAAATGCAAATGCAATGTAACCCATTCCAGTCAGGAACTTAAACTTATCTTGATCTATTTATTAGTGTATTTTTGTAAAATGAGGAAGATGACAAAACACACAGTAGATTGAAAACCCAAAAGTTACAATTTGCTTTGAATAGCTACTTACACACATACAAGCAACTGAAGATTTTGGCAAGATTACTTTAAGTTCTTGCACCATACATTACAATTATATCATAAAGTGCAGTATTGGTATTTTTTTATGGGAAGTAGTTGTTAATGGGCTGGACTTTATTGTCAATCACATAATTACTGATGCATAAAATCCTTTTAGAAAAACATGCCTACTCACTGTCATAAAATTTCAACTATCTATTATAACTATCTTTATCAATAAGAGCTTATATTTTAATACTGAAATGTCTAAAATAACCTGAAAGATAAAGGTAACATTTAAATGAATAAAAAAAGCACTGATAAATTATGCCAAAAAGAATAATTAAAAGGAGAACCTTTCACTTTATACTCACTCATCTCTTTTCTTTTGTGTGTGTGTGTAAAAAATTGCAAAAAATATAGTCTATTCACATAAATATTCTTAAGGCATCACAAGTTTAACTGATCAAATTATTAAAGACCTTGTTATATAAATATATGTACTATATTTGCAGAACAGTCAAAGTAGGCATATCAAATAAAGATGCTGAATTACAATTTTCATTATAAATTACCAGTTTGGTTGAGAGGAGCTCACCATTAGAACTATTCTCATTTAAATCATGCTCATTTGAATATATTCATGTACAGATTGACAAAGAATCCCCTTTTGCATTATATTGCCTTTCCTGGAGCCCGAATTTCACACTGTTTGGCTGTCGTTGGTCTGTGCAGGAGATCAGAGCCCTAATAATAGATTTTTGACGGTGAGCTCGCCTGCTACCTGCCCTACACAAATCCTCACTGTTCATGTTTGCTTCATGGCAACAAAGCAGACAGAAGGAAAATGCCAAGTGCTGAGTTTGAGGTACAGCCTTGCCTTGGCTTGACATTTCAGCAGAATAGCAGTTTATGAGATGCATAATTTTTCATCTGGGACTCAGCTGCCATATTCATAGACGCTTACAGCTCATTGACGGACTGGAGCAAGGGCAAAGGTTTAAAGCGTAGACCAAGGTCTACATCCTTGCCGTAGGTATTTTAAAATAACTATTGTCCTGCAGATAAATGGTAAAATCAAAAAGTATTTAAGAGCCAACAAATGCATGGCCATGTGGATATTATATATGTTTTCTTTTATTCAAAATTAGGAAAATAAATTAATGTCTGTATCACCTCCTAAGAAAATATTCGATAGACTTTGTAAACCAAAGGACTCTGACAAGCATATTAAGAAAACTTACCTTTGCAGCAATGGTAATGAATTATTAAATTTCTTTCCTCTGTGTGTGTGTGTCTGTGTGTGTGTTTTCCATAAAGAATGACTTCAAGCTTGAAATTAATAAAAAAATGTTCTATTATGAAAGTAAAACTAACGAGTATCGTGTCACTGTTTGAGCTTGAATTTAAATATTCACAGATTCATGCATATCTACTGTACTAAAAAATCAGTGTAGGTACACGTCAGTGACTGTTTAATTTAGAACTACACATCTCTGTAAGCTTCAGAAACAGTTCACCATGTCACAGTCTCATACAGAACAATGGTACAGTACATTGGATTAATTAAAGAAGGCTTGCAGAGAACTGAGTTCTCAGTATGTCAAGATTTCAGTTTTATGTTAAATATTTTCTAAAGGCCAGACCCTTAAATCTCAGGGGCTGTACCAAGCAGTGAGCTGTGAATTTAACCATAGGCTAACTGCTAATGATAAGGAAAAGAGTCCTAGTTGAGGCAGCTGTAATACAGTCATTGGATTAGGCTATCAATCACTCAGCTCCCTAAGGAAAAGGGGAAGAAGACCAAACAGTGAAAAGGGAAATTAGGAAAGGAGGGCATGACTAGAATGAGATTCCTCACCATCCTTATCCATTCGTCGGCTTAAATCCCTAAGCATTAGACCAAATTCTCCAGCATTGCTCAGACTATAAAGCCAACACATTTATCCCTAACATCGAGAGAACTATCAAAATGTCATTGGCTTTCAGTAGCTGAAGATCTTAAAACCTGCTAGAAGCAAATGCCTGATTACATAATCAAAATTAGATTAACCCTTAATTTTTGCACTTAAGATTTATATGTATGATTATTTTATGTATAAGGATTTATGTACATCAGCAAGGGAGATATTCTTATTTAACTTCTAATCTGGTGCCAGTTTTAACTCATGGAAGCCCTGTTGTGAGGTGAGATTCCAGTAGATCAGTGGTTCTCAGTGTGCCCCAGACCCTGGAGGACTCATTAGAATACAGACTGCTGGGCTCCTCCCTGAGTGGTGTGGGAGGGCCTGAGAATCCACATTGAACAGTAGGTGAAGAAAGGTTGGTGTCGTTGAGCATTTTTATTTAAGATCTTATCTCCAAAATAGTGTCAAAGGCTTTAATCGGTGGTAAAATTCAAGAATCATGGTATTCCATATATAAATTTAGAATCTCTGCCCACAGCCAAGTATCTGAAACAAATTGTAGTAAATAGGATCAGAATTCATTCTTAAGAAAAGTAGTAGAAGAGGTGCCTGGGTGGCTCAGTTGGTTAAGTGTCTGCCTTTGGCTCAGGTCATTATCCCATATCTACTGTACTAAAAAATCAGTGTAGGTACATGTCAGTGACTGTTTAATTTAGAACTACACATCTCTGTAAGCTTCAGAAACAGTTCACCATGTCACAGTCTCATACAGAACAATGGTACAGTACATTGGATTAATTAAAGAAGCCTTGCTTCTTTATCCTATGATCGAGCCCCATGTCAGGCTTCCTGCTCAGCA
This sequence comes from Mirounga leonina, assembly GCF_011800145.1. Lineage (NCBI taxonomy): Eukaryota > Metazoa > Chordata > Mammalia > Carnivora > Phocidae > Mirounga > Mirounga leonina. The sequence continues at coordinate 13,338,122 of NW_023270447.1, forward strand.
GGCAGCCTGCTTCTCCCTCTCCCTCTGCTGCTCCCCCTGCTTGTCCTCTCTCACTCTCTCTCCGACAAATAAATAAATAAAATCTTTAAAAGAAAAGAGAGAGAAAAGTAGTAGAAAATAATATTTGAGGGCTCAGAATAGAAAGAATATGCCACTCCATTTAAAATTAAATGTTTCCAGTTATAAATTATTTTATGTCACGGAGATGAAAAGTACAGCATAGGGAATATATTCAATAATATTGTAATAACATTGTATGGTGACAGATGGGGACTACACTTACGGTGGTGAGCATTGAGTAATGCACAGAATTGTCAAATCACTATGTTGTACATCTGAAACTAATGTAACATTGCATATCAACTATACTTCAATAATAAAAAAATTTTAAGGATTAAATGTTGACTGCAAACCATTGTATGCAAAGAGAATCCATTCTAAGTGCCACTAAGTAGTCCTTTGGAAAGGAAACAGGTGTCAGAGGCAGACAAGGGTAAACTTAAGCTCCTGATTGTGAAATACCATGTTTTTCTTTTTGAATTTGTGCAGACACTAACATACTGAATAGTAACAGTTCTCTCCCTGGACAAGCACGTACATATCAATGAACATAGTTATTTCCTCAGACTCAAACTGTAGGAGACAACAGTATTGGTAGCCTCCCACTTTTCTCTCTCCCTTTATGTTTTGCCCGTCATCCCCATACAATTGCATCCTTTTTATCAGTAGAAGGGAAGGGATAACCAATGCTGTGGGGACAAGCTGTTTCAATGCAGTGTCCCTGCCATTAGCCTAGTTATACTATGCACGAGAGTCTTCCAAAGTCATGTTTATAGACTGTTGGTGATACAGTTTGTCAATCATGGAAGCTTCCAGGTTTTCCCGGATGAAGGAGTGTCTTGGTGTGCAGCCCCAATAATTTAGTACCATCTGAATCCCTGATAGCAAATTATACCCCCAATTCTAAAAGGTCCTTAAGTGTGGGGCATAGTGCATCCTCAAGAGACCCACACAGTATCTGATGCTCAAAGGTACAGACTGCCCAGATGATAAAGGAAGGATCATAATAGAGAAGGTAAAGGAATCTGGTCAGGCCAGCTTAACTTCACTCACTATGCTTTTGTAGAGTCTAATACTTTGATTCAATGTGTGTAAGGATTTTACACTCATTATTTTAGTTTTCTTCAAATTTTTATGCCCACAAATACCCCACATTAAAAAATATATAAACTATGTACTCCTCCCCCATTTTAAGTCAATCTTACAAATTTTAGCCATAAGTTTAAGTGATAATAAAGGACATAGTCTCCCACATTCTGCAAATATTAATTCTTAAGATGAAATGGCTACATCATTCTTTTAAATAAACTTAATAGAGTCTCAATAGCACAGTGATTTTATACTCATCATGACTCATTTAAAAATACATAACAGGCTTGAAATAATAGTTGAAAGTTTTACATAATTTTTTCCCTTGAACTAGTATTTCCAGTCAACTTCCTCACCAAATTTTATCCTGTTTTTGTTTATTTTTAAGTTTGAACATCTCTTATGGATTGCTATAGAATTTCTCTTTAACAAACTATATGCCTATAATATGACATTTGTATTTTTTAAATTTCTGGGTTAAGGTTTTAATGATAATTTTTCTTCTATATTGTTCTAATTGACAGTTAATACTTTATCATAATAATATAAATATATTATAACTAGTGATAATTATTCACCATAAAAGTAAATTTTATTGGAAATACACTTCTTAATGAGGAAAATATGGCTTCTTAAAAAATAATTAGATCATATATTTATTATTGATGCACATTTTTCCTAAAAATGTCAGGGTTGGCATTATTCTATTCTATTATTTTTTAGATATGAATATAGAAAATCCTTGTTCATCTAAATAATTAAAGGGGACTGCAAAGAGTTTTATTATAGTCACTTAACCCAAATCTTTGAACACCTTCTGCATTACAAGCTAAAAGTTACTTAGTAATCTTCACCAAACGTGATTAGGCAATTTGATGAGCTACTCTTTTAGTTTTGTTGAAGAAGTAACTTGGAACTCACCTGACTTTCAAAAATATTTGTTACCCAATCATAAATCACTTCTTTAAAATGAATACCAATAGTTTGAATTAGCATTTTGTTTGATACCCCAGCATTTTTACTGTTGAGCAATATGTCATTATAATATTTGAGATCATTGAGAGATAAGCTTTTTTCCAAGGTAGAATGGACTGTTAAGACATAAGAGTTGGGAAAGAGCCCCGCATCGGGCTTCCTGCTCAGCGGGGAGCCTGCTTCTCCCTCTCCCTCTGCCTCTCTCCCTGCTCATGCTCTCTCCCTCTCTCTCTCTCTGTATCTCTGTGTCTCAAATGAATAAAAAAAAAAAAAAGAGTTGGGAAAGAACCAGCATGATATTTTGACTGCACTCTTTCTCAGGCATATAAAATTTAAGATACAACACCTATGGAAATCAAGGATCTAGAAAATGAGTCCCTAAGATTAGTTCACCCATGGGATACATACTTCCATAAGAAGGGCAACACTGGGTATACATCCTTCTTTGAGAAGATCACTAGCTTATTTCATCTAATCTTCACACAACTTTATAACAAAGCAATACCTTGGTTTTCATTTTCATATCAATTTGACTATGTTTCTTAAAATAGCACCAGCAATTTTAAGAAAATTTTCATGCATGGGCTAATAAATTTCAGTATATAAGTTAATATGTGCTAGTGGTAACATTTGAAATTTTATACTTCCAGACTTTTGTGTTACTGGCAAAATCAGTCAGCATTTCTGCACTCCTCAGCACTGGCTATTCAGACAATGAGTAGCAGCTACATGGGAATATCAAGGCCTTTGAATAATATGATCTTTATTTGCCCAGCACCATATTGAACACTTTATATGCATTCTTATATAAATAACTCTATGATGCAGACATCACTGGCCCCATTTTGTAGCTTTAGGAACTCAAACTCCAGATGGTTAAACAACTTGCCAAAGTTTAGATAGCCAGAACGTGTCATAGTTTGGATTCAAACTCAGATCTGTCTCCAAAGATGAAGTGCTAGGCATTTTCATGAATGTCTTAATCCAATAGCTGCCATGATAAGTCTCTGTCTACATATAATATACTCATTAAATTCTAATAGGCTATGAATGTCATTTACTAATGCAACGTTTATTCTATCTGGATTTGAAAATCTGTGAATGTACTATTCTGTGACCATTGTCAAAATCACGGCCTTATTATCCGTATCATTCCATCACTATATTGGAAAATTGATCAAGTAGGTGAATTAGGGAAAAATTCTTTAATTCCTTCCAAAGAACAACAACAACAAAAATAACAGGAAGCATTCAGGCATTTTTCTTAAAGTGTAAACATGAGGCGTTTGCTTGAAGTGAAGCTGTCATCAATATAGCAATAAATAACCTTATTTCTTACTGACTTAGATAAACTGTATGAGGGCTTGGTCTAACTGTGATACTGAGAAAAAACTTTGGGTGTCCTTTTTAATTTCTTCCTTCTAATCTTCAGTCAGTTACAAATGACCATGTGTTCCTGCAACTGTCTCACCTTCTTTTTGGACAGATCCATCTTTTTCCCCAGCGGCAGTATCATCTCCTTTATAATTTCAACTGAGCTTGCAAAAAGCACCACTAAGTAATTCAGAGATGCTACTTTTTCATTAGGTGGGGAGAGAGAGAAGGACATTTTGAAGGTGGTGAGGTGAAGAAGAAATTGGACCAAAAAACCTTGCTAAGCCCCTTCTGAAAGGGGGAAAAAAAAAGGAAACAACCATTTCTCACTTTCCCTTGTATAAAACAAAACAAGATAAAATATAAATAAAATAAGATGAAACTGTTTTAGCACACACTGGCATGATGTGATATGAGAAATTTAATCAGTATAAATTAATTTGAAAAGTATATAGATCAAAAATCAAGAGTTCAAGGAATGCTTCTAAATTGCTCTCAGTTCATTTAACACATCTGGTTAATGACAGACCTGTTTGGATTATAAGCTTCTTAAAAGCAGGAGCCATTCCTGTTTCTTCATGATCTCCTCCAAAGCCTAGGAAAGGCATAGGCACATTGTAGACATGAAAGACACACCATTTGATCCTTAATATTCAGCTGTGTAAAACTAAGAGGGTTTTGGGAATGAGACTGCCTCTCAATTTCTGACATCCATCTTGACTTGCTGGTGAGCTTTTGGTAACTGAGTAAGAAATTTTAACTAACAGAATATAGGCCATCTTATGATACATTCAAAGTGCTGAAAGGAAAAAATTTGCAGCCAAGAATACTCTATCCAGCAAGGCTATCATTCAGAATAAGAGAGAGAAAGAGTTTCCCAGACAAACAAAAGTTAAAGGAATTTATGGCCACTAAACCAGCCCTACAAGAAATGTTAAAGGGGACTCTTAGTGAAAAGGAAAGACCATAAGCAAGAGTAAGGAAAGTAGGAAGCCCAAAAGCAGTAAAAATAAGTATATCTGTAAAAATCAGTCGAGGGACTCACAAAATAAAGTGATGTAAAGTATGACACCATATACCCAAAACGTCAGAGGGAGAGGAGTAAAGAATGGGTTCAGATTTAAGCAACCATCAACTTAATATAGACTGCTCTATACAGAAGATGTTATATACAAACCGGGTAGTAGCCACAAATAAAAAACCAATAATAGATATGCAAAAAAAAGGGAAAGGAATCCAAATATATCACTAAAGAAAGCTAACTAAGCATGAGAGAAGAGAGCAAAAGAAGAAAAATGGAGAAAAACTACAAAAACAACCATAAAACAAGTAACAAAATGACAATAAATACATATCTATCAATAATAATCTTGAATGTAAATGGACTAAGTGCTCCAATCAAAAACATAGGATGACAGAATGGGTAAAAAAATAAGACCTATCTCTATGCTGCCTATGAGAGACTCATTTCAGACCTAAAGACACGGGAAGATTGAAAGTGAACGGATGGAAAAGCATTTAGTATGCAAATGAATATGAAAAGAAAGGGTAGCAACACTTATATTGGACATAATAGACTTTAAACAAAGACTGTAACAAGAGACAAAGAAGGACACTATATCATTAAGGGGACAGTCCCAAAGAAGATATAACAATTGTAAGTATTTATGCACCCCACATAGGAGCACTCAGTTACATAAAACAGTTAATAATAAACATAAAGGAAGTAATCAATAGTAATACAATGATAGTAGGAACTTCAACACCCCACTCACATTGATGGACAGATCATCCAAACAGAAAATCCACAAGGAAACAGTGGCTTTGAATGACACACTAGAACAGATAGATTTAACAGATAGATTCAGAACATTCCATCCCCAAACAGCAGAATACACACCCTTTTCAAGTGCACGTGGAATATTCTCCAGAATAGATCACATATTACCCCACAAAATAAGTCTCAACAGATTAAAAAAATTGAAGTCATACATGCATCTTTTCTGACTGCAGTGCTATGAAACTAGAAATCAACCACAAAGAAAAAATATGGAAAGAGATTAAATAACATGCTACTAAAAAATGAATGCGTCAACCAGGAAATCAAAGAGGAAATCAAAAAGTACATGGAGACAAATGAAAATGAAAGGACAACAGTTCAAAATCTTTACAGTGCAGCAAAAGTAGTTTAAAGAGGGAAGTTTATAGCAATACAGGCCTACCTCAAGAAGCAGGAAAAATCTCAAATAAACAACCTAATCTTACACCTAAAGGAGCTAAAAAAAGAACAAACAAAACCCAAAACCAATAGAAGGAAGGATATAATAAAGATTACGCCAGAAATAAATGAAATAGAAACTAAAACAAAAATAATAGAACAGATCAATGAAACCAGGAGCTGGTTCTCCAAAAAGATCAACAAAATTGTTAAACCTTTAGCTAGACTCTCAAGAAGAGCAAGAGAGAGAGGGAAAGAGAGAAATGACTCAAATGAAATTGGAAATGAAAGAAGAGAAATAATAATCAAAACCACAGAAATACAAACAATTATAAGAGAATATTTTGAAAAATTGTATGTGAACACATTGAACAACCTAGATGAAATGGATAAATTCCTAGAAACATATAACCTCCCAAAACTGAGTCAGGAAGAAATAGAAAATCTGAACAGACCAATTACTAGCAATGAAATTGAAGCAGTCATCAAAAAACATCATTCACCAAAGTCAAGTGGGGTTTATTCCCAGGATGCAAGGGTATTTCAGTATTCACAAATCAATCAATGTGATACAGCACATCGATATGAGAAAGGATAAAAGCCATATGATCATTTCAATAGACACAGAAAAAGCATTTGAAAAAGTACAACATCCATTCATGATGAAAGCCATCAACAAAGTAGGTTTAGAGGGAACAAAACTCAACATAATAAAGGCCATAGATGATAAACCCACAGCTAATATCATCCTGATATTCCCCCTAAAGTCAGGAACAAGATAAGGATGCCCACTCTCACCACTTATATTCAATGTAGTACTGGAAGTCCTAGCCACAGCAATCAGAGAAGAAAAAGGAGTAAAAGCCATCCACATTGGCTTTCACTATTCACAGATGACATGATAGAAAAGCCTAACAATTCCACTAAAAACCTACTAGAACTGATAAGTGAACTTAATAAGATTGCAGGATACAAAATTAAAATACAGAGATACATTTCATTTCTATACACTAATAATGGAGCAATGGAAAGAGAAATTAGGAAAGCAATCTCATTTATAATTACACCAAAAATAGTAAAATACCTAGGAATAAACTAACCAAAGAGGTGAAAGACCTGTACTCTGAAAACTATAAAACATCGATGAAAGAAATTGAAGACAATGTCTACAAATGGAAATATATTCCATGCTCATGGATTGGAAGAACAAAAATTGTTAAAATGTCCATACTACCCAAAGCAATCTTCAGATTTAATGAAATCCCTATTAGAATACCAACAACATTTTTCACAGAACTAGAACAGACAATCCTAAAATTTATATGGAATCACAAAGACCCTGAATAGTCAAAAGTTTAATCTTGAAAATGAAAAACAAAGCTTGAGATATCACACTCCAGATTTCAAGTTGTACTACAAAGCTGTAGTAATCAAAACAGTATGGTACTGGCACAAAAAGAGACACATAGATCAATGGAACACAATAGAAAAGCCAGAAATAAGCAATTAATCTTTGACAAAGGAGGAAAGAATAAGCCATGGGAAAAAGACAGTCTCTTCAACAAATGGTGTTGGGAAAACTATATGGCTACATGCAAAAGAATGAAACTGGACCACTTTCTTACACCATACACAAAAATAAATTCAAAGTGGATTAAAGACCTAAATGTGAGACCTGAAACCATAAAATCCTAGAAGAGATCACAGGTAGTAATGTCTCTGACATTGGCCTTAGCAACGTTTTTCTAGATACGTCTCCTGAGGCAAGGTAAATAAAGGCAAAAATAAACTATTGGGACTATATCAAAGTAAAAAGCTTCTGCACAGCAGAGGAAACAATCAACAAAACTAAAAGACAACCTACTGAATGGGAGAAAATATTTGCAAATGACATATCCGATTAAGGGTTAGTATCCAAAATATATAAAGAACTTATCAAACTCAACACCCCAAAAACAAATAATCCAATTAAAAAATGCACAGAAGACATGAACAGACATTTTTCCAAAGAAGACATACAGATGGCCAACAGACACATGAAAAGATGTTCAACATCACTCATCATCAGGGAAATGGAAATCAAAACTATAATGAGATATCACTTCACACCTGTCAGAATGGCTATAATCAAAAACACAAGGAACAACAAGTGTTGGCAAGGATGTGGATAAAAAGGAACCCTCTTGCACTGTTGGTGGGAATGCAAACTGGTGCAACCACTATGGAAAACAGTATGGAGATTCCTCAAAAAATTAAAAATAGAACTACCCTATGATCCAGTAGTCACACTACTAGATATTTACCCAATGAATACAAAAACATGAATTCAAAGGGATACATGCACCCCCATGTTTATTGCAGCATTATTTACATAGCCAAACTATGGAAGCAGCCCGTGTCCATCAATAGATGAAAGGATACAGAAGATGTGGTATATGTGTATATGTATATATATGTGTGTGTATATACACACAAAATGGAATATTATTCAGCCATAAAAAGAATGAAATCTTGCCATTTGCAACAACAGGAATAGAGCTAGAGAGTATAATGCCAAGCAAAATAAGTCAGTTGGAGAAAGACAAATACCATATGATTTCACTCACATGTGGAATTTAAGAAACAAAACATATGAACAAAGGCGGGGAAAGAAGAGGATAGATAAACCAAAAATCAGGCTCTTACTATAGAGAATGATAGAGAACGGATAGATGGTTTCCAGAGGGGAGGTGGGTGGGAAGATGGGTGAAATAGGTGATGGGGATTAAGAGTACACTTGTCATGATGGAGTAATGTAGAATTGTTGAATCACTACATTGTATACCTAGAATTAATATAAATAACATTTTATGTTCACTATACTGGAATTAAAATTAAATATTTAATAAAAAAAGAATATAGGCCATCTTACTAGGTACTAGATGCTAAGAATTTTTCATGTGTTATGTTATTTAATCATTACAACAATCTAGTCATGTGGTCATATTTATTTATCTGTTTTAGTGAAAAAGAAACTGAGGTACAGAGAAGTCAAGTAAATTCTGTAATGTCACACAGTTTGTATACACATATATTGGAATTCTTGCTATCTGGATCTTAATATTATGAATTTAACCATTATGTTACAGTTACTTCCCCACCCCTCTTCACTCTGTATTAATTTACTCTATTATGCTTTTGTAATATTCTCAACATATTGTAGGATGAAAATATCTAGAGACCCACTTTTGTATTTCTTAAACAAAAAATATTAGACTGAAAATAATCTATGAATATAGCACTAAGATTAATCACTGTTTAAAAAAAAATCACAGGAATGACAGGTCACAATTACACTGTAAGTGGTCTAGTAAACCTCTCAGTATTCCTATTAACCTCAGGGTTTCATGCATTTCTCATATTAATATACTAAGAAATAGCACAAAGAAACATATGTACTTTTCAAGGCAGATGCCAAAGGTTTAATGGATCAAATTTTTTCTGTGCTGGATTTTCATTCACTAGTTCCAAATGTTTGGTCTTTTACTTTAGTTTAATCCAATATTAAAATGGAATTATAAATTTCTCCATTAAATAGTATAAAATAAAAACATAGTAGAAATGAATTGGGCTGACAATAATAGTTTGAATGGTTGAAATATCTTTTGCCTTAGCCATTCTAGCTCCCTAAAGCCTTGTTTTAATAGCAAGTTTATACTAGATGAGAATATGGTAACTTTTTTGTAGAAATTATGTGTATGTGTATATGTGTGTATTTGTTTGTTCCTTGTACATTATTGTAAATCATTCCCAAAGACTTTTGTTTAGTTTTACCATTTTTATAAGTTTATAATACAGTAGGGATCAGCAAGGTCTTTAGTGTGATAATAGTCACCTAAGGATATTATTAAGTAAGCTGATCCTGGGCTCAGAAAGTATCTAATTCAGTAGATCTGAGATGAGACCAGGATTGTATATGGTGTTTTTTCCTTAAGAATCTCAGAGGATTCTAATACTTATTGATCTTCAATCTTCAGTTCCCATCTTAAGTGGGAGGGGGGGAATTCTAATATGGGGAATGCCACCATTATAAGATATAATAATCTTATATAATAAAAATTTGAGATGTTTGTTTTTTGAGAATGAACCAATTTATCTTTTATAGGTTAAATGTAGTCAATGATCATTTTCATTTTAGTAATTGAAATGTAGTAACCTAGATTTTAAATGAGTAGCCCCTCAGGTGGACTCTCTAAAATCCTCACTAAAATATGTCAAAAATGCAAAGAAACAATAAAATGTTTACTTCACATTTAGTTGGTTGTCATAATTGTCAAGGAATTTTCACTAACTTTCTATTTGGTGAACTTTATTGATGGGTATTAAACTTTGGGTGATGGGATATATCATTAAAAGCCCTTCTTGGGGCGCCTGGATGGCTCAGTCAGTTGAGCACTGGACTCTTGATTTTGACTCAGGTCATGATCTCAGGGTCCTGCGATCGGCCCTGCTTCAGGCTCCATGCTCAGTGGGAAGTCTACTGGAGATTCTCTTTCTTCCTCTCCCTCCACCCCTCCTCTCTCTCTCTCTCTCTCAAATAAATAATCTTTAAAAAAAAAAAAAAGCCTTTCTTTGCCACTCCTAGTTCCTGGCCAGGTATTTTTGAGAATGTGTATATGATTGGATGTATCAAAAGAGCTGTTATTATAAGAATATTTTCGATAAGTGGTCCAGTTTTTTTTTCCTAAACCAGGAGTAGATAAAAACAGAGCCAAGAAGCACTTAAACACTTTTATATCTGTTTTAAGGCAAGCAAGATTGCTATTGTTCCAGTGCCATAGGATAGACTCTAGAATGAATGAAGATTTTATATCTTTCTCTCTCTGTGAGGGTTAGCAAGAGGTAGCTAGAGGCAGTGCCTAATGTTTAAGAGCTCTAATCCTCATAAGCTAAGATCTTCAAGTAGAATTAGAGACTCCAAGATTCCTAGTATCCTTTCCCTGGGAATTATGTAGTTTTACATGTATTCCATTTGTACAGAGTGTCAAATCAAAGCAAGGAGAAAAAGATAAAAAACTTTCCCACTTTAATCTCACAAAGTCCCATGGTCTGCTAAATTCCGCCAATTTGGCTTTGAAATGTGAACATGAACATTATGTCTACCTTTAGTCCTGAAGAGGGGATTTGCCCAACCAAGCAGACAATAAAAGCAAGGAGCAATTCACACTGGACTGAGATAAGAAGATACAGAATGGATAGGGAAATAGTAAGAAAAAAAAGAAGAAAGAAAAAGAAAAGAAAAAAGAAAAACAGGAAAGAAGCAAAAATACAGTAGCACAAATAAAATCCACATTGTTATGACAGAGCAAAATTGAAACCATGGAAACTTGAATCAGTGTTGCAAAAGATAGCCTTGGGAATCGCTCGAAAAATATACAGAAACAGGACAGAGCAATTAAAATCATGAAAGGGAAACTGATGGACATATACAGACAACCCAAAAAGGAATTCATGATGAAGGTAGCAGGATGGGAGCGGGACAGCAGATAATAAAAGAAAAAATAGTAATACTTAGCATTTACTGAGCACTTGCCATGTTATCAGTCACTATTTTAGCTCACTTCCTATATCTTAACTGCTTTAATAGGCATTTTCCATAAGTTAACTAAATAATGAAAGATATACATTTTAGAACATTTTTTAACTTTCCTGAATTAAAATGAAATTCAATTAGAAAGAAGTCACTGATTTACCAGAACAGCACAGAGACCTTTACCTAGCACATTCTACAAAATATTTTTAATTACAAGATTATGTAGAAAAATTAGGCTAGCCGCAGATACAGTCTCAGCAACACTAAATTCCAGAAGGAAACAGAGTGGTATGTATTTTTAGGAGAAAGGCTAATCACACATCCAAGTTGATAATTAATGTGCCAATTCAGGACAAAAATTCTCAGATATACAAGGGCTCAGAAAATACAACATATTCTTTAAAAATATTATTGAAGATATATGTACTAAATAACTGAGTAATAAATTACAACAGTGGTTTTCAAATTATGGTTTCTGGACCAGCAGCAAGCATCACCTGGGAACTTATTAGAAGCACAAATTTTTCAGGGCCAACCCCAGACTTACTAAATCAGAAGCTCTGTAGTGTGGGGCCCAGCAGTCTGTTTTAACAAGCCCTCCAGGTGATTCTGATGCATGCTAAAGTACGAGAACCAGTGAATTAATGAATTCAAGAATTAGAAGGCATTCCATAAATGTTAAGCTTTTTAAAAAATTTACCTTATATCTAGGCCAAAATTATTATTAGAAATTGAGTTTTAAAACCAAATGCCTGTGGGGCGCCTGGATGGCTCAGTCGGTTAAGCGTCTGCCTTCGGCTAAGGTCATGGTCCCAGGGTCCTGGGATCAAGCCCCGCATCGGGCTCCATGCTCAGCGGGAGGCCTGCTTCTCCCTCTCCCACTCCCCCTACTTGTGTTCCCTCTCTCCTGTCTCTCTCTCTGTCAAATAAATAAATAAAATCTTTAAAAAACAAAAACAAACAAAAAACCCCTGAACACCTGTGTCAGAAATTAATCCTGAAAAAGAAGCTAAAATATTAACAAAATTTTAAAATGGAATAACTTAGATTTAAATCCTAGATTCTTTTAATAAAGAGCAATTTATGAGAAACAACAAAAGTAGGTGGATAGAGGATTCAGATATACAAAATCTCTTATCCTAATTAGATTTTTTTCTAAAGTCTCACTTTTGACTTAGATAATTTTCAAAAATATAGGTTGAAACAGCTTTTTGAAGAACTTACGATAACTATTATTTGAAAGAGTAAAAATTGTAAAAGGATATATACTATATACTTATTTATAATTATCTTTTTAATGTCTTAGGATCTATAATTATGACCCTCTTCATTTCTGATACTGGTAATTGGTGCATTCTTTTTTCCTTGATTGGTCTAGTTAAAAGTTATTAATTTTATTGATCTTTTCAAAGAACCACTTTTTGGCTTTCTGATGTTCTCTGGCTTTTGTTCCTTTTCTTTTTTCATTTCTTACCTCTGCCTGTTTCCTTTTTCTACTTGTTTTGGACTTAATTTGCTCCTCTTTCTAGATTCTTAGGGTAGAAAGTGGACATATAGAAAATTGACTTAGGCCTTTCCTTTCCTTTTTACTTTTTTTTTCTTTTTCAATTTGGAAGTAGTCATTTATTAACTGACCAGATTACAAAAATAATCGTGGCAGATACCTTGTTCATCCTTCTAACAAGCCTATCAATCTGGTCTTCCCTGTTGCCAGCATCTTCACCTTCTACAAAATAGGTGGTCTTTCTCTTCATTCCCCCTCGTGGAGAAGATAATTTGAAGAGCCATAGAAGTTCTTTCTTAATATAGATATATAAAGCTGTAAATTTCCATCCAAGCATTACTTTAAGCAAAACCTACAAATCAATTACTTATTATGTTTATGACCTGCTACTACTCACTCAAATGTAAACTTCCCAAGAACAGAGTTGTTTTGCTCTTTTACTCATTGTTATGTCTTCTGTTGCTAGAATAGTAGTGGGCACATAATAGGTACTCAATAAACATTGCTGAATGAATGAATTTTCATAATTGGGGCCTAACAGAAAGAATGGTTGTCTCGTAATACAATGAGGAAATAATCTTTTTGAAAGTTGTGGTAAGTAGGATAGGTGGTTCAATGCATAGACCTGTGAATTAATACATTTTGAGACTGGAAAACTTAACATTTGTTTGCCTGAGTTTTCTCATCTGTATAACAGGAATATGAATAATACCTACTTCAGAGGGCTTTTGCAATGTTTAAGCTAAATGACACATAGAAAATATGGGGAATAGTTATGTAGTGCTTCCTCTTTGCCCATAATACAAAAATAGTCCTAGAATATTTCTATAATGGAAAAGTCATGAAGTTAGCCCACTGGAAGTTGATTTTTTAAAAAGCACCAAAAAAATTTTGGATCAATTTAATTTATGAATCTGAATGTCTATTAATTGCTAAGAAATTAAATTCAATAATATATGAAAATCATTGTCTAACTTGGCCGAAGATGGGTACTCCAGGAATGCGAGGATGAATTAATATTAAGAATATTATTCACATAGTATCATCAGCATTGTTATTTAATATTATTCTGGAAGTCATGTATAACAGATGTAACATGAAAGAAAAGGCCTAAGTTTTTGGAAAATATACTTAGTTATCTGGAGATGCTCTGCTTATAGACCTAAGAAATACAAAACAAAATATTGAATCTCTGAATTAAAAAAAATATATAGGATAGTGTAATGACAGAGGTGGTACTAAGGTCTCATAACAGCTACTTCCTGTTAAAGGGCCCCTGAGTCCCAGGCACTGAGCTAAGCAACCTTTACAAGAATCATTTCGTAAATGAGGAGAATTGTCTCATCCTCTTCATGCAGCAGTGCGCGCACTATGCAGCAAACATATGAACATAAGTGCTTTCCTATACATCAGCACTCACACTAGCAACAACAACAAAAAGCACAAATATCCATCCTTAACAAACAGTATATGGGGCTGAAAGGAACAACCTCACTGCAGCATGGCAAAGCAGATTTGAATAAATGACAAAACATAGTATGTTCTTAAAGACTCATAAATATGACATTTATTTCAAACTAAGTTGTAGGTTTAATGCAATTACAAAATTACAATAAGCTTTCTTCCCCAAGACATACAAAACCATTTTAAAGTTTAGAAGCAAGAACAAACAGGAAAAAAAAAAAAACAAACTACTAAGTAGTTTTTTCAACCAGAAGGTGAAAAAAGATATATACAACCAACAATTCAAAGTAATTTCAAAATTATGATAATTTAAAGATGTTTGCTGGTACACAAATCAACAGACAAACCAAGGAACAGAACAGAGAACCCTGAAATAAACTCTGTATTCCAAAGAACATAACCTATTACAAAAGAAGACTCTAGTCAATTGGGAAAAGATATTATATGAATGAATAGATAATATTAGCTGTTTGGGCAAAAAAAAATCTAAGTGTAGCCTTTCCCCATAATGTACAACAAAATAAACTTAGATTAAAAACTTAAAGAACTACTGTACTAAACTATTTAAAAAAAGATGCATATTTATCCTATTTGAAAATAGAAAAGATAAGCTTCGGAAAGTTGAAAGAAATGGAAAAATATCACAATGAAGACGTTCAATGTATTTACATGTAACTTTTAAGTTTTTATATATATAAAAAATGAACAAAATTAAAAGGTGAACGTAAAACTGTTTTCATAAGATAATAATGCAGTTGCTTCAGAATCAAGGTACATGCCTTCTCATTATGAAAATACCATATAACATACTACTTATATCCTCAACAAGCGATTCACAACAGCATACTAACACCACTGAGTTTGCTTTCTTATGATATCCTTCAATTAATTCCACAAGTCAATAAAAGCATCTCTTTGCTGGTCTGGCTTAACCTGGAGGTAGATTTTTAAAGCTCTTTGAGCAAAGGGTGGAAAATGAACAATAACTACAAGGAAAAAGCTCTTAAAACTGCAGAGACATGTAAAATAAAGCAGAAGTAAGCTTTGTTTTGAGCATCAAATTGGTAAAATATTTTAAAAGTTATATTTAATTCAAAAGATGGTAGTGAAATAGATTTTTATACTCTATTGGTAGAATTATAATTTGATCTACATTAAAAAAAAAAAAGTATGCCCTCTATGCCTAACTGTTGTCATTTAGGGATGTCCCTTGATTTACTGCTTTGGTTGGATTCTCTATTTCTGGATCCCATATATTCTTTATTCTTAGTATATCCTTCTGATCCTAGCTTGAGAACATCCTGAGATATTCTAAGCATTCTGAGAAGTGGCAGTAAAATTTTCAGTTCATGCATATTTGAAAATATCTTTATTCTATCTTCATATTTAATAATTTGGGTATAAAATTGTACATTAAAGTTGTTTTTAAAAAACATTTTAGGTCATTTTCTAATTTATTCTTTGAAGATTTCTTAGATTTCTTAGAAATTTGCTCTTAATTGGTATCTGCTAAAGAGTTATATTTATACATATTTATACATATTTTTCCCCTATAGGTCCTTTTAGTAGTATCTACTATATTCTTGGCAATCTGGTTTTCAAAACAAGGATTTCCTTTAATTGATTTTTGAGTTCTCAGACCTTTTATATCTGGAAATTTTTACCTTTAAGAAATTTTCTGATGTTATTTTGTTTGGTATAATTTTTCTTCTTCATTTTCTCCATTCTTTTTTTTTTTTTTAAAGATTTTATCTATTTATTTGAGAGCGAGAGAATGAAAGAGAGAGCACATGAGAGGGGGGAGGGTCAGAGGGAGAAGCAGACTTCCTGCCGAGCAGGGAGGCCAATGCGGGACTCGATCCAGGGACTCCAGGATCGTGACCTGAGCCGAAGGCAATTGCTTAACCAACTGTGCCACCCAGGCGCCCTTTTCCATTCTTTTTAAAAGTTATTCTTTGCTCTAATTTTTTTTTTTTCTATTTGAATCTTACTGTTCTGTACTTTGGGAGATTTATTGTTGTTTCTTTTGAGAGATTTTTTTTGATATCATGTTCAACCCTCTAACTTATTTCTTATTGGTTGTTGTATTTTCTTTTTTTTTTTTTTCTTAAGATTTATTCACTTTAGAGAGAGAGTGCGTGTGAGTGGAGGAAGGGGCAGAATGACACAATGTCAGGCAGACTCCCCAGTCTCAAGACCTAAGATATCTTGACTGGAGCTGAAATCAAGAGTCGGATACCTAACCGACTGAGCCACTCAGGTGCCCTGGTTGTTACATTTTCTTACAGTTTTGTCTTGTTTTCCAATAGTTTCTTTTTGATGGCATCATGATCCTTTAAATGCAATTCCTTCTCTTACACTTTCTAAAGCTATTAACTGTTTTTGTTCTCTTCTTTCAGTTTTCCTTCTTTTTTATATGTTCTCTATTTCCTCTGACTTATTTATTTTGATGATTTAGTTTGGGTTCTCTGCTTCATGTAGGAGACTTTCCAAAATGTCTGGGGCTTTGGGGCTCTTCTTCGTTCAGTTTCAAATGTGAGACACAAAGAAGCTGATTGGAAGCTCTGAGTATGTGAGTGCAGTTTATCAGCTAAAGATTTTAAACGTAGGGTGATTAAATGGTAAGCTATACTTTTTCCCAAGCTCACAAATTTGAGTATTGAAATCTTTTCTCTGGGAGTAAGTAGTTTCTCAGAAGAATCATCAGGTCTGCTATCATGCAAGCACATGTCTTCCTATGTAAAAGGGAAGGGGGGGGGTGAGTGGTGGTCTCAATGTTAACATGCAGACTTTTATTTCATGTCCCTACTTTTCATCATCATCTCAAACACAGGCTTCCACTAGTTTTGGTATCTGGCGTATCTCTGGTATATTTCCTCCATGAAAATAAGTCTCTGGTCTTCAGTGAACCACTAGAAACCTGACTGCAGAGTGAGAGAAGAGACCTATGGGTCCAGTTGACTCCACATACCAATCGTCAAACAATGTTCCCATTTTCAGCCCCTTGTGATCCCTGCCTTCCACCAGCCTGCTGTGTTCCAAGGTCCTTTACCTTTCTGGGAGTTCAGCATGGTGAATATTCATAGGTTTCTGCTAAGTCAGTTACTACTTCTCAATCCACTTTCCATCTTCCAAAATTTCTCATCTGCTGCTAATGCCTTCCTCATCCCCTTTGTCTTCAGGCATCTATGTGTATTTTCTTTTAACATTTACTTACTATCTGTCATCCAAGTGGAGTTTTTAGGAAGGAGTGTATAGGTGTGATAAATCTGCAATATGTAACCAAAATATGTGTTACATTTAGTATAAATGAAAAACAATACTTTGAAACATTTCAGTATAAGAGCCTTGATATTTTAGAGATTCAATATGTTACATATTATTTTGAGAGTAAGTTCTTGCTGTTCGTAAATTCAAGTTCAGTGTCTACCAAGAACTATGAAAAAAAAGTATTTTTATGAAATACCATTGCCTTAGTAAGGGTGTAATACAAATCTGTGTATATGTGTGTGTTTGTACTGTGTGTACGCATGCACACACAATTAAAAATGATAAGCTACATTTCCTTGTGCGGGGAAAATATTTTCTGCACTATCAGAGTTCAGGGTTTTAGATTTCTCTCTCCCTTTGCATCATTGCCACATGACAGGAAACAGTGTTTCTTTCTTAACGATGCCTTCTTTCCAATTATACACATCAAGTTAACTTCATTTGGTTGTCCTCATTTTCCTCTACATACTTTTGAAACTTTCTGAAGGGAGCCATAGCAGGAAGTCTGCTTGGGGGTTCGTGATACCACCAGGTAATTCAGCCTAATTGGAGCATTGGTCTGTGACTTTTTAAATCTAGGCATTGAGTTAAGAACACTGAGGAACATTGAACTAGCACAGCTTAGTCATGGGCTAGCATATTTTCAACAACAATTGCGTATCTCTTGCCCTGTCCACTCACATTCTTGAGTTTCTGGCTGTCGTGCTCTAAATTGTAGTTTCGTAAAGGACAGTCAGGTAGTAAATATAACTTAAATTTTGGAGCCTCAAAGAACACTTCTCTGTCACAGACTGACACATTACTTGTGGCTTTTCTGGTGCTTTCTTATCAGAGATGAAGTCCCCAAGTAGGTAAATGTTTATGGACATTACTGCTCATTAGGTATTATTCAAGACAAAAGAGGAGATGCCTCTGAATACAAAAAATGTTAAGCTGCAACCAAAGAGAAATTAATAGCTGTGTTTTTTGGTTTTTGTTTTTGTTTTTTTTTTTTGAAATCTTGATCTTGGCATTTCCTGGAACAGGCTGAATCATGAGATGATTGACATTAAGCACTTACATGGCACATTAGAGTTAGTTATATAAAGGTGAGCCTAGGTGACCACAAACAAAATATGTAAATCAGCACCATTAAAGAAAATGAGTTAAAGACAGTGCCTTATGGTGGAAAATGCGAAGGTAAACTATTACCCATGAATGTTCAGTTGAATTACGAAGAAAGGATTAGTGGATTGGAGACAAACTGACCATGATCTTGATCAAGATGCATCTGAATGCTAAATTGATCCATTACTTAAAATCAGTTATTCAAATATATTTACATTTCCTATTTCATTAAAAATTTATCAATTGAGGGAGGCCTGGGTGGCTCACCCCTCAAGCGACAGGCTCATGATTTTGGCTCAGTCATGATCTCAGGGTCCTGGGATCGAGCCCCACATCAGGCTCCATGCTCAGTGGGGAGTCTGCTTGAGATTCTCTCTCTCTCTCCCTCTACCCTTTCCCCTGTTCTTACACACACACTCTCTCTCTAAATGAATAATAGATCTTTACAAAATACATATTTATCAGTTGACTATTCAGTAAGTATTAAGTCTTTGCTATTTTCAATTGCTCAGGAACATAGGACTGAACAAGGTAGATCAGCACTCTGCCATTATGGAGGGAAATGTTCTAATAGAGGAGATGGCTATTAAATAACTAAATAGGTATCTAATACAATATAGTAATAAATTCTATAAAGAAAAGGTTGGGTAAGGGACAAGGGAGGAATATGATCACTGTTTTAGAAAATATAGGCAAGAAAATCCCAAATGAAGTGTGGGCACAAGTCATGTCTGTCCCTGCAGAAGGAAGTGGGGCTCTGTGATGGCAGAATGCTCAGGAGCAGCGATGAGGGGGTGTGATGTGAAGTAAGATGAACAGAAAAGAGAGCGGTGGATCATGAGATTAGAAGGGTAACCAGAGATCACATAGGTCCTGTATGGATTTTGGATTTTATTCTAATTTTTAAAATAGCTATAGGATCTGACTTCTGGTTTTAAGTAAAAGGTCACAATGGTTGTTGTGTGGCAGACAGATTATAAGGCATGGGAATGGAGGCAGGGAGATCATTTTGACGGCAAATGTGGGAATCCAGGCAAGAAATGAGGGTGGCTTTGGCAGTGTTGTAGTATGCAGGCAGGGGAGGGGTGTGAATGTTGTATTCAGAGTGTGTTTTGTAAGTAACTCAGTGGGATTGGCTGATGGATTGAATGTTGGAAATGAGAGGAAGGGAGATTACAGAAATTACAGCAAGTAGTTTGGGCCAAGCATCTGAATGAACAATGGTGCCCTTTAAAGTGATCGGGAACTCTGGAGAAGAAGAACTTTGGGGCAGGGGAGTTGGAGCAAGATCAGTAGTTCATTTTTGGATGTGTTGAGTTCTCTCTCTATTAGACCTAGAAGTGAAGATGTGCAGTCACTGGCTGGATATTTGCTTCTGAAGCTCAGGGGAAAGGAATTGCTTAATACATAAATCAAGCATCTGGGGATGCCTGGGTGGCTCAGTCAGTTAAGCGTCTGCCTTTGGCTCAGGTCATGATCCCAGGGTCCTGGGATCGAGTCCCATATCGGGCTCCCTGCTCGGCTGGGAGCCTGCTTCTCCCTCTGCCTCTGCTGCTTCCCCTGCTTGTGCGCACTCTCTCGGACAAATAAATAAATAAAATCTTAAAAAAAAAAAAAAATCAAGCATCTGTGCAGTAAACAGTGCATGATATTTAAAAGTGAGATAAACTGAGCATTATATACAGATAAAGAAAAGAAGAGATCCAAAGATTATTTCAACATTTTGTGATCACGAAGAGTAGGAGGATCCAGCAAAGGAAGCTGAGGAGGAAGATCAGGAGATGGCCTAATATGGAAAGCACATTGCAGTAGCAGTGCCCATGTCTGTGAGCTGAGGAGAGGAGAAACTAACTCACCATGGAGACTAAGTGAAGGTTTCCTGGGAGAAGTAATGATTGAGATAAATCTTCAAAGTTTTAGGCTTATAAATAATTGGCAAACTATACTATCCACCTATCTAAAGTCCAAATCTTGCCCTTCTTAGATAGTGTAACTTCTTGTAGGAAATATGTGACATATACTCAAATAACTCAAGTAATACTTCCAAATTTCCCCGTATTCTTCTGAATACTTTCTTGCCTGTCTTCCTTAGACTGTGAACTTCAGGAGAGAAGGGACTTGCCTGGCATATAATTGGTACTATTCCCACATACTAGGATATAGTGGTCATCTGATCACTCCTTGCCCCCGTGGAGTTTTTTAGTGTAGCAGCACTTAGTAAATGCTCAGTGAATCTTTTCTGCTATTATTATTGCTATCGTTGTTAATGAGTACCTATACTTTGGTTCATACTGCTCTAAATTCCTTGTACTTAGATGTATGTATTTGAGCTAATGTTTATTTAAAGTTTATTCTTTATTTTATTCTTTAAAGTATAAGCTTCTAAAGTAAAGATTACTTTAACTTTCTGGTGTATAAAGTATCCTGTGGGCAAAATGGGCATCAAATTCACAGGCTGTGATGATGATAATTTAGAGTCTTGTGCTTCCTTCAAATTGATACGTTCTTCAACTTTACCCCGAAAATTCAACAGGAAAATTGAAAGGTGGCTTGTGAGCTTGTTATTGTATATATGTTTCATTAGACATTATCTTATCCCCGGAATATTATTACTAAATAATTTTGTTCCTGAATTGTACAGACACGGAGAAATTTGGGGGCTGCAGGGTTTCGAATAATGCAAATGACATATATCAGACAAGCAAGACACCTGCATTTTAAAATGTGTAAATTCATGCAAGAAAGAGAATAGGATTGAGAGAGCTGGATAAATGTCTTACAAAAAAGCAATAAACACAGAAATCCTCCAGGAAAACTAGTACGGTAATTTAATCATGTACCGACAATATCTATATTCCTAGATAAATGCAAAAGACCTTCCAATTTATAAATAGTTTACCACCTTCTCCAGCCCTCTCCGGCACTTTTGAAAGCCTTGGCTTTCAAGCAAAGATTGACACCTTAAAGATTTAACTACCATTTTGCAGTCACCATGTAGGTAAATGGTACCATATTGAAAGTGATAACTTACGAGAGGGTAATTCAGTTAGAGTATAGATGAATATCAGTGTTGTCCCTTTAGCATAGTTTATAAATTTTTGCATTGCTTTTTTTTTTTTTCTTGGAAAGATTTTAGGGGTTAGAACAGTTGTACCTTGGGCCTTGTTGGGCCCATTGCAAACTGTATTTGGAAAGCCTTGGACAGATTAGAAAATGCCACTTCTAAAATTCATCTCTTTGCTGGAGACTGTTAGCTGATTTGCCTTAAAACTGAATTTAATTCTGAAAATTGTACATCAGGAATTGAAAATATAGTCACCTACAGGTTGTTTCTTGAAATAACTATTTTGTGTTTATTGAAAGAAAATATCTCCGCCTTTCTGTCTCTTTGATTTTGTGATACCACATGTAAAGTGCCCTTTATTTCTTATTCTCCCAAGTAACTTTGGGGTTGAGAGTTCTGCACATTGATTTCAGCTGAAATATAATTTTTCAATTAATTGCCACTCTTCTCTAAAACCCTCGAGGAAAGTGCAGTTTGTTTATTTTAACACAACTGAAAATAAAGACCAATGATAAAGCCACATGCTACTTATTTGATTTCAGAGACACTTTATAATCAGAAAGTTCAAGGTGCTGGTTGTTAAATATTTTAGAGAAATTATCCCCGTAAGTCTGGTCAGGGAGATAGCTTGTAGTATCTTTTCCTCAGTCAAAAAAAGGTTGAAATGGGTAAAGATCACTATGTCATTAATCTACTTAAAGATTAACCTTTTAAACAGCCAAGATTTGTAACATGCTTGCTCTTATTCAAAGCTCACTTGTGTTCAGCACCATGGAAAGTTTTATGATTGAATATATGTAATTATAGTATATGGAGATTTAAAAATAACTCAAGGGATTGAACAAAGTTTTCCCGTAATTAATCATTAATGCAGATCTTAAATCTGTACTTTAAATACAGACAAAACTAGTTATAATGATCTCATTAGTGCCTTATTAAGGTTATCTATTTTAGTATTTGTCAGGAGAATTCAGATGGAAATGAACTCCTTAACATATTTAGAAAGGGTTGTTGATCATTTACTCAGATAAAAGACATACCATAGCTGATTAATTGTTGTGTAAATAAAGATTCCAGCTAGAAGCAACAGAATACCTTCTAGCTAAATGTAGCCCTCCCAAAAAATAAGCTTCCTTGCCTGTGCTTGCAACCATGTTTTTGTTTGTTTTTACTAATTTAACCAAGAAATAATTTTAAAATGTAGTGGAAGTGGGAGAAAAAGTAGAGAAAAAAGTAAACATGACTGTGAGTCGTGATTTCCTAGGAACTGGCTGAGTGTCAAATCGAATGGAGACCTTTCACAGGTGTTCAAAACTTGAGTTTTTAAAAGAGAAAAATGTGTTTGTTTGCCTTTGACAAAATCTGTTGCCCTAAGTTCAAATTGCAGGAAAAAAAAAATTTTTTTTTTTTAAAGATGCTCACAATTATCTCAGGGTACTGCTTTGCTCTTAAAAAGGAACACTGTGATATAAGGGCAAATGAAGCTAAGGTTATTGATATAAATATACTTCAGAGAGAAGAACACAGTGAATGTTAAATTATAAGGGAGCATGCTCGAGATCAATTATTCAAAGTGTGGAAGTCTTTCCATTCAAATACTATGATTCAGTGGTTCACCCAGTGGGAGAATGGAGAATTCAGCTATTTTGGGATGTGGTGAGCGGACAATAAATTGAAAATGGTCTGTATATTTATGCCCTAGTAATTAGTCTGTACACTGTTTTAATCTGAACTAATATAATTGATGCTTTTGTAGGGCTTTCAAAATATGGTATCAGCAGAGTATGGATAATTTGCAGATTTCTTGAAAAACATTGAATTTAAAATGACAGTCTCTTTGATTTGTATTACAATTAAACTTCAATATACATTACCTCTTCTAAGACCATAAGGGGAAGCTATGATAAGTATTACCAGATCCGACTGATCTTGAAAGCCTAAAAAACCTGCTTGCCTGATGCTTCTCTGAGCTGGTCTTTTTCTTCTGACCCCCTATTTCATTTCTGACTGGGAACGTTGAAATAAACTCCTACCTGATTTTTTACTTCATTTCTCTCCCATCTCCTGTCTATTCTCTACACTATACCCAATTTTCTTTAATTTTCAAACTCCTTATGTGCACAGATTCACCCGAAGCACCTTTCCAGCTGTGTTCCCTGCCTGCCCCCCTTCGCAGACCCCGTTGAACTCCAGTCTGAGGGAACCACTCTCCGCTGTGCACCGGGCTTCTCTCTGGCTTTTCCTTGTCTGGGGAAATCCCAGTTTTCCTTCCATGTACAAACACATCTTCTCTGTGAACTCTCTAGATAAATTAGATGTCCCCTTCAAGGGCTTCCACACACTCTCAGTGTGTTTCCGTCAAAGACTTGCCATTTGTGTGGTTATTATTTGTTTACATGTCTGCCTCTTACGAGTCTGAAAGTTCTTTCAGCCCAGAAATGCTCTGTTAGTCATTTCAAAAAAAAAAAAAAAAACCAACCCCATTGGCAAAGTCCCTGGTATATAGTAGTAGGTGCTTAAAAAATGCTTGGGGGCATCAACACAAGAGGAAGAACAGAAGTCTTCTTGACTAAAGTTGCTCAAAATATGTCAAAGAGTTTATAACAGAACTTCGATAACTAACTTGCTTTAAAAATATTCAGCAAAGGCGGGGCTGGCTCTTGAAGAACTGAACTAGACAAAATTTATCTTTCTTTGTCCCTTGCACTTTTACGTCCTCTTAGAGGACAGATTCCAAGAGTCGTACTGCCTTTCTGTGGTTGAACCAAACATTTATTGCCCAAGCCCTACCTTAAGGTAGTGATGGCTTGTATTCCAACTATTTTTTGGCCTCACACTCACAGCAGAATTTGCCTGTTCTATGGGTTTTCTCTCCTTACAGCCTTCATAGTCCAAGTCCATGTGAACGAGAACTGGTGACGGCTTAGCTGATTAACTTCCACAGATACTGTATATATTTTTTAATTAGATTCTTCTGGAGATCTATGATATAACCCAACAGGAGTAGTTCGAATATGAGGAATGTCAGCACTTGGGTCAGATACGCAAGAAGGCAGATTTGGGGAAGAAGAAGGGTCAAGGAGTACAGGATTTACAGACATTATCCTGCAGTGCTGATTCCTTTCAACACCACAGATTCTTTCTTCAGGAAAGCTAAAGCCATTTTCCCGTTGTTTATGAATTCAGACTGGCTATCGGGAGATTGTTAGGGTGTTTAGTGATTCTGTTGTCGCCCTTCTTACTTCTCTCCCCCACTTCTTTCCCTTAGCAAATATTGAGTGTCCAAATATGTATGCCAGGCAGTCTGCTGGAGTGTGGTGGTGAAGAAACATATATGGCTCCAGGCCTTGAAGGTGCTTATAACCTAGTAAAGGAATAACTCTTAAACAGTTGGTAGATAGGGCACCTGGGTGGCTCAGTCGGTTAAGCCACTGCCTTCGGCCCAGGTCATGGTCCTGGAGTCCCGGGATCGAGTCCCGCATCGGGCTCCCTGCTCGGAAGGGAGCCTGCTTCTCCCTCTGACCCTCCCCCCTCTCATGTGCTCTCTCTCTCTCATTCTCTCTGTCTCAAATAAATAAATAAAATCTTTAAAAAAAAAAACAGTTGGTAGATAAAAGCAACTGTGCTAAGTGGTATGAAGAGAACTACCAATTAGATGAGCATTTATCTCCAGTATTTCAATGTATTATCCACAGAGTTAGTGTTAAATACTAGTTTATAGGTACTTCACACACTACAATTTTTGTGGATTGAGTGTCAGATAATGGCAGTTCATGTCTAAATACAAGGTGCCTTTGGTTATAAGACAATCCTTCATTTTCCAGTGAGAAGATTGAGAAAAAACACAGTTTTCAGCCAATTTGAATGAATAAATGTTATAAATGTGAAGGCAGTTTTCAAATACCTATTAATAATATTTACTATCTTAATTTCTTTTATTTATTATTCATTTATTTTTATTTAAATTCCATTTAATTAATATATAGTGCATTATTAGTTTCAGAGGTAGAACTTAGTGATTCATCAGTTGCATATGACACCCAGGGCTCATTATATCATGTGCCCCCTTAATGTCCATCACCCAGTTACCCATCCCCCCACCAACCTCCCCTCCAGCAACGAACGCTCAGTTTGTTTCCTATAGTTAAGAGTCTCTTATGGTTTGTCTCCCTCTCTGTTTTTGTCTTATTTTTCTTACCCTTCCCCTCTTTTCATCTGTTTTGTTTCTTAAATTCCACATATGAGTGAAATCATATATTTGTCTTTCTCTGACTGACTTTTTTCGCTTAGCCTAATATCCTCTAGTTCCATCTGTGTTGTTGCAAATGGCAAGATTTCATTCTTTTTGATGGCTGAGTAATATTCCATTGTGTGTGTGTGTGTGTTGTGTGTGTATACCATACATATATACCATATATATATATATCACATCTTTTTTACCTATTCATCTGTTGATGGACATCTGGGCTCTTTCCATATTTTGGCTATTGTGGACATTGCTACTATAAACATTGGGGTACATGTGCCCCTCCGAATCACTGTGTTTGTATCCTTTGGATAAATACCCAGCAGTGCAATTGCTGGGTTGTAGGGTAGTTCTATTTTTAACTTTCTGAGGAAACTCCATGCTGTTTTCCAGAGTGGCTGCACCAGCTTGCATTCCCATCAACAGTGTAAGAGGGTTCCCCTTTCTCCGCATCGTTGCCAGTATCTGTTGTTTCCTGAGTTGTCAATTTTATTTGAGATAAAACAATTTGTGAAATCATATATGATTCTGTCAGTGACAGTTTTATATCACTACAAAGGCCAATTCACCTCAATTTTGGACTTTTTTTCCTTATTAATCATATAAGGATATATTCATGATTTTGACAACTTTTAAATTTTAAATGAAGTTTTATTCTAATATCCAGCCTTTTCAGTCGTGAGTTCATTCCCCATTATGCAGGAATAATGATTAAATCAGTTTTAGATTTATTTACCTGATTATTTAAAAGAATTCTATCAGATAATTACCTAAATATCCAATATATCATATGAGGTAGTTTTATTTAAAATATAAGTTTATTGGGAGAATACACATGATTGAAAGATTTTAAGATCTTGAATATAAGGTGACTCTCTTTTCAGAGGGATAATTTTTAGGAGTTACAGTTAATCTTAAGTATGAGTATTTATAGCTCATTTTAAGTGAATTATTCAGCTACAGACTGAATTATGTCTGCCCCAAAATTCATATGATGAAGCCCTAACCCCCAGTTCATTTGGAGGTAGGGCCTATGAGGAAGTAATAAAAGTTAAATGAGGTCATAAGGGTGGTGCTCTTCTAAGAAGAAGAAGAGACACTAGAGCTCTCTCTCCTCCATGTTAGGACACAGTTAGAAGACTTCTGACTGAAAGCCAAAGAGAGAGCCCTCCCAAGGAACTGAATCACCTGGCACCTTGATCTTGAATTTCTCAGACTCCAGAGCTATGAGAAATAAATTCCTATTGTTTAGGCCTATTGAGGCCACCCAGTCCATGGCATTTTTTTTTCATGGAATTTTGTTATGGCAGCCCAAGCTGTTTAATGCTATAAATAAGTACTCATTACAGCAGGCAAGCATTCATGGTAAAAGGCAAGCATCAGGGAAAAGACATAAAATGTTCCTCCTTTCTCTGCATAGGTATAGTACCTTTGGATGGCAGAAATTACATTCACACATTGGTCCCAGTTGGGTTGGGAAAAGGGAAGAGACTCAGGCAGTGCCACCAGTAATATAACAAGTAGCCCTCATACCACATTTTCCCACATTATAACAATCTCAAACTCAATGGACTTGACACATCTAAATTATTATCAAAACAAATTATTATTGAAAATTTTTATCTGGATAATAGAGAAACATAAAAAAGAAGATAAAAATCACCAATAAGTCTACCATCTGGATCTAATCCCTATTCACCTTTAGTATATGTGTGCATGCATATACAAGCAATTTATATTTTATCATCATAGAAAAACACTGTATATTCATTTTTATTCTCATTCTTTTTCACTTAAAATTATACCTTCGTAAATATTTCGTCATGCCATTAGAAATTCTTCATGATTGTCAATTATAATAGTTGTATAATATGCCTAAGTTTCCTAGAATATTTTTAAGGAGCACACAAATTAAAAGTTATCATTAGGCATGAGAGATCTAGCCTTTAGAGCAAGTTGGAGCTGTTGACAAGTATTTTCTTCTTGAGGGGCTAATGGTGGCTATTCCCAAGGAAAGCTGACTGCTGAGTCAGGTCTCTGCTTGGTGTCATCTTTGCCCCAGGTATAAATTTTGAGCTCCTCTAGTAGGGATCCTGTGCTCTGCTAACTGCACTGATGGAAAAGCCAAATGATGTGCCCCCATGTGGTACTCAGAGCTCCCTTGCTTTCATGTTTCTTCTCTCATTTAATCCCCTGAAGAATCATGGTGACCATTTCAAGATAAGAGAACCAAGATTCAGAGAAGAGAGATGATTGTCCATGTATGCTCACTTAATGAGGGTCAGAATAAAAGGACTCTGGTGTGATGTTAAGTACAATACTCTCTAACTAACAATAGAGCTTCTCCTCAGTGGCTTAGCAGAAAGCACACAGCTGAAAAAAGAATATACCACCTGATCTTTCAGACTAGCTATGGAGTTTTGTGAAGTTGGATTCTAACTCTACACTTCCTCAAAACTGACAGACACAAAATCAGATCTTAAGTCTTCTTATCCTCAGCAAAATTGAAGAATGATCTGGAATATAATCCTCAGCAACCTACAACTTCAGGGTGCCTTGAAGGCTTATCCAAGATCAAAGAGAAAAAATTGTGTTCCCAACTCCCGTACTCTCTTTTTAAATCAGCATTTGGGCTAAGATGCTGAGCTCTTCAGGAACTTTCTGCTGTGGGTCAGATAAATTACTCTGACCTAAATAAGACTCTTGTTTCTCACTAGTCTGCTAAAGGGAGGAACAGAACTAGATGATGTAGCATTCATTTGAAATATTCACATAAGATATGAAGAAAATTACAAATCCACAAGAGGTCACTTGACAAGGTATAATGGAGTATTGAACTGAATTGCATGGGAAGACCAAAGATCCAGTTACCCTGAACTGCAGGCCACAGTAATATTATTTCTGTGGGTATTGGGTGGCCCTCTTAGATTCTGCCTTCATGCTCCCCATGCACTCTCTCTTTGGTGCATAGCGTTCTTCTTCTAACAGCTGAGCATTCTAAGCAGAACTACACTATTTTTCATTCCCTGGCTGGTATTCTCCCTTGACATGCTAAGCCAAGTGGATGTTGCTGCCTAGGGACATTTATTAATACCTTTCTGAACTCAGAGGGACGACTCATACAGATTTTATAGCACAGTATTTCTCTGAAATTCATATTCTATTAAAATTATTATGAGCTGGTACTTGAAAACTTAGATTAAGTTCTTTATTTCTGGATATCTCCATCTTTTTATCTAAAAAATCTGGTAATTGGTAATAACTTTATTCAATAGTACTATTTGTCTAAATTCATAGGACTTAAAAGTAACTTTTACTTTTACTCAAAGCACAATATATTACTTTTCCTCAATAAAAATGTTGTAGAATACATTTGATATGGAATGTTTAATTTATAAAATTCTGAATAGAGGAATCAAATTTATACTACAATAAAGAAATGGGGTTTTCTTAGAAAATTGATCATTTAAGGGGAGATTAACAAAATGTTCTGACTTCTGAGTAGATAGGTTCTGTGTTTGAAATTGAGCAAGTCAGTAGGAGACCTAGAATAATTAAAGAAAAATTATGTTTAAAAGTTTAATGAGAAGGTTAAATATCATGTTTATCTCATAATAGTATTGATATAAAAAACCTACACTACATAACAGAAAATAGACAATGAGGTTGTTTATATATCACAGTGACCAAAATTCTGCTACATTCAAATCCCCAGAGATAGGTTTGAGAAAGGCAAACGTTATTCTTAAAACAATTTTGGTAAGATATATTATATCTGGATGTTAAAGAGAATGATTCAATTATTTATCCATTAAAAACATACTTATAAGAGAGCCTACCATATGCTAGGTACTGTTCTAGACTCTGAGCATAGAGCAATGAGCAGAATAGGAGGTGAGGGCAGGGAGACAAGGAATAAACAATAAATAAGGATAATCTCAGATACTTCTAACTGCTATGAAAATAGCAAAACTAGGTGATAGCATTGTGATAGAGGAAAAAAGGGGTGGAACTTTAGATTGGGGCTCAGGGTAAGTGTTTCGGAGAAATGACATTTGAGCTGAGACTTGTATGATAAAAAGGTGCCAGGCATGCAATGATATGGGTACTTAGAGCACCAGAGAGAGGGAAAGGGCATGCAAAGGACCTACTACCATGATATGGGAATTTTAGCAACTTTACATGCTAGTGAGGCAAGAGTGTGATGAACAATGGCAAGAGTAGGATAATGTAACTTATAATTAGGAGTCCCAGCATCCAGTAAGGTAGGGTCAAGGCTAGAAGGGATAATGAATAAAAACTGATTGTCCCATTATTATCTATTGTGGGGAAATTGACATGGTTTTCTAATAGACAAGGCAAAATATAACTGAAAACTATGGATTTGTCTTTTCCGTTACTAATCTTTGACATATGCTGGAGAGTCACATTTCTCTAAAAACAGAAATATTTTTAGGTCCAGAAGTGTCAGCAGGTTTGTATATAGGCTTTGCCTTGATCAGGAAATCTCTGATGTGTTGATAAAGACAGAGCACCAAGGTTGTTATCAGCAGACCCAGGTTCAAGTCCTGGTTTAAATATTTGTTAGCTTTGTGGTGTTGCATTGTGCTCGCTTGATCCATCTGAGCCCTGTTTCTTATATATAAAATATGATTATTTTCATATTGTGAGGGTCAGCTGACATTTAGGAAGCTTAAGTTAGGGACAATGACAGGAAAATTTCTCACTACATAGAAGTTTAAATAGAATTTAAGAACATACCTTGTACATTTGTCTTACCTTAGTAAAACAAATATGATAAATCAAAACTGGTACCGTTTCAATGAATCACTGACGTTTTCAATTCAGAAATGTATAGACTGAAGAGAGAAATTTGCCATTAATGTATTAAAAATCAGAATTGCCAGTCACAGCTATCTAGCTAACCAAAAATAGCTGGCTCATGGTCTGGTTCTTCTGGCTGTTTCAGCCCAATCTCATTGTTTCAGTGTCAATCTAATTTCATCTTTAGCCATTATTTTGGATAAAAAACTAAGGTTGGTAATATCAAGGGCATGTTCAGTCATGTTATAAGGTCTTGAGATGTATGAAAATTTTGATCACCAAATGAAAGGGATAATTTTTCAATTATGAGATACGTGTTTAACATTTTGTTTTTGTTTTTATTTGTGTCATAATCTTCATCATACCCAATCTCATAGAATGCTTTGTCAGGCTCAATAGAAAGGTAGATGTACATTTCTAATCCATATCTATTAAGCAAGAAAAGACAGACGGCGAGAAATTTATTAATTTAGACAAAAAATTTTTCATATCATTTTATTCTTAGTCAGAATTGAGTGTGTGGGTTTTCTTCATCATAAAATTGGTCCTCACTGCATTTTCTTACGTGTAAAGAACAGTGGTTACAGATACTTTTAATGGAAACTCAGAGCATCATTGTAGCAGAAGATTCTAAGTGTAGAGTTCTTAAAATTGAAGACTATTTGTTTTTAAGTTTATGGAAATCATTACCAATCATCTCATCCGTATTACATTTGTTTCTGAATACAGATTAACATTTTTTCCAACTTTTTTTCAGTATTGAAATCATTGTGAAGAAATGGTTATTTCAAACCTCCGATAAAAGCCTTACAGTGATTTCATGTGACAGAATTTTATCTGGGTTTCAAGAAATCCTAATAATGGCATTTACAATTCTTCTGTGTAATTTCTCCTCTTCTTGTTACTGTAGAAGTACAGAAAACACGTTCCTGCTTTAAAAAGCTAAAAGAAAAAAAATCAGCAGTTTAATCTCAGTGTTAGAAATAGGATCACAAATCCTGCTATGGTATTTTGTATTTAAGCTAGTTTCTATAAAGGCCCCTGACATGCCCCCTGGGAGCTAAATATTGACAAGCATGCTTTGGCAATCAAGATCAAGCTTGTTGAATTAACACAGCTCAAGTCTTGCATTGCCACTATAACCCAAGATTGAGAACTCTTATCTTACCCCATTTATTTTGGCTTTATAGGTGATACTGTACACTTGAATTAGGGATTTTCACTGTATCTTAAATGCTGCAACTGTGGATTAATTTGATTTCAGAATATACTACTCCTTATCATGTTCACAGTGGAAATTATAAATGAAGTGTAACATTCATTGTTTTCTTTACCAGCATGGATCCAGAATAAAACTGACTATATACCTGAGTCTGATATTATCTTTTCTACCAGAGAATGTCTTATAATTTCCACCTCCTGAAAGGCAAAGAGAAATAAGAAGAATGATATTGTCCTTTTTTATGTATTTTCCAGGTAAAAGTAAATGTATCCCCAAATTGCTAGTTCTTTAGAGGCTTTGATCAAAAGTTAAGATGAAATATAAATCATAAAAGAAATAAAGATTATTTTTTGTCATGACTCCTGAAACTCACATGGCAATCTTCCAATGACAATAGTATTTTTAAAACTTAAAATTAATTGGGTTTAAGTTTGAGAGCAAAATATAACCCTTTTCAGTCTATCAGGAAGTTGAGGGATGAATTCTATAAGTAACTGGAAATAAGGATAAGGGGTGGTAGTGATGGTAAGAAGTAGCATTCATTAAAGGCATACAGCCTCTATGTGGAGCATTTTCATGCAGTTTCTTGTTCAACTCTGCGAGGTAGGTAATTTCATTGTCCCGGTTCAACATAAAAAGAAACAGGCTCGAGAAAGCTTTAGGAACTTGTCTGCCCATGCCCAGTGTTTCCTAAAGCTTGCTCTGGCTTTCTTTCCTGTGGCTATACCCACAGTCATGGTAGTACCTAGATATTTCCTCTACCCTTACAGAGCTCAAACCACAGAAGAAGAGGTATCCATGTATTTCTATCATTCAAGGTGATTTTCTCCTAGTACTAGAGGGAGCAAAAAGGAAGGAATGTGGTGTTGAGGATGATCCGGAAGGGCCCCCAAAGGCTGTAATATGTTGTATGGGCCTTAAAGGATGAATAGGAGAAGAAGGTGAAGAACATTTCAGACTGTGGGAATAGAAAGAGCAGTGACACAGACGTGTGAATACATGTGATCTCAAGAAACTGCCAAAAGTTCAGTGTTTCAGCTTACTGGGTGGAGGCCAAATTTACTGACTTTAAAGATCAGAACTATACTTACCAGCTGATGACCTCTGTATCTTCACTGTGAACTGAAGATAATACCCCAAATCAGGTCTCCCAGAGCTATTATGAAGGATCAAGGAGATAATGCGTGCCAAATGTCCCCTCTGGTCCTGCTTCTCAATTCTAAGAACACCATTTTATCTTCTCAAGTAAATTCATACCCATTGTGACCTTCAGAAGTAACTCTGGGACTACCTTATGGAATTAATTTGTTTAAATAAAGTAGCCATTTGGGACAGTTTCCCTTCTAATTTTCCTCCTTCCTGTGGCAAGATAGGTGAGAGATGCAAATTGGCTCTTTGTTGATATATATGTTCTTCTTTTATCTCTTTCTCAAAGAGGGTTGTCATTACTTCATCCCCACTAGCAAGTGTCATTTGGTGCTAAATCTTCCCATATTTGTGCACTTGGATTTCTAAAATAATTTTGAACTGGGATTTCAAGTACACATATAAATAATAAAGTATAATCAGAAGGATGACATACATAAAGTCAAAGTTGTCTATCACAGTGCCCAGCATGTAGAAGCACCCTATTAGTACCCCTTCCCTTTGTCTCCCTTCGCCTTTATATTAAAATCCCCTTCAAAATCTGCTGGGTGCTACACAGGAAGAAAGCGCTGTGCATTTTGCCAAGGGCCTGTTTGTTAAACTTCATAGTCATTCTAGACTAACTCTCCACAATCTAGCAACAACCATCTACATTTAATCCATCCTGCATCTCAGTAACTGTTTCATAGGTTGTCTACTCAAGGTGAAGACTTTTCTCCTTGTTCCATAAAATCAGTATATGTGTTCTCGCTTACAAGCCTTCTTTCAAAACATTCTGAAGTTGGGAATGCCTGAGGTCCACTTACCAGATTTTGTTCTTTGGATGATCACCTTCTTCAAGTACGTCCTGAAACTCACCCACTCCCTGAAATTCCTCTGTAACTGTCCACTGTTTCTTGGGCTTTTAGATATGTTACATGATATAGTTATATGTAGTCTACAGACCCTCTCTCCAGCAAAATAGAACTCCATTTGGGTTAGGGACCTAATTTCTCTATGTATTTGACACAAAATGAAGTTTTGCTTTTGAAAATGAAAAGCATCATGGTTTTTTGTTTTACCAAAATGCACACACAATAAAGTATGTGTATGTGTGTGTGTGTGTGTATACATATATATATATTCACATAGCTATTTCATAACTTGCTTAAACATTTTAACTTCAGGGTAATTTTAAGATGTATCACAAATATTTTTACTTCGAGTTCATATTTTTGCAAATTAAACTAAATGCAATTAAAATGCTCTCAAACCACACTTTTAGTAATTCTTTAAAGGGGGTACTCTTCACATTATATGACCTAGGCCACCACACCTATCCAAAATACCTTCATATAGTTTTTTAAATATATTTCTATATCTTCTTTCTTTTTTTTTTTTTTAAAGATTTTATTTATTTATTCATGAGAGACAGAGAGAGAGGCAGAGGGAGAAGCAGGCTCCCAAGGAGCAGGAAGCCCGATGCGGGACTCGATCCCAGGACCCTGAGATCATGACCTGAGCCGAAGGCAGACGCTTAACCATCTGAGCCACCCAGGCGCCCTCTATATCTTATTTCTTATGTCAGTAGAGAACACTGCTGTTTCATCACAAAAGAAATACAGAAATCTTAAAAACCAAATATTTAGAAACTGATGTAACTAGTTATAAAACCATAATTATATAAGAGAATGTTCTTTTCTAACAAGAATTCTTCACATCTGTCATCCAGTGTTTTAATGCCTATAGTACTTATTAGCTATTTCTGTTATTACCATTCTACAAGCAACTGCCATTCTTGAAACTGATTGATGTTTAGGAATAAAGCACATTTATTACATGTTGCCAACTTCAGAGGAGCAGTCTTATAAACTACAGCACTTTTTGAGAAGTGATGATACCTTGTATTTCTGGAACTAATCACTGCTAAAGAAAGTAAAAGGGTGAAAACATTTTTTTTTTTCCCCGTGAAGATCTTCCATTGCATTCTATACCATTTAACTATAAAATGATTATAGTGTTTTATTTGCCAAGAATGACAGTGGTGAAAGGTAACTTTATATATATGTAGAAATATGTGTACATTCCTATCTATCTGTATATGCTGGGGTCTATATCATTTCCCTATTTGAGTCTGGCTAGCCTACCTTGAACAGGGATGAGAGACAGAGGAGGACAGAAAATAAGAAAATTCTTGTTGACTTTTAATGTGAGCAAAAATGAATGATGTGAATATAATGGTTTTACTATTTCACTATTTCTTCCAAATTATTGTTACGTAGTCGTCAATCACTATTCTTTGAAGTTCTTGCCTTCATTTTACCACCCTGGCTTTTTGCACCGACTTTGCCTCAGTTACACCACCTGATATCATCTACTGACCTTAAGTCACTACCCTCCCTTGATTGAATACTTTGGTCCTTGGTTCACTGGTCTTTCTACCACTCAGCTTCTGCCGTCATCATTAAGAGATAATTGCAGAAATCTTTAAAGATCTAGCTAGCACATGGTAAGATCATAAATGTTAGCTTTTGTCATTACCATCATCCTCATCATCAGAAACTTCAGAATCCATGTTGCTATATATCCATCAATTTCCAAAGCTACTTTTTTTTTATCATGTTATGTTAATCACCATACACTACATCATTAGTTTTTGATGTAGTGTTCTATGATTCATTGTTTGCATATAACACCCAGTGCTCCATTCAATACATGCCCTCTTTTTTTTCTTTTTTTTATTATTATGTTATGTTAATCACCATACATTACATCCTTAGTTTTTGATGTAGTGTTCCATGATTTATTGTTTGCGTATAACACCCAGTGCTCCATGCAGAACGTGCCCTCTTTAATACCCATCACCAGGCTAACCCATCACTCCACCCCCCTCCCCTCTAGAACCCTCAGCTACTTTTTAAAAGATGTGGTAACTACTATTTGTGTAGCTTTTTTTACTATTTCAAAGCATTTTCAGAATTTTACTTGATTCTTACAACAACCTTATGAGATAGGTTTTGTTAGCTTTATTTTTAGAGTGGGTAAAAGCCAGCTCACAGTTGTTATTAAAAGAGGAAAGCATGGGGCACCTGGGTGGCTCAGATGGTTAAGCGTCTGCCTTCGGCTCAGGTCATGATCTCAGGGTCCTGGGATCGAGTCCCGCATTGGGCTCCCTGCTCCTTGGGAACCTGCTTCTCCCTCTGCCTCTCTCTCTCTCTCTGTCTCTCATGAATAAATAAATAAAATCTTTAAAAAAAAAAAAGAGGAAAGCAGAATTTATACCAAAGTTTTATGACTCTTGAAGGCCCTACGTGTTTTTTTTCAACTGGAGAGCATTTAGCAGACACTTTCTGGTAGTCAACACTGTCTCACCCTTTTCAGGTCTAGGCTACTATACATAAATAAGACATTTACAGAATACCAATTATACAGGGCACTATGCATGGCAAAGCTAAATATAAATAATAGGCTATATTCCATGTTCTTAAGTAGCTCAGATATTTCCCACCTAGATAACTTCAGGTGCTTGCCCAAATTCAAACGTATTATCCTCTACAAACCTTAAAAATCATTATAGTTAATGACATTAACCTCTAAGCCTTCTTAATACCTCTCACCCTCTTACTCTGCACATCTAATTAATCACAAGGTTCTGTAGAGTCCAGCTTGTTATGTGCCTGAATCTTTTAACCTCATATCCTATCTGTGAAGTCTTGACTTAGTCCAAGCCCATATGCTTGCATAAGCCTAGTAGGCTCTTGCTGTGTCAGCAGAGGTTCTGGGGCAGAAAGTGAAATGAGATGTGGGTCACAAAGTTACCTGCCATACTTTCCACCCAGACTTGTCCCCTTCTTGTCTCTCCTAATTTATCCTTTACTCTAGGCCTTGTTATACACCTGATTTTCCAGTTATTTCCAGATCTTTTTTCTTTTGCTCATGCAGTTCTGTGATTCCTATCCCTGCTCTCTAAAATGCTATTTATCCTTGAAGACTTCGCTCATCATCTTCAGTTAAAGATGACCCAACCAAACAAAGTATATTGCACCTTCCTCTGAGCTGTGATGGTCACTTGCCTAGGTTTTATTGCAGCCATTAGCATGTATTACAATAAATTATATCACCACCTCTAAACATAGTAGCTGCTTTATAGTTAGCATTCAATTAATGCTATTGATTTAATAGATGGAAATACTTGAATACTTTAAATGTATAGTTTAAATTCATTTTTAATTCAAATTTTGTTTTCCAATTGATGGTATTGAACTTCCTTTAAATTGAAGAGAAGCTAGAAAAATATTCATACTCAGACTATATATATACACACACACACATATATATATGTATAAACACACACACACATATATATATAAAGTCCTCATTTTAGTTTCAGTAGTAAAAATCAAAATTTGCTCTTAATAATAATCCTTAGATATCAGGTCTCGTTTATTAAAAGATAGATCTCATTTATTTAATATATATGGTATATGATAATTATCAAAAGTATATTATTCGAAGTAATTTATATTCCAATAACAAGATATCAGATACAGAGATTTTATAAATATATGAATACATATTTTAATATTATCCAACCTATTATTTGAAAAAAATTCTGTGCCTCATTTATGTTTAGTAAATTTAACAATTTTGCTACACTTCAGTTTTCTCTTTTGAAATGCCAAATATCCCTATAATTATCTCAGAATGTTTCTTTTCATTATATGTTAAAAGTATGTTCTTCATATGTCACAAATGCCCTCAGTCTCCTAACTTCTTTTTACCAATTTTTGGCCTTGAGATTACCAAAGGGGTTGGTTGCTGTTACTGGACTGAAAGTTTGTGTACTCCCAAAATTCATATATTGAGATTCCAACCCCCAGTGTGATGGTATTTGGAGGTGGGGTCTTTCAGAAGTGATTAGGTCATGAAGGTAGAGCCCTGGTGGATGGAATTAGTGATCTCATAAAAGAGACCCCAGAAAGATCTTTGGAATATGTAGACCACTACTGGGTTTACTTGAAAATGGAAACATTTACCAGAATTTTTGCCGGGGGCCATGGAGACATCCTGGAGGGAATTTAGTCACTATCAAACATTCTCATTTTAACTGTAAACACTCAACCTTTTTTAGGAAAATAAAATCTTAAAATAGGCAAAAGTGAAAGAATGCATAATCAACTGTCATTTGCAATCGGTCCATACTAATTTCAGGTAGAAACATCACTAATACTTTCTATTTGGAGACCTTGTTTACAAAGGGAAGAAATTTTCACCCATTTGGGCTGGCCCTGCCTGAAAATGAAGTGAGGAATTTGACAACTTCTCAAGTTGACATAACTTCTAGACCATGTGACAAAATAGTCCGCTATTCTATTTCTAAAAGGCTGTAGCCTAGTGCAGGGGTGAACTGTGGAGACTCTGGAGCTAACTGCGTGGGTTAAAATCCTGGTGCCACCACTTACTAGTTTCCCTGGCACAGGTTACTCAGCCACCCTATACCTCGGGGTTTTCTCATATGAAAAAAAAAAATGGCAGAAATGAGAGTACCTACCTCTCCTGATTGTTGTGAGGATTAAATTAGTTAATATTTGTACAGCACTTAGAACAGAGCTAAGTGTATAAGAAGTGCTGTGTAAGCATATGCACTTATTGTGCTTATGAAACTCGGACTTTATTCTTAGAAGCTTTTGTTTCCTAATGAGTTCGGGTTACATCGGGCTCTTCACATAAATGGAGACATAAGATAAAACGTATGTTTTCTTTGTAGAAATACCCCAGCCAGTACATTTCATTTGCAACCTGATGCTCAGGCATGCCCTGAAGCCTCACAATTGGTTAAGAGAATTGGCTGTCTAAATGAACCCATCGTAGGTGGTATGGATGAAGAACTTACCACATTCACAGAGCTTTTACCAGGTGTGAAGCCTCAACCTCCCCATCCTACTTTTTGATCTAGCCTCCCCAAACCAAGTACTCTAGCATGAAAACTTCAATTTTATCCTCTGTGTCTTGGCCTCCTGACATAGTCTTAGCAAATGAAATCTTTCCTTTTTGTCTGAGTGAGCCTTCTGAAGTAGAAAGTGTTGAAATAAATGGCTTATGACATGTATAGTGTTGAAATAAACGTTTATTTTAACACTTCATAAGTCATGAGCCATTTATTTTAACACTTTGCACTTGAAGTGTTTAAATAATAGGTTTTATACAGGGATGTGTCATCCACTCTGTTTAATGTAAAAGTGAATATGTAAATATATCCATCTATCTAATCTAGATTTTAAACCCTTTGACTGCCAAAACAGCCCGGTTGCCATAGTTTCTGGAGTAACCTGAAATTAAATTTTCTGCTCTTTCTTTTTCAGTTGATAGGTAATTTGGTGAAACATAAGGTGAGTGGACATCACTCCATTAATAGAGAAATGGTTAAATACATCTTTTTTTTTTCAGAAACCGGAAGAAATGTCAGCAAAGACTAGAGTTGACAGTGAAATAATGCTTTCATAACTAGAACAACTTTTACTAGAAGGTAGCAGGATTTTTTCTTCACTTTCTAGGACTAATAACTTGTTTGCAAGGTTATTTTTGAGCACTCTTACAAATATATAACTTAGTATAGTGCCTGGAACCAGATTCGTATGAATAGAAATACTAACTTTTTGAAGCAAGGCAATGTGAAAAGCACCACTCATTTGGGAATCAACAAATTTGGGTGGAATCATCTAAGGTCTTCCAGTTACTATTACAAGGGCAAGATATTTTGCCGTTTTCAACATCAAAAGTAATAGATAAGTAAAAGCCTTAATAGATTGCTTAGCCCACATATTAGGCAGTTCAATAAAATATAGCTCTTATATTGCTGTTATTTCTTAAGAAGAAATGGCAATTAATAAAAACAACTATAAGTGCTATGTTTAAAAAACTATTAATATTCACAAGTTTGTGTTACTGTTTTTGCCAAATAATATACGCAAATGGATATTTTCATAAAAGCAGGAAGAATCTAAGTGTTGTATAAGGGGTAACTTTTTTAAATAAACTTTTTGTTTTGGAATGATTTTAGATTTATAAAAATGTTGAAAGGATAGTACGTAGAGCTTCCGTATACCCCTCCCCCAATTTCTCCTATTTTTAATGATAAGGAGCATTTTATTTTAAGAAGTTACCAAAGTAGTATCATGTGGTAGGAAGTATTTATGCCAAAGTTTTTACTTTGAAGGCTAACAAAGACTGACAGGAAGTGAAGGGAACTAATGCGTGAGTAGGAGACCAAGCAGTGCATAGAGGGGAGAAGCCAGAGGAAGGCACATTGACTAAAGGGCAGAGTTTAGAAAAACATTAGTTCACAAGAAGACTTGCCATTTCCTGTATATAAAGCAGCTCCCTCCTGGGTGTTGTATGTAAGTGATGAATCACCAAATTCTACTTCCAAAACTTACATTGCACTGTATGTCAACTAACTGGAATTTAAATAAAACCTTGAAACTGAAAAAATAAATAAATAAAGCAGCTCCGTGACAAATCTAAATCTGTTGAAAGAGTTAATTGAGTCATGAAGGGGCGAATGTTAGCTTTTGCTTTCAGATATTAGCAAATCTTTTATGGAATAATTAAAATCTGGTTATAAGAATGCTCTAGAAAGAACACAAATACTGGCATTCATTTTCTATTTGACATTTTCCAATGTCTATAAATGCTATTGATTTCAAATTCCAAATTATTTCACTTCTGAACACGCCTTGTAGAATTATTACAATGCTGTTTTGTGGGCTTGTAATTATTGATTGCAACATTATACTCTCCATAAATGTGCTATTGTGAATAATTAAACTTGTTAGCATTTTGTTTGCCTACAGTCTTTAGAGTGCTAGCCCTTTTTGGCAATCACAAATATGTTTCTCTAGTTCAGTTTGTGCTCGATATGGGACATATTTCATTTTTCCTGAAACTTTTTAATACTTTGCCATTTTTAAATTTCAGATTTCAAGAGCTGCCCTGTAACAGTTTAGCATATAGCAAATAAGAACTCTGGGAGTCTTATGATTTGTATTCTGGAGTTTATAAATAAATGATCTTCTAGGATGTAAACAGGAGACTTTTTTTAAGCCACTTACTGCCTGTGAGCATGCCATTTCTCACACCTTCATTCTTATTGCCTAGGGTAAAACAAATATTAGTGTTTGAAAAAAGATATACGTTGTGACTGCTGGCCCTATTTACACCCGTTGCAGATATACTTGAAAAGATTTGAAAGACTGGTATAGTCTAATACGATTTCTGTCAGCTTCTACACAATTACAAAGAGTCTCTGAGCTCTGTTGAGAAAACAATATATAGCAGTTCTGGCAAAGGTTACCAAAAAAGTTTATCCCCTTGAAGGCATGGAAACCATGTTCTAGTCATACCTCTGTAACTGGATTTAGCACATCTGCGAAGCCCAGTGCTCAGTTCTGAATGGCCCGATGCTATTTGGAATCATTATGTACAATTTAAGCATTTGGATGATGAAACACTTATGGCAACAATATAAATTGAATGAGCGTCTATGAATGAGGAAAAACATATGTATCACATTTCTGCTTAGATATGTGCATTACATACTGACTGTGTATCCTTTTTCCACCAAGTTGGTCCTGATAATAGGCTGTCTCCTTTTCATGCATGCAGAAGTTAGCTAAATGCCATTTGGCAAGGAGTTGAATCATCCGGGGTTGCACTCTTGCCAATTCAGCCTAAATATCCATGCCAGTCGACAAAGTAATGACCTCAATTTGACAAGAGCTTGAAATTTCATCAGAAAAGATAAAAGATTGGAAAAGCAGCAAACAGAGAGAGGGTATTTCATTGCAAACCCATCACAGACTTGACATAAACTGTACGCCAAATACTTTTTAAAGATTCGGCTGGGAAGATAAGTTTATGATTATAAGGTTTTAATAGGAATAATACCCTTGAGTGCTTGCTTTCTTGTTTTGGAGAGGTAAAGATATACTCAAATAGCAATATGGGCATAAAGTGCAGAAACAGAAACTCCCATTATATGTTAACAATATTTGTGATCAGTTGATGACATTTTTGAAATTTGGCTCTGGGGTCTTACTTAGTACAACAGTCAGCAAAGGGCCATCCTGCCTTTGGGGCTTGCTGGAGCTGTGCCTTTCTACAGAGTGGCGCTTAGCATGCCTGCCTAATTCAGGAGTTGTGATTTAGATCTATGGTCCAGCCATGATACCTATCTTTATATTTGCATCATTTTTGTACTCCATGTGTCCTATTCTTAACAATTAGCGATTTATCCCTGACTGTGTGTCTATGTGTATGTATGTGTGTGCATGTATGTGTGTACATCCTATATGTGATATATGTGACTTCTTTCAAAGCATTGCTTTCAAGAAAATTTCATGGAAATTACAAACATTGAAAAGGCCAACACCGCCATAAAAAGGGTTCCCAATGGGTCATCCTATTCTCCAGATTTGTCTTTTATGATGTACTGCAGATGATGATCTTTAGTCCTATTTACCTTTAAAATACAAGATTCAGGAGCGCCTGGGTGGCTCAGTCGGTTAAGCCCTTTTCGGCTCAGGTCATGATCCCAGGGTCCTGGGATTGAGCCCCGCATCGGGCTCCCGCTCGGCGGGAAGCCTGCTTCTCCCTCTCCCACTCCCCCTGCTTGTGTTCCCTCTCTCGCTGTGTCTCTCTCTGTCATATAAATAAATAAAATCTTTAATAAAAAAAAATAAATAAAATAAAATAAAATACAAGATTCACTTTCTCACAGATTTAGCTTATATCTGCAAATGGGAAAGTGCTCTCATATTTTATAAACTGAATCTTTGAATGATCTGATCATTAAAAGAGTTCCTAGAAGTGGATTCAAATGGGAAATGCTGACTTTTGTCATGGACTTTTTTTGCTACTTCTTATATGTATTTACATATTTTTAATTTTTTGAATGAAGTATATTTTATATACAATACA
Source organism: Mirounga leonina (assembly GCF_011800145.1). Classification (NCBI taxonomy): domain Eukaryota; kingdom Metazoa; phylum Chordata; class Mammalia; order Carnivora; family Phocidae; genus Mirounga; species Mirounga leonina. Next base: position 13,381,214 of record NW_023270447.1, read on the forward strand.
ATGCGTAGGTATTAAGTGTTTGTCTAAAGTAGCTTTGAAAATTGTATGCATCTGTAGTAACTACAATCTGAAACAAGATCGAGAATATTTCCTTTATACCAGAAAACTCCCTGGTATTGCTCGGAATTCAATTCTTCCATTCCCAGCTGAGACTTATATCACCATATCTTCTTTTTGACTGTTCTTAAACTTCATATAAATGAAATAATGTTCATCCTATTTCTCTCTCTCTCATACCCTTATGTGTGTGTGCGCACACACGCATGCATTTGGCTTCATTTGTTCAACATAGTTGTTTTGTTTGTTTAGAATTTATATATTTATTTATTTGAGAGAGAGAGAAAGAGCATGTGCTCATGTGCGTGTGTGTGAGCAGAGTGGCAGAGGGAGAGGAAGAGGGAGGAGGAGGGAGAGGGAGAGAGAATCTTGAGCAGACTCCACACTGAGCTCAGAGCCCCATGCGGGGTTCAATCTCATGACTCTGAGATCGGGGCTCTGAGATCATGACCTGAGCTGAAACCAAGAGTTAGTCATTTAACCCACTGAGCCACCCGGGTGCCCCATAGTTTTTTGTTTGTTTTTGTTTTGTTTTGTTTTGTTTTGTTTTTATCCATCTGTGTTGTTGCAGGTACCAGTTAGTGAGTCTTTTTTATTGCTGATAGTTTTCATTAAATCAACAGACCAAAAGTTGTATTTCCATTCTCTGTTGATGAACCTTTGGATGGTTTCTAGTTTGAGACTACTATAAAGTAAGGGTGCTGTGAACATTTTTGTGCATACAATTCTTTAGCCTTGTTTTCATTTCTCCTGAGTGAAAATCTAGGAATGAAATTGCTGAATCATAGGCTAGATGCATGCTGAATTTTTAAAGACATTTTCCAACAATTATCCAGAGTGTTTTTATGGTTTATACTCTTATCAACAACGTACAAAAGCTCCACTTTTCCCACATCCTTGTCAATGTTTGGTTTTATCAGTCTTCTTGATTTTTTTTTAAAGATTGTATTTATTTGAGAGAGAGAATGAGAGAGAGCACAAGTGTGTGGGGGGAGGGGCAGAGGGAGAAACAGACTCCCCACTAAGCAGGGATTCCTACGTGGGCTCATCCCAAGATTGGTACCAAAAACCAATCCCTGGGATCATGACCTGAGCCAAAGGCAGATGCTCAACCTATGGAGCCACCCAGGCGCCCCAGTCTTCTTGATTTTTCTAATGGCTGTGAGATGGTGCACCTTTTCATGTACTAATTGCCCCTATGTATGTTGTCTTTTTTGAAATATCTGCTCAAGTTTTGCCCATTTGAATTGAGTTATTAATCTTGTAATTAATGTTTTATAGGAGTTCTTTATACATTTTAGGTATGAGTTCTTTCTCAAATAAATGTGTGTAAATATAGTACTTTTCCTAGACTTTGGCTTCTTTATTGATTTTTTTTCCCTTTATTCTTATGTTAATCCCCATACATTACATCATTAGTTTTAGATGAAGTGTTCCATGATTCATTGTTTGTGCATAACACCCAGTGCTCCATGCAGAATGTGCCCTCCTCAATACCCACCACTAGGCTAACCCATCCTCCCACCCCCCTCCCCTCTAGAACCCTGTTTGTTTTTCAGAGTCCATCGTCTCTCTTCTTTATTGATTTTTTATAAAATCCAGTTTATCATTTTTTTAAAAATTTTAGTTAGTGCTTTTAATGTCCTTTCCAAGAAATCATTGCCTAACTCAAGGTTACAAAGATAGTGTCCTATTTTTTATTTCCTTAGGAACTTTATAGTTTCAGTTCTTACATTTAGATTTTCAATCCAGCTTGAATCTTAAAAAGAAAATTTTTTTTTGTATGAAGTGAGGTGGCAGTCAAGATTTTTTTTTTCTTCTTATAAAAATATCCATCCTAGCACCATTTGTTAAAATGACTTTTCTTTCCCCCACTGAACTGACTTGGTAACTTGGTCAAATATCAGTTGACCTTATTATATGTGTGGACTATTTCTGAACTTTGTTCTGTTCTATACTCTTAAACTATTGTCTTGGTACTGTAGATTTATAGCAAGTCCTGATGTGAAAAAGTGTCCTTGAATTCTGTTTTCTTTTTCATGATTGTTTTGGTTTATTCTAGATTGTTTGTATTTCCATATAAATTTTAGAATCAGCTTAGTTTCATCATATAAAGCTTACTGGAAATTTGACTTGGGTTTTGTTGAATCGATAGATCAATTTGGAGAAATTTAACATCTTAACAGCCTTGAACCTTCCAGCTTATGAATGTATCTCTTCTTTTTCTTAAACATCTTTGAATTTTCTCAGAAATATTTTGTAGTTTTTCAGTGTAGAGATCTTGCCTATCTTTTACAACTTTATTCCTATTTTACTTTTTTGTGCTGTTGTAAATGTTAAATTTTAATTTTCTGATTGCTCATGCTAGCATATAGAAAAAGATAAAGTACATAGTACATAGGTAGTATATAAAGTATATAGAGAAAGATAATGTTTTACTATTAAGCATGATGTTAGCTATATGCTTATCATTAGATGCCCTTTGTCAGAAATTGATCTCTTTTATTCCTGTTTGCTGAGAGTATTCATCACGGATGAATTTTCTTAAGTGCACTTTCTGCAGTCTTTTGAAATGCTAACATGTTTCTTCTCTTTTATTTTTATTTATTTAATTAATTATTTTTATTTTATTCCCTTTTATTCTTTTATTTTATGTTAATATGGTAAATTACATTAATTGACTTCCAAATGTTAAGCCGTCTTCCCATTCCTGGGATAAACTCCATTTGACCATAGTGCTTTACACCTTTTATATACTGCTGTATTTATTTTTCTTATATTTTATTAAAGATATTTGGTTCTATGTTAGTGAAGGATATTGGCCAATAATGTTATTTTCTTTTAGTGTATTGTCAGGTTTTGGTATCAGAATCATGCCGGCCTCATAAAATTAGTTGGTATTTGTTTCTTCTATCTTCCGCAAGTTTATATAAAGCTGGTATTATTTCTTCCTTGAATTTGATAGAATATAGCAGTGAACATCTAGGCCTATAGTTTGCTTGATAAAAATGCTTTTTTATTATGAATTCAATTTCTATAATAGTTATGGGGCTATTTTTTATTTTGATTTTCTGGGTTTTGTTGTCAGTTGGTTAGTTGTGTTGTACTTGGAATTTGTCCATTTCATTTAGTCGTTGAATTTTTTACATAAAGTTGTTCTCGTTATATTTTTATTGTTTTTAGAATCTGTATTAAGCACTTTGTATGTGCTTGTCATTGTGTTACCTGATTTACATAGATGATTTGATTTTACCTGGTTTTATTTAGGTCCATTAAAAGTTTTTTCTTACTCCATGGTTATCCAAGTAGCGACTGGTTTCTAACCACTCATTTGCCTGAGGAGTGTCCTCACTTATCATCATTCAAATCCCCAGCATATCAAGGGTCCCAGGGGCCACACTGATATGCACAGGTTGAGAGTGTATGACCAGCCATCCGGCATGATAGGAGAGGTTGCCATGAGGTCGGGAGTAGGAGAGCTCCTTTAGGTAATGCTTTGGGAGATCTTATCTAAAGTAATGTAGTGTTAAAATCTTTTCTCTTGGGCGCCTGGGTGGCTCAATTGGTTAAGCGACTGCCTTCGGCTCATGTCAAGATCCTGGAGTCCCAGGATCGAGTCCCGCATCGGGCTCTCTGCTCAGCAGGGAGCCTGCTTCTCCCTCTGACCCTCCCCCCTCTCATGTGCTCTCTCTCTCTCTCTCATTCTCTCTGTCTCAAATAAATAAATACAATCTTAAAAAAAATAAAAATAAAAAAATAAAATAAAATCTTTTCTCTTTCCTAATTGCTTGATCATGCAGTCTACTTTATACGTGCTACAGATAGATTCCTGCAATATTTATGATGTTTATTAAAAGTATAAATGCATCTATGACAATGAAAGTTACATGACTGGAAGCAGTTGTTGAATGTAGAACTGAGTATAACCTGTCTTCTCTTTCATTACACGAGATCTCTACACCGTGAACAGGGAATCTTACTATTTTAGTTCTAACTCTTGTCTCCTCTTACAGATAAAAATCCTATTACTTTTTTAATCAACCTAGAAAGATCCTTATAATCTATAGAAAGGCTACAGCCAGGGACATGGACATAGGGTATATATTCTTTTTAGTTTTCCCTAAGAATTTTTTTTTATTAACAATAAAATAAATCTGGACTTACTTTATACTATAATGTCTTTTGTTCAAGACATGGCTGAAAGTCAAACCTCTTTTTTCTTATGCCAGGTCAATATTTTAAAAAGCCTTTTTAAAAGAAAATATGGTGGTCGTAGCTGGGGGGTGAGGGAAGGGCTGTTCTTCTGTTCACCAGGCAACACCTTTCCCCATCTAAATGCTTTGTCTACAATTTCCCAGCCTGCGAGGCCACTTTAGTTTTGCTATTACCATGTTTCATGAACATGATTTGTTCAGGAGTATATCTGCAACTTGGCTCATCTGTCCCCAACCCCTTCCAGGTTTGAAATAGCCTAGTTCTCAACCCCAGACCCACCCAGACCATGTTTCAAGAGCCCAGTTGAAGTCCTTCATCTGCCATGAAGCCTTCCTGCACCTCTTTAATGTCCTTGGCTCATCCTGTCCTCTGACTCTTCTGCCCCCAACAATCAGGCCGTGGACATGCATCGACCATGTTTGTATCTCCTCTGCTCAGCCTCATAAACTCACTGAGAAGAGGCACCTCTATTGCTGCCTTTTTGCAGCTGACACAGTGCTGGGTACAATACATAATTTTGACTGAAAATGATTTCTCATTTTTTGCCCTATTGAAATTTAGGATGAAATTTTATTGTCGAGTAATTAAGGGAGCAATTACTAATCAGTCGAGCAAATATGAATGAGTAGAGCCCCTCCTCTGCAAAGTGCCCAGGCAGTTTAGAGAAAGCATTGGTTCTCAGGGTTCAGATAGGGTCCAGCTGGAGATGTCTTTGTCCACATTACTATCTTTGAAGAGAACAAAACCTTATTGCCTGCTGTATGGCCTGGGTTTCAGCAGACTCTGAGGAATGCAGCCTGACCACAGGGCACAGAGATTTACACATGTAATTCATTGTCAAGTGAAAAGAGAATGTATTCCCGAGAATGAAAGCGAAGGTTTTACACTAAAGGCAAGTATTACCACGGACACCCTGGCGAGGGAACCACCCACAGAGTGAAAAGAGTACAGAATTTCAGAGAGAAAAGAATTCATGGATTTCCAAAGAAATAAATAATGTGATCCTAGTGGATGCAGGAACTCTTTCTGTTGTTGTTGTTGTTGTTGTTGTGTGTGTGTGTGTGTGTGTGTTTAATGTCTTCAGAAAAATGCTCACTTCGGAATGAGTCTGGATTCTCCATGAGTAAAATGTAGTTCTGGTCGTCAGCATTATCATCATCATTATAATCTTCCTCTTCCTCTCTCTCAGATAACCATGGTAGACGTGAGTAGACATAGACTGGGGAGATTTTTATCCGGTATGATAACATTTGCCCTGCACATTCCATAGGCAGAATTCCATGAGAAATGTTTATACACCACTTTCACCAAGTCTGTCATGGTTCTGAATTTCTTGGCTAAGGAAATATGTGTATTTCTAAAAATAGTCCATATATTTGTATTTGTAGGTAAACTCATTATATTTATATGCTAAAAGCACTGCCAGCAGTACTTATTTGGGAAGGACTGAGGCATATGGTAATCTGGAAATAAAGAAAAGCCCTCAGATTCAAATGTAGCAGTGAATTTTCCGGTCATACTGTATACTGATTGTTTTATTGTTGTAATACATTATTTTACCACACGCCCCTGCCTCTCTTACAGGCACATATGATTTAAACTCTTTGAGCCTGAATTTCCTCATCTGTACAATGGGGATAATGGGTATGTGACTTATTGTGAGGATATACATAATGTATGAAAAATGTAGCGACTAGTACTCACTAGACTCTCAGATTATTTCCTTTTAGCCATAAAATGATATCACCATTGGCTTTGAATTCTAATTCTGTTTTATCATTTGAAAGGCAACAGCTTAAAATTATGAAAGCCTCGAAGAGTTTTATCACTGGCAACTCAGAAACGTTGTCTGCGCCCTCTTAGTGGAATAGAGAACTGAATAGCAAGGAAGAACTCTGGTCCACTTTAAATGTTAAATACCAGTTGAGATCTAAAAACCATTTACGGTTTTCTATGATACGTCAACTTTGAAAATTTGCACCATTTTGTAAGCAAAAACTTAAACATTTTAAAATGAAAGTAAGAAAAATTCCCTGCTTCTTTTCTCCCATGTGGAGGTTACTGAACAAATAATATGATGAGTATATTTTTACATATTCATAGATTCATATGATTTTAATTTATACGAGCCCATTACATCAATCAGTTTACAGAACTCTCATTCTTATTTCCAAAGAGAGTGCATATGTTGCAGCATCTATAATGAAAACTAAACCAAGTTGGAAATTGCAACAATGTACTTATTTCATTAATGTTTTTTCTTTTGGCTCTGTGTCTTTTCTCTGTGTAAACATGTCTGCACGCTGGATTTCTTTCTAAATCTGAATGTCCTCACTGGCCATATTGAAGAATGTGCTTACTGTACTGTTTCATTAAACTGCTCTGTTATCAGGTAATTGTTTAAACATAATGCTATAGGACTAGCAAAAAGAAAGGTGAACTAATGGCATTTGCAAATGTCAGGGATTATCTTAACACTTTTATTATAGTTTATAAAAAAGTAGGTTCAGGGCATTTCATGGCAATTATTTCTACAGAAATTGGTTATTTAAATAAATTGCTAATTATCTGAAGATGACAGTATTGAAAATGCTACTAATGAGTTGTTTAATAAGTGTAGCTTGTGGTGGCCACCTACAGGTTGAAAATAGAAAGAACATATAGACTAATTAAGCCTAGATACCACATGTGAATGCCATATATTTTCCCTCTCGTAACAGATTTAAAGACATTTATCTCTTCATGCCATTCTTTTAGTCTTAGACAGTATAGTTAGTTTCTGGGTTCTTTATAGATTATGGTTTTATTCTAAACCAATTTTACTTTGCTTTCATAATTATCTTTGTGCTATAATTCATGCATATAATTATTACTATAATTTAATCATCCAAACTGAGATACCTTTAGACTGAAAGAGGATGCTATTTATAATTACATCAGGTAATTACAAATAAATACAAGTATAATAAACTGGGACTCTTCGGGGCAAACTAGGTCATATGGTCACTCTACTTATAACAATTAGTTACAACCCAAGAAAGCTTGACTCTAATTCCTAGACAACATTAATATAATGCTAATATTCTTAGTTTTCTCATACTTGGACAATACATCTTTATGAGTCACAAAATTATTGACTCCTCTCTCTGTAACTTAATTTATATCCAAACATTTAAAATAAGAAAGAAGGGGTGCCTGGATGTTTCAGTTGGTTAAGTGTCTGCCTTCCGCTCAGGTCACAATCCCAGGGTCTTAGGACTGAGCCCCGCGTGGGGCTCCCTGCTCAGTGGGAAGCCTGCTTCTCCCTCTCCCTCTGCTGTTACCTCTGCTTATTCTCTCTCTCTCTCTCTCTCAAATATATAAATAAAATCTTTAAAAAAATAAAATAAAATAAGGAATAAGAATAACATTATGGCTAAGAGCGTGGTATTGACAGTCAAGTTGACCTACATTCAAATACTGAACCCACGCTTTCTAACTGAGTGATCTCTTGAGGGTGAGATATTTATCTCTGCTGAGTCCTGTTTACACATCTATAAAAATGGGGACAAAAAATATCTATGGTAATGTCATTGATACAATGTATACAAAAACACTTAGGAAAAGCCCTGGCAATTAGAAAGCACTCAAAAGAAGAGTCTCTATATTGAGTGTGAATGTATTTAATGTTAAAATTTTATTTTAACTCATATTTGGTTCTTTTCTAAGTTAACTTCATCGCTGGTATCTATTGGAAAGAACAGAGAATGTAAAATTTCTTCTTAAACTACCATGACAAAGTTCATAGTGTTCTTGAATTTTGAATTCAAAGATATCATCTAATCTAATATTTCCTATAGTAGAGAGGTCATTTCTATTGTATTCTACCCACCAATTATCCATCTAGGTTCAAGGGATAGGGATGTCCCAATGTAGCTATTTGTGCTGCTGGATTTGCAACAAATTGATAAAATAATAATAATAATAAAACCAATAACGTGTGCTTAACCATTAGTTCCAGTTACTTTTTAAGAAAAGCATGGATGAAACCTCTTCTCTATGGTTACCTTCAATATTTGAAGACAACTATTGGGATTCCTTTTAGCCATTTCATACACTATGATATGTGTGTGTGTGTGTATGCGTAGGCAGGGAGAGATCATTATGTTCTAGACATATTCTGAATTTGTTAATATTTTGCTTAAAATGTTGGATAAAGGACTAAATGTACTTTCCTGAATGTGCAAAGTATAGAATCATTGCACATCCCCTCTATAAAAGTTCCACAACAGAAAATCTGATAGTGCCTATTCCTGTGTTGTAAATTTTAGGAGCATTCTAAAAACTAGTCACTTTTTATTGCAGAATTAAATTATAAACAATTTTTATCTAAAGGGATCAAACAATATGGAAATATAGATATCAAACCTGAAACTTCTTCAGCACCATCCCCAGAGATAACTGTTAACAGTTTAAAACTCAACATTCTATACATTTACATGCCTACATACTAAATGTAATCATACTTTTTTTAACCAGAAATGGGACCACATCATATATATTGTTCTGCTACTTGTTATTAACACTTCAACATTTTATACTAGAGATATTTCCATGTTAGTTTTATTTTTTCTATTTATTTATTTTTTTTTTAAAAAAAGATTTAATTTATGAGAGAGAGAGAGAGAGAGAGAGAGAGTGAGTGGGGGGAGGGGCAGAGGGAGAGAATCTTCAAGTAGTCCCCCCTCTGAGCACAGAGCCTGATAGGGGGTGGTGCTCCATCCCACAACCCATGGGATCATGACCTGAACTGAAGCCAAGAGTCGGACACGCAACCAACTGAGCTACCCAGGTCCCCCATCCATGTTGGTTTTAAAAATTTTGTAGGATATTGGGCACCTGGGTGGCTTAGTCAGTTAGGTGTCTGCCTTCTGCTCAGGTCATGATCCCAGGGTCCTGGGATCGAAAGCAGGTTCCTCTGCTTCTCCCTCTCCCACTACCCCTCCCCACTGCTTGTACTTTCTCTCTGTGTGTCAAATAAATAAATAAAATCTTCTAAAAATTTTTCTAGGATATTGTATGTATATGAACTATATTTAATAGCATAACTGTTGGTGGTCATTTATGTTGTTTTCACTATTTTGCTATGAAAAATGATACTTCAAGGAAGATCTTTGTACATGTAACTTTGTGTCTATGTACTAATAGAATAGATTCCTCAAAGTGGAGTTTCTGGATGAAAAGACATATACATTTAGATATTGCCATTGCATTATAAACCTAATAAAGATTTACTTACACAAATATATGCATTTATAATCATAGACTCAAAGTATATATTTTTTACAATTGAAATGACATATGGATTACAAGAGAATCTCCAAACTTGAGATCTAAGAGGTTAATTAACACCCCTTAAGTGTTTATCCCCACATGTTTGTAACTGAATGTTTATTTTTCTGCTTAGTTTCTCTAGCTTTGACGGTAATATTAGCCTATGTATACTAGGAACCAGGCACTATGCCAAGTGCTTTCGGTGAATTGTATCATTTAATTCTCCCCAGTTTGCTCTGATATTGTTATTAATGACCCTGTTTCACAGATAGGGAGAACAGATGTTTTAGGAAGTTAAGGAGTTTGCTCAAAGTCACACTTACCTAAAGTAAGTGAGCTGAGACTTACACCTCATTGGTTGGACATTAGAACCTAGGCTCTTAGCATTAAGCCATAGGCCATACTGATACTGGCTTTCTCAGGCAAAGACAGTATGAAGATGATCCTCTTCATAAATGCTGCACTGTCATTTTTCAGTAACAGCTGAAGAGTACGGACTTTCATGGCACAGAGACTTTGTGTTGGATTCCAGTCTATCCCTTTTAAACTGTGTGACATCAAACAGGTTATTTATGCAGTTTGAGCTTCCCTTTGTTCACATAGATAGAGATGACAGCATCTACCTTCACAGCATCATGAGGGTTACGTTTCACCAACTGTATGAAGCCTCAGCCTCAGGTCTGGCACATGGAAACCACTCCCTGAATGGGCGCTCCCAATCCTTCCACTACCAGCAGCTGATACTGTCAGAAAGGAAAATGGCCCCCTCTTCAATGAGTAGTCTTAATTCTTTTGCTTCAAAATACAATGCTTGGCACATGCTAGGTACCAAGTTACTGAATGTGAATTGACTGTGAACATATTGAATATATTATGAAGCAAATAAACATAACCATAAAGATATAAGGACTTAGGAAAAAATTCTTGAAATAGTCAACTAAAATTCAAACATTTTCATAAGATAATTTTCACTTTTTCCCAATGAAAGTAAAATAACAACGACATAAAACAGTTGATTTTCTTTCTCCCATTTCTCCTCTTTAAATTTCATATCTCTACATATAACCCTGGATCCTTTTAGTACTTCAGTTTCTGGTTGAATTATGCAAATTTTCTCAGAGGACTTTAATCCATGTGTAAAGATGTATTTTTAAATAGCTATGCTTCATGTATTTATCAGTTTATTAGGTTCATTAACATTTTAAACTTGTTTTAGTAAAGCATAAATTTTTTGGTGCTTGACTTATGTGTATTTTAGTATTTTATGAAAATCAATCTTTCAACTCCTAAATCCTTGAAATGCTTGATTTGCTAATATTTTCTTTCTTCTAGATGATGTTAAAATTATTAACAATTAGGTAGGCAAAGTTCAATTTCTAATGAATTTGTTATCTACTTAATTCATTGTATTTTAATTAATGTAAGCAAATTAAAACTACATTTCCTTTTTGTATACACAGTGAGCATGAGTGAGTATTATAACCCACTTTCTGTTTTATTGCCAGCTAGGGCTATTATCAGGGAGTTTATTGTGGACTTAGCTCTAACAATTAAATGTGCAACAGTAGCTGTCCTAGGAGTCAAATGATTAGGGAAAAAACAAACAGAATTAAACTCAATTATTCAAAATTCCAGTTATCCAAAATTAGCATATGTTCCACACTATCTTGCCCATTAAAAATCCCTTACTCTTCAAGGATTTAGTCATGCAAAGTAAAGCTCTACCTCCTTTTCACCAATAAACTTGAGTTCTGAAGCTGTCCTTAAAATCCTTCTATATTGGTTTAGTGCTTGGACCTTTGGATTCTCAAAAACAAAATTCTTAAATATATTGATGACTGCCTTTGAGATTTTTGCCTCTGGAGTCAGTTAAAGTAATCTCACCAACAACGTTATGACACTACTGAATGAGAGCTGTTAGGAGGCTGGATGTGTGGTCCTCGTAAGGTTTCAGGGGATATTGAGCTCTACCATCATAGGCATCATGCTTTTGTCTCTAATTAAAAAAAATGGTTTAATTGCATTACAGCAAAAACATAGCAGGCACTGTCAAAGTAAACTGAATAAATGCTCCCCCTGAAATCAATTGTCCTTGTGGTAGTACAGATCAGAATAGCAAACATCTGTACAGTTTTTATCCCTGCTAGCCCTTTATATATATATTAAATCATTTAATCCTCAAAAAAACTCTATGAAGTTGTGATTGTAATTTTATTATTCTATAGATGAAAAAAACAGAGGTACATGAGATTAAGAAATTTTCACAAAGTCACACAACTTGCTGATAGTGGAGCTAGAATTTGAACCTAAGCGGTGGGCCCTGTTTTCTGTCTGATGCTGTGACTAGTTCATCCTCAAATTGCCTTCTTTCTAAAATTCATATTAATAGTATTTATAAAATGTATGATGCTTAAATGAATGTGAATTTTTCCTAATGGAACATCTGTACAGAATAAATAATTGGATTCATATTATTTGCCTTAAAACTACCTCCTAAAATCAGAGGGACTAGTGTTTTGTGTATCTGTCATTGATGACAACATGGTAAGGACACGAATTGATTAACTGGGATCATTCTTGAAAGATTTTCAGTTTTAGTACAATTTCTTTTTAAAGGCGTAGGTACTTAATAGACATTTCTTAGATAGACAGATGGACAAATGAATGGATAAATGAGGCCTGTACAAGGAAACTGATTAAGTAAGTCATAATACCTTAATACTTACATATCAATACATAACACTATTGTTAATGGTAGCGTTTTAAAAATTGTTAAAATGATATTGGCAAGTGATACTATCGTTTTCTTAAGAAAAAAATTCATCCAAATCAGGTTGATTAACTTTTAATTAAAAAATCTCTGGCTTATTAAAATGTTTTTTCTAGAAGAGGAATCAATCCAAAAATGTTCTGTGAAGTTTCTCAGAGAAGATCTATGACTTCAGTACATTGACTGGCATTTCAAGAGGTGACTCTAAGGAAGGCCTAGACTGATTAGATGTCAAAAGTTACAGTTCAGTCTAGTCCACCAGCTTTTCTAGTAGGTTGTTCTAGAACCAGTCAGAGCTCTTGGCAACAGTGTTGGAACTCCGTTCATTTTGTTTGTTTGTTTGGTTGATTGTTTAAACCTTCAGCTTGTTTCAAAATTTGGGAATTGAGAATGGCTTGACCTTGATTGGAGCATTCCACATGGTTGGAACAGAATGGCTTGATATAACTGAATTTGAGTTCATCTGGCCATTCCATGTGGATGAGGGCTTAATTTAAATTGCATGTTGCCTATGAGTTCATTTAAGCTTATAGGATTTCAATTTCTTGATTTAAACCTTGTCATTTTCTTATAGACGGAGTCTACATTCAATTCCTTAAGCCTCTCAAACTGGCTTCTTCCTCCCTGGTCTTTGGTCTAAAATCATTAATTACTGGAGCAGTGACAAAATCGTAAAAATCCTTATCTGAATAGCTGTGATCCTGGAGATATTTATGTGTTCTAATTGACATGTGTACAACTCTGTATAGTATTGATAATATGTGTTTTCCTTATACCAAAACTTTTATTTTTATCTTGAACTTTTTATTTCTTTATTCCTGTCATTTTAAAACTAAAAAGAAATTTCTATATAACAATTTAGAAAGATCCTTTTATATACTTTCAAAAGATTTCCTTCCAGAAATCTTTCATGATAGATAAAAGTCATTTTTAAAACCTATTCCCCATAAAAATGCTCTCTGAGAGCAGGTAGATTATATTTCATGTTAAATCAGTTGAGTTACAAAGAAAACTAATCAAATGGAATTTATAATGGAAATAAAAACTGAATTTACTATTACCCAGGAACAGAAGGACCCATTTCTTCATTTTTGGATCACATTTCCTGAGAGAACATAATTACTCTTAATTTTTAAGAAGATGTCTTTATTAGTTTGAAAGGTTTTCATGTTCATTAGGTAGATTAGAAAGTTTTAGTAAAGAAGGAAAAACATGAAATAGAAAATGTCTTATTGACCTAATTGAACATCTTCAAATGCCATTGAGGATTTGCTGGTGTTTTTTAACACCTGTGTAATAATGTTGCCCTTTAAATGTAACTGGTTAAATTTTCAAAGCTGTGTTCTGGGATTTTGCCATTTGATGTCCATTAATATCAATTGGAATATGTGGCCAAATCCCTGTGTACCACTTTGAAATTTTATCCCTTAGTGTTAATGATAGTCTTCTAACAGTGCAGTTAGAAATAAATTATTTATCTGCTTAGCTCAAATTTCCTTTACTCTCTAGGGTCAACTACATAAGAAAAAGAAAAAAAGAATCCCAGTGTTTATCACTTCAAAGTAACATGTATGTAAAGAAGCCATCAGCTTAGCATGTATTGAACATATCTGTTATATTATGCAGATAGATATATGTCAATCTAAAAGATTTATTTAAATTTCAGATTGCCTTTAAAATGTTTTTCTTTAACTTTTATTCTTACTCAGATTTCTTTTTAGTACAGCTAAAGATTCGTACATGTAAATGTGTATGTGGGTGTCAGTGTGGGTATATATTCTTGCTATGCATTCTCCTGTCTACTCTGTTACCTTCTCTACCTTCTCAGACAGATGAAGAAGTCACTGATAAACACTTTGAAGTAGAAATAGGATCTTGATGTTCAGTTTCTAATTCTCCCTAACTGACGGCCTTGTATTTCAGTGTCCATTATGGAATTCTGAAGTCTCAGCATTGAGCATTCTTGACCAAGAAACATTAATATCTAGAGGAAGATTTTAAGGTGTGGGAGCAATAGGAACAGACATTTCCACAAACATTTTTGGTGTTAAATGCAAAAGCATCAGTTACACATGAATTTAATATCATCTGAAATGGATGTGAACAGGACAAAAATAAGTCCACTAATACTAAGGAAAATTCTTTGTGCTTCCTCAAAGTGAACCCTCCCATAAATACGTATTGATCATGCTGGTGAAGATGCTGGTGGTGGTGGAGGTAATGATAAAGTACTCACCACATGAGGCTGATTTTACCAGTTGCTTATTTGTGTTTTTCAGGCAGTGTCAAATTCTTGCACAAATAAAACTATTTTTAGTTCAGAAAATACCTTTAAAGAACAATGACTTAATGAATCCACACCAGAAATACCAAATTATATTCCGATGTGATGAAAGCATTAATTTACTTCAGGATATGTTAACCCTTGAGAGTTGAAAGCAGCTTTAATACAATATAATCATTTAAAAAATGACCCCCAAGTGTTCTGTCCATCCATGAAGTTTTCATTATGATTAGGGAATAATGTATTGGTAGTGTCTGGCTGAGTGAAGTTTAAAAATTAAGCACATTCTCTTTAATTACTGAATTCTAGTAAATTGTCCTTACCTTGGTGGAAACCTTCTAATGTATGAAAAATTAGATTAGGTTCACTATATTTCATCAAATTGTGAGTAATACATGTAAAAAGCAATATGGAATCTGTAAGTTCATCAGCACCTTGCTTGTTTTCACAGTATCTCTATTCACACCAGCTGCTTTATACTTAGTGGAAACATAACAGAGCTGTATGTCTATTTATGCACTGTATGTGATTGTTTTTCTTTTTCAAAATCTGCTGTTCCTTGTTCTTTTTAAAACAGATGCTTGAATATTCCATATAATCTTTTACATATTACTCTATATCAAATTGTATTATGCATGTATTTTATGCAGGAGTTCCAAAGTTGCTATACCCACTTGCATAACACGTTTGCTTGCAATAATTGCATTAAAATTCTTAAAATACATACATATCCATTTACAAATTAACATACTTTAAAACATGGCAATGTATATGTATCTCTCACACACACACACACACACACACATCTTAAGTAAAGATAGGGCGCCTGGGTGGCTCAGTTGGTTAAGCCTCTGCCTTCAGCTCAGGTCATGATCCCGGGGTCCTGGGATCAAGTTCCACATAAGGCTCCCTTCTCAGCGTGGAGTCTGCTTCTCCCTCTGCCCCTCCCCCTGCTTGTGTTCGCTCTCTCTGTCAAGTAAATAAATAAAATCTTAAAAAAAAAGTAAAGATAAGGAAAATTGACTTTTGTCTAGTACAGCACTACCATTACTTAATAATGATTATATGGCAGTATGCTCAAATGGTCAATGTGCTAACCATTGATTATTCTCATTTTCTGTAGGCACAGCAATCAGACCTATTGCTTTGAGAGCCGTGACCTCCATTGCTCGTGCTTTGCCTGGATTTTCCATTTTGGCCACTGGTGGAATTGACTCAGCTGAAAGTGGTCTTCAGTTTCTCCATAGCGGAGCCTCGGTCCTCCAGGTAGTACTTGTGTTTGCTCCTTCAAAAAGCTCTGTCTAACACATCTAGTGTAAATTATGTGACAACAGATATATTCTTGCAGGGTCTCCTGAGAAAGAGATTAAAATGTGGGGTGTGGGATTAAAATGGCAGCACTCATTAAGTTCCTACTGTGAGTCGAGAACAAACCTGAGGTTTATTTCCTATCTTAGTTAGGGCTTACAAACTTTCTATCTTGTAAAAATATATTCGCTTATCTCCCTGTTTCCAAAATAAATGAAATCAGGTAACAAAATGCATACTGTAGATCTGGGGAAAAAAACAAATACATGAAGAAATCTGGGTAAAAGTAAAATCTTGTTTGAAAAATAAAATGAAGTCACGGGTAAGGCCAATATACAAAATCTATTCCATAATGTACTGGAGGGATTACCAAATTTGACTCTGAACTTCCTGGCAGCCAAAGCAAGAAAATTATTGGTTTCATAACTTTAAAAATATAAATATAATTTGATTATTCAACTTCTTGTGGTACAGAGCTGAGGAAAAATTCTTCCATTACTGTCATAAAGGGGTACTTTGAGAAGTAGTACATTATACTCTTAATAGAATTCCTACATATAATTTTTTACTTATGACTTATACACTTGCTTGTTATTATGCTGCTCAGAAAAGGCCCAGTACAGTGCCTTGGCACATTATAGTGTAAACATTTCTCTGAGGCTAGATATGCAGATTTAGATGGTCTGACTTGACCCAGGGATAAACTTTTTCATATGACGACTAGACTGTGACCTCTCAGGTAATACTCCATTAATATGGATTCTTACTACCTAGCACTGAATGAAATTAGGAAGCACAGAGTTTAGCTTCACTTATATTCTCTGGAGAACAAATATCTTGTTGTATTTTGTTTTTTGTTTTATTATTATGGAGAACAAATATCTTGTGTTCCAATTTGACAATCAGAGTTAACATCCTTTAACAAAATATAGCCTAAGGTGGAAATAATATGTATCAGAATGCTAATAGAAGGTATAAAGAACAAAATGGAAATTTCAATGAAAATTATAATAACTAACATTTAAAACTCAGTTAATGGGCTCAACAACAGAATGGAGAAAACAGAAGAAAGAATCAGTGAAGTGGAAGACAGAGCAATAGAAATTAACCAATCGGAACAACACAGAGAAAAAAGATTGAAAAAAAAAAATGAGCAGAGCCTCAGGGAAATGTGAGACTATAATGAAAGATCGAACATTCAGAGAGGTCACAGAAGGAGAGGAAAACAAAGAAATAATGTTTAAAAACTTCCTAATTTTTTGCAAAAAGGCAAAACCCTTATAGATTTAAGAAGTTGAATGAACCTCAAATATGATATATCTAAAGAAATCCATACTGGGGAACCTAGTTGGCTCAGTAGATTCAGCTTCTGCCTTCGGCTCAGGTCATGATCTCAGGGTCCTGGGATTGAGCCCCACATTGGTCTCCCTGCTCAGTGGGAAGACTGCTTCTCCCTCTCCCTCTGCCTGCCACTCCCCCTGCTTGTACTCTCTCGCTATCTCTCTTTCTCTCTGTCAAATAAATAAATAAAATCTTAAAAAAAAAAGAAATCCATACTGAAACACATCATAGTCAAACTTCTGAAAACTAAAGATAAAAAAGGACCTTGGAAGCAAGAAAAAAAACATTTTACCTAGAGGGAACAAACAATTTTAATGGAAATAGATTTCTCATCAGAAAGTGTAAAAGTCCAGGAAGTGGGACAATATTTTTCAACTGTTGAAGGAAAAGAACTATCAACCCAGAATCCTATATCCTTCAGGGAGGAGAAAGCAACACAGTCTTGACTGAAGAAAAGCTAGGAGAATTTGTTGCCAGGAGACCAGAACTAAAAGAATGGCTAACAGAGGTTCCTGAGAAAAGAAATGTTAAAGACAGTATCTTGAGACATCAGGAAGGAAGGAATAAAGAACAAGGAGCAACAACTTCAAGAAAAATCTGAAGATAATGTATGTCCAGGCTTGAATATCACCTGAATTTACGTTCACGAACAAGGAGAAATGTATGGACTGGAAGATACGAGTGGGTTGTGAGTAGGTCCCAGAAAAGATGCTTGCTCATTTCCCAACATGTGATCTTTGGCAGGTCACACATGGGGGTGAAGATTGTTAAGATTACCAAGTGCTGCTTTTAGCTGATGCTACAGATAGTCTTTACACACTCACCTGAGAGTGAAATAGTTTTATTGTGCTTCACTATATTGCACTTTATAGATATTGCATTTTTTACAAATTGAAGGTTTGTGAGGGGCACCTGGGTGGCTCAGTGGATTAAACTTCTGCCGTCAGCTCAGGTCATGATCCTGAGGTCCTGGGATCGAGACCCATGTCGGGCTCCCTGCTCAGCGGGGAGTCTGCTTCTCCCTCTGCCCCTCCCCCTGCTTGTGCGTTCTCTCTTTCTCTCTCTCTGTCAAATAAATAAATAAAATCTTAAAAAAAAAACGAACTGAAAGTTTGTGGCAACCCTGCATCAGACAAGTCTACTGGCCCCATTTTTCCAACAGCATTTACTCACTTTGTATCTTTGTGGCACATTTTGGTAATTCTCACAATATTTCATACTTTTAAAAATATTATTATTATATCTGTTATGATAATCTATGATCAGTAATTATGACTTACTAAAAGATTAGGTTATGGTTAGCATTTATTAGTAATAAAGTATTTTTTAATTAAAGTATGTACATTTTTTAGACATAATGCTATTACATACTTAATAGACTATGGTGTAGTATATACACAACTTTTATATGCACTGAGAAACCAAAAACATTCATTTGACTTACTTTAATGCATTATTTGCTTTATTGTGGTGGTCTGGAACCGAATCCACAATATCTTTTAGGTTTGCCTTTGTTTTGATTGACATCACCTGAGGCTTGGAGGATTAAGGGAATGTAGCCAAAGTCACATGACGAGTGCTAGAGCCAGAGCTCAGACAGCAGGTTTCAAATCTGTAATACCAGTGCTCTTCCAACGGTTCATGTTGCCCGTCCCCTCCTAGAACCTCTAAGGTGAGAATATCAGCAATAGGCAGGTCTTCCCCACCTACTTGAGGCTTACATATTCAGGCTACACCTTCTTCCTTAGAGAAAGGATGCAAAGAAGAGAAGAAATGTGAAAACAGAGAGAAATAAGTCAACATGCTTTCCAAGAAGAGATGTACTTGGTGTGTGGACCATAGTATATGAATATATGTAGAATACTACGTGTCCTCACAAAAATGTGTATGTTTGGTGAAATAATCATTCACATTGTGGTTTCTGCTTAGGCCCATCTCAGATCAAGAAGCAGAGAATCACTCAGAGTACCTTAAGAAAATGTAGCATATTGTATTGTCTGCATCAGGGGACCCTGGCACTAGAACTGTAAGACCCGGGGGGGTGGGCAGTTCTCAGGCGAGATCTCCTCCATCTCTCTTTTATGGTCCATGTGATTTCTCCCTCAGAGGAATCTAGAGTTCCATTCACTCTTTCTCTCTCCATAGTTTGCTCCTTGCTTCTCCCTCCTCTGTACTTCTGCCTGCTGCATGATACCTGGGTCCCCTCTACCTGGTGGTTTTTCAGCTCCAACTTCCACATGAAATGCCTCCTTAGCTTCATATCTCTTGGCTCAGATTTCAAAAGAGGGAATTTGTTTTGCTCAATTATCTTTTCATGCCAGGCTCCATCTTAAAGTACTGGTCACCCAGTGTATTGACTCCTTGGTAGATGGCAGAAGCACACTAAGTATTCGTTGAATGAATTTGTTAAATGAACGTGTTGGAGTTCTGCTTTTTTTTTTTTTAACCGGATTGTGAAGAGGAGATGAAAGGGTTAATAGGGTCTACAAATGGTTGCCAAAGGACTTGCCCTTCAGCTCCCACTAGGAACTGCAGGGAGACTTTCCAGCTATGTAAAATATTGGTTCCCAAATGATTTGGTTAAAAATGTGAAGTTCTGCACATAGGCTTCAACTGGTAGAAGATTAAAGATTATGTATAAATTCCACACCATTAGCTTGAGTCAGAGTTTTATTTAGCCAGAACACATTTTTAACCCAATTTTAGCTAAAGTCTGAACTGAACTAAAATCAGTATTAAGATATACTTAGGATGGTTATGAGAGGGGAAAACCCTTGAATTTAGAATTTTGGCATCACATTTGAATGGGATAGAGAATGTGCAATATTTCTGTGTCTCTTCCATTGTAACTGAATTTCATCCTGTTCTGCTCCCTAGTCCTGGGTTAATCTAACCTTTCATTTTCTATACTTCTGGGCTGCTGAATATTATTAGAGAAATTCAAATAACTCTGCCAATTGGATTTACTTCAAATTCACAGTGTTTAATGTTAGCTGGGCCTTGGGTGCTAGTCAGCATCTGTTTTTATTTATCTTTTAAAAAAATCCACATCAAATTCTCCCCAGCAGTTAGTTCATATCTTTTTCATACACCTCAAGGTAGATCACCCTCCATCATCACCCTCTATTTCTCTGATGCCATTTGTTTGCTGGCTCGTACCATATAGGTCCCCTTCTCTGGTTCTGTAATATTTCTCTTGAAGAGCTCATCCACTTATATATTTCTGAGTTGAGTACTGTCAAATCTATCTTTCCAATTATTTCTACTCAGGAGTGAAGTACATACTGACAAAATGCATTTTTTTACAAGATGTGATCAGACAAATGAAATGTATTTAAGTATAGGGTGGTGGTGCTGATACACTGGGGTGTAGAAAGAGAAGTAGTGGGTACAGAAATAGTGACATAAATATTTTGATCCTGATCTTAATACACATACATAGACTGCGTAAGTAGGTGAGTTCACTACTGGAATAAGGATTTAGTCAGTAATTTCAAATTCAGTTTTAAATGAATTCAACAGCTATGACCTTCTATGTGACTTTAGAAAAAGTATGGACATTTCAAAATGGAAAGCTAAAATATTTTCGTAAGTTGGATAAGTGCAATAGAACATGCCTTTTTGTTAGTCATCATTCATCACAGAGAATCATTTGTACGTTTGTTCATTCAATAAATATTTATTGAGAACCTACTACATGCCTAGCACTGTTCTAGGAATTTGGAATTCTTCTGTGAATAGACAGGCAAAAGTCCATTACCTCTGGGGCTTACATTTTAGAGAGGGAAGAAAGATAACATATAATAAATATGAACTCTAAGTATATTTGGTATATATGATGGTAAGTGCTGTGAAAAAAAGAGGCCTCATTGAAAAGGTAACATTTGAATAAATAATTGAAGATGGTGAATCAGGGAAGGAAAATACTTCTGTTGTAACATCACTTGCTTCAATTTTTAATTGAGAGCTAACTGAAATATAAAAATTACAAAATACTGTAGATCGCCTTGCAGTTTATAAACAGAAATGCCTTTTAGGGTTTCAGGTTGCATTTTAGTGGGTAATTTTTGAAGTCTTCTTTACCATTTCTAGGAATGTAGCATTTCACATTGGCACTGTTTATTTCTATTATCTTATTCTGTAACTTGCTTTGACAAGGATGTTAACATTTCAGTGGTGAAACATCCAATAACTCTACCTTCAAAATGCGTCAGTGAATGTTGACTATAAAAACTAAGGAATTAGCTAGGAAGTAATTTGGGTTCCAGATCATTTCCCTAGTACATCTTTGGAGTGAAAATGACTATTACAACAGAACCAGATACAATACTGTGGCCAAGAAGTAAGGTTCAAAACCGATTATAGGTTTGTGTTCTTGGGTAACTGCTGTTACAACTTTGTCAGTCAACTAAACTGACTTCTAATTTATTTATGCAAACTCCAGTGTGTTTGAAATATGATTTTTCTTCTTACTTGATAGGCTTTCATTAATTAGAGTATGCAAGTTAGAGCTCTAAAAAGGACAGATGAAAATTATTAGTAAATTTCAAATACTGAAATTTATAAATACCTCCTTGTTAAATTATGTTTTCAAACTCTTCATGAACTCTTGAGGTCTTAAAATCTTTTGGGGGTTACTCTGAAAAAAAGAAGTTTGCTTCTGGCTACCAATTGTTTATCCATGAAGAGGGTGGTAAATAAATAACTTGCACAATTGCCCTTTAATGTAGTGTGAAGAGAGGACTTTAATGAGTTAAAACTGGTTTCTTTGTTGTTATTTTTTTACTGTTAGTTTTAGTTTTTTAGTCCCAGACCTAGCCCTGGTGAGCCCAAATCCCTTTCCCCTGATTTAAGTACTAGTTTGCAGTTTCTATTAATAAAAAAAAACTAGGTAGAGATTTCTGTTGCAAACAAAACCCAGACTGAGTCAGTTGCTTTTAGTGATAGGTTTCATCACAAAATGTTCAATTCCTCTATTGTATATAGATAGAGAATATAAGTACTATACTACCTTTTTTCTCACTGAATGACTCTGGGTTTCTATAGCTTAATTTAATGATATTGCCATTACAATTTAATCTGTTAAGGACTTTGATTCAGAACATCGGAAATTATAGGAAGCCATCAGTTCATTCATGTACAATTATGACCTGTGCCTTCATTGAGATTGTACGGGTGGGTTTTTTTAATCCCATTTCTTTTGTTAGGGTTTGTCACTGAACTTAATAGAAAATCCTGAAATACAACAGGAAGAGGGAGCATAGTGGGCATTTACTATGAAGAGTCATGGTCACGTGATGGACACTCACTAAACGTGGATGACCAGATCAGTCCTTAACAATAATCAAAGCTGCTCTAATGGAACTAGTCCAAGCTAAATTTTTTATGTGGAATTTTTTAATGTGATCAGGAGCTGTATTATTTTATTAAAACTAGGGAAAAAGAAGTAATTGAAGCAGATGATGACCCTGTTTCCACATGAGTGCAGATGCATTACCGACATTCTCTTGCAGTCGTAACACACAGGAAGACTTCGGTGCTTCAGCTCTATTGATGGGGGTCTTGAGGTGATAAAAATTTAGCACACTCTATTCTAAATTTTTATTGGGTAGGTGGGCAAGAGTTATTCAATGATATTTTTTTCTTCCATCTTCATTCACTTTAAAGTCAGGCTATGATTTATGAAGGAAGAATAGTTGATACCATTCAAAGTTATTTTAAATGGAAATCGGAACTGTTTCACATAGTTAGTTAAAATAGACATATTTTTCTTTCCACTATGCAGTTTCTTGTTTCCTAGCTTTAATGAGTGTTTCCTTTTCAATTTTAAGGACAATATGCAAGCGGGTATTGAAAAAAATAGAAACTCTATATTCTCAGAGTAATATATAAGAAAACATATGCTCTTAGTATCCATTCAATGAAATTCCAATTACCATGTCAATTGTTACATTATTTTAAATTACTTTAATGGATGGTTACTTTTAATGGAAGAGGTTTTAATTTTTGAAAAGCATCCTGATTCCAGTGCAACAATATTGTTTATAAGCAAATAGAGGAAATTAAATGGAAACCTGTTAGGCCTTTGAATGACTGAATGTACACTCTCCACTTGATAGAAAGATTAACATCTACATTCAAAGGAAATTAAGTGAAATTAAGTCTAATCTTTTTGAAAGACAGTTTTACTAAGAAAAAGTAACCATATCACACTGTGACTGTTTTTTTTGTGAGAAAATAACCATGTGTTAGCCAAGATGTTTACCGATATAGCCATATGAAATTTCTGATCTTGTATAAACTTCTTTCACTAAAGTTTTTTTTTCTTGACTCTGACTAGATCCTTTATGTTGTCTCCTCCTTTATGCGTTATATACAGAGATATGGTAAACTACTAGTTACATTTCTTGGTCAAAAAAATCTTCATATTATTATTATTTTTTTAAGATTTTATTTATTTATTTGAAAGAGAGAGAATGAGAGAGAGTACATGAGAGGGGGGAGGGTCAGAGGGAGAAGCAGACTCCCTGCCGAGCAGGGAGCCCGATGCGGGACTCGATCCCGGGACTCCAGGATCATGACCCGAGCCGAAGGCAGTCGCCCAACCAACTGAGCCACCCAGGCGCCCCAAAAATCTTCATATTATTGACCAAAGTTTTAAACTACTATTTATCCTTTTATTCAGTTTTTTTAAATACCAATTGTTTAGATATTCTTATGTTACATATTATTTTCCAAACATTATGTTTTCTTTGTTGCTTTTCTCTCAACCTGTCGAATTTATCAGTATCACTTGAAATGAGTTGTGATTGGATGTAACTGATTTTTTAATAACCATCCCATAACTTGTCCATCCAAATGACTGTTAGAAATAGTCACTTTGGGAAGTAATGTATTTTGAATACCATCAGTAACTACTCTTCATATTTTGAGAGTGGATTTGATTTCCTGTAAACAAAGCTAAAGAAAGCCAAGTTGAGTGAACGAAGCTGGCTGTTGAACTGAGATATACAAAGTCATGTGTCTCTTTTTCTGGCAGTTCATGAACTGACTTTAATAAACCGCTCAAAAAAGAATTGTTACAAAATTCTTCTGAGCAATGCCAACATCTACCAAGGTGATTATTTTGAAAAAGCCACACTCATTTGGATATGTATAATTCTATATTTGTTTAAAAATCTACTTTAATATTTTATAGACTCTAGTACTAAGTTAGGGTTCAGAATTCAGACTGTATAAAGATTTAGAAAGATCTATGCTATAGCAATTTTACGGTAAAAAAATATTAATGATCTGATGAATATTACCTTCTGTTTTTCAAAAAGTCCTTTCTGGTTATTAATTCGTTTGACTCTTACAAAGCTATAGGCATATCAGTAAGCATTTTTAACCCCATTTTACAGATTAGCAAGTTGGCAATTTCCTTGAGTTTATTTCATCAATTGGCTAACCCAGTAATATTAGAAACCATGTTTCCTGATTTCTGCTCCATGATTTGTCTCTGCATCACCTACCATCCATGTAACTGTGCTTAAGAAATATGCTAGCAAAATGGTAGGGAAATTCATCATAAACATGCGAATGCTCGCTCTGTCCTTGAGAATGATTCATTCTCAATTATTGTCCTACACCTGTGTAGAGTTTACACCAATCTTATCATTTTACAGATGAACTCCTTGTTCTTTGTTAAATAATTGTTTTCACCATGGTAAGTGTACTCTTTAATCCCCATCACCTATTTCACTCATTCCCCCACGTACTCCCCCTCTGATAACCATAAGTTTGTTCTCTGTAGTTAAGAGTCTGTTTCTTGGTTTGTCTTTCTCTCTCTCTCTTTTTTTCCTTTGCTCATTTGTTTTGTTTCTTAAATTCCACATATGAGTTAAATCATATGGCATTTGTCTTTCTCTGACTGACATTTTGCTTAACATTATACTCTCTAGTTCTATCCATGTTGTTGCAAATGGCAAGATTTCATTTCTTTTTATGGCTGAATAATATTCCATTGTATATATATACCACTTCTTAATCCATTCATCTATTTATGGATGCTTGGGCTGCTTCTATAGTTTGGTTATTGTAAATAATGTGGCAATAAACATAGGGGTGCATGTATCCCTTTGAATTAGTGTTTTCGTATTTTGGGGTAAATACCCAGTAGTGTGATTACTGGATCATAGAGTAGTTCCATTTTTAATTTTTTGAGGAACCTTCATACTGTTTTCCACAGTGGCTGCACCACTTTGCATTCCCACCAACAGTGCAAGAGGGTTCTTTTTTCTCCACATCCTTGCCAACATTTGTTTCTTATATTTTTTATTTTAACCATTTCAAGAGCTGTGAGGTAACATCTCATTGTAGTTTAAGTTTTTAATTCCGGATAGTTAACATAAAGTGTTATATTAGTTTCAGGTGTACAGTATAGTGATTCAACAATTCCATACTCTCATTGTAGTTTTGATTTGCGTTTCCCTGATGATGAGTGATGTTGAGCATCTTTTCATGGTCTGTTGGCCATCTCTGTGTCTTCTTTGGAGAAATATATGTTCATGTCTTCTGCACATTTTTTGATTGGCTTATTTGTTTTTTTGGATTTTGAGTTGTATCAGTTCTTTATATATTTTGAATACTAACCCTTTATTGGATATGTCATTTGCAAATATCTTTTCCCATTCAGTAGGTTGTCTTTTAGTTTTATTGTTTTCTTCACTGTGCAGAAACTTTTATTTAGATATATCCGAATAGCTTATTTTTGCTTGCATTTCCCTTGCCTCAGGAGACATATCTAGAAAAATGTTGCTATAGCTGATGTCAGAGAAATTACTGCCAGTGCTCTGTTTAAGGATTTTTATAGTTTCAGGTCCCACATTTCCTCTTTGCTAAATAATTTATCTCTGACTTTTTCAGTTTCCAAAGTTACTTTGAAGTCTGGTAAGTTTCCACATGCTGAACAAAGGACTTTCTGAGATTTCTAAAGACTGGAAACCCAGGAGCTTCTGAGTTCTGTTTGGGGGAAATTTAGAAATCCAAATTCTTAAGTAACATGAAATATGGAGGCAGAGTAACTTATGAAGTAGATTCAGGACAAGCAAATAATACATATATGACTGGCATAATATGAGATGATAAAGTTGATTAATGACAAATATAAGATCCCATCCTAGGATGTAGAAATGTAATTATACATTGAAAATGGAGGTGACATGGGAAAGAAGATTTTGTGGAAAAATTATAGAGGGGTTTACTTAACAGTAAGGTCAACACAAACAGCACAGTGATATAGCTTCCCCCCAAAAGCTGATATGATCTTA
Organism: Mirounga leonina; assembly: GCF_011800145.1. Taxonomy (NCBI): domain Eukaryota; kingdom Metazoa; phylum Chordata; class Mammalia; order Carnivora; family Phocidae; genus Mirounga; species Mirounga leonina. The sequence continues at coordinate 13,407,813 of NW_023270447.1, forward strand.
GTTGCATCTGAAATATGGTATCTAGAAACAGGGAAGTGATATCCCCACTGAACTCTCTTCAGATGACATCTTCATTCATCACATCATGGGTGCCCATAGTGTGCCAGGCATGGTTTTAGCCATGAAGAAAACAAGGATGTTCTCAGACAATGGAGAATGCTCTCAGCAACCTTACATGCTATAACCTCCCTCAAAGGAGTGATAAGATAATTGAGTCCAGACTCAAATGAATAAAAAAAAGTCAGCTATGCAGAAGTCTAAGAGAACAGTGTCCTCCTGGCAAAAGGAAGGGCAAGAGCATAAATACAAAGTCCATAGGGTGCAAGGGTGAGAGCAGTCTTGCCCTGTTTCAGGACTGGCAAGGGGCACAGCAGATGTAAGGATGATAGGAGATACAGGTGCGTATCCAGGGGTGGATCTTATAGGGCACTATAGGCCATGATATTTAGATGTTATTCTATGTTTAATGGAAAACTAATGAAGAGTGGCAGTCTTTATGTTTTCACAGGCTGACACCACACCCCTTTTCTCTCTATCTCCTCAGCTCCAGTAGCAAGTAAATGCCCAGCGGGCCCTTTCTACTTTGTACTTCCATGGTATTTTGTTCACTTCTTAATTAATGGTTTTTATCCTCCAAGATTTCAGTTCCCTCTTCTTCTAAGGATACTGGCAGCCTCCTTCATCCTTGGTTAGTTGCCTTGCAGATAATTTTTTGATTATTCCCAAGGACAATGGCCCCCCAAAATGTGACTTTATCAACACAAACTGATCGCTTCTAGAGGAAACATATCTATTTCTAGGTTCCTGTTTGGTTAATGGTAGAACATCAGCATCAACTTTCTACACAAAAAAGACTATTAAATATTAACCTAAAACTCAGACTAATACAAATCCCTTTTCAGAATCACTCAGTTCTATCATGTGCTTCATATATATGAATTTTTTCCCCAAGGATTCAGATTAGAATAGATTGTTTTGCCATTCTAAATTTTCTCTTGCAAGAAAAAAATGAAAATACAGGCCACAAAAAGACATTTCACAGTTGATTCCTCATAAATGCTTACCTCCCTAAGAGTTTTTAATCATGACTTTCAATTTTGTACCCCACTATTTTGCATTGTAGGTGCTGTCCCAATTTTTTATCACTTCTCTGAGTTACATTTTTGAAATGACACTGAATTATTAGCTTATTATAATAATGATGTTCCTGGGTTATGGCCACTCTTCTTTTTAAATGACTTCTGTCTGCCTTATACTTACTATCCTTATTTTAATGGGAACAAAACAGATTTAGATATTTTTCCAGGCTATGGAATAGTTCCATAAGACTGGTTCCTTTGATTTTTGAATACATTTTTATGTTTGGGAGCAGCAGTTTGTTGGGGTTTTTTTTGCAATCATAACAAGCCAAACCTTAGAAACTTTTATTCTCCTGACACCTACATACATGTGTGTACAAGCCTCATGTAAGTCTTACAGTAAGCCTCATGTTTGGTCAATAACCCCCACAATATATTCACAGCAAACTAGGCTCCCTGGAGTTACTTTCTTCTGAAAAGATCCAGTCATCATCATTTTAGTTATGGTGTGGTGCATTCTAATTTTACTCCAGTTTCCCTTTTTTTTTTTTTTTTTTTTTTGTTCCTTCCTCTTGAGATACTCCTGATTTTCTTTCTAGTCCATTTCTAATGGAGCAGATTTTGGTGTGATTTCTAACCGTCTTCAAAGATTAGAAAATGTGAAGATTAATTTATTTGCTTTCTGATCTTGATGTGGGGTGTGTCTAAGGTTGTGTGATAGAGTAGAAAAGAGAAGGGAGGAAGAGACTGCTAGAAATAGCTCCACCACAGAATGCCTGGGGCTCTGAACCACACCTGTAACTGAGCTCTGACAACTACTTTTAGGAAAGCTAGTGGTTATCTTTTCTTACCGAGGGTAAAATCACGAGTCTGCCTTAGGCCTCCAGATAATTACCTAATTCACAGGTTTGGTTTTGTTTATCTTGCAAACCGAGGTTCTCAACTTCCTGGTTCTTATGCTTCTATTTAATAAACCCTATTGTCGGTTCCTAGCATTTTTCAAAAACCTCAGTTCCTTGTAGTCTTGAATATCCCTAACAGTATTGTGTGCCATTGTTACGTATCCAGAGGTGGTTGTGTTGCCAGGTAGAGTGTGGCAGTTAAGAAGAGGAACTCTCAACTTCTGCCATCCTTGGCTCAACTGCCAGTCCCACCATTTGATGGCTGGATAAGCTAATTAATTTTTGTAGACTTTTGTGTGTTCATCTATCAAATGGAAGTTATAGTATCTATCTCATTGGGTTATTATAAGGAAGAAGTGATATTTAGTACGTTAAAGGGAATACCACAGATCAGAGTCCCAGTCCCTGGAGTGTCTCCTTCCTGCAGCTACCCTGGTTCAGCTACTATTCTCGCCATCCATTGCTGCCTGGCACATCCGGGAGACGTCAGCACCCTGGTGCAGCTCTTGAGATTCACTGTAAAATGAATATCAACTGTGATTGTATCTGTCTTTAATTATAAACCCCTAGAAAAAAAGAGTAACAGGATTATGTAATTCCAGTCATGCAGTTGACATTTCTTAAGGGTTTTTTGGTACAGATGATAATGATTTACTGAGATATAAAGAATAAGTGAACAATTTGAGTGCACATTTATTTTTGCAGTATTAATTGTGAGTCTTGATGCAAATAATGATTATGAAAGAAATTACAGTAAAATACCAAAATCCTTACAGGCCTAAAAACATTTTAGAAAGACTTTTATTAGAAATCACAACTAATGTCTCCAATTTAGAAGTTTAGAAAATCAATAATAAATTTAAGGTTTATGAGAAGTTGTAAAGGCAATTACTGTCAGGAAATCTCTTTAGTTCAGTGACTCCTAACTCACAATTCAGAAACCAGGCTTAGGCCAGATGACCTGTCTAGCCTAGGAGCATAATCAAGTTTTACACTGAAAAACAAGCTTATGATTAGTTCCCCCAGATAGAATTAATATCAGTTAAGAGTTTGACACAAACAAGAGGAAAGATGGATTTTGTCAGAAATATTCTGTGCAGATAAATATTTACTGGATTATTGCATCTTCCTCTCACACTTACACTCAAAAAATTCTCTAGGGGCACCTGGGTGGTTCAGTTGGTTAAGCGTCTGCTTTTGGCTCAGGTCATGATCTTAGGGTCCTGGGATCGAGCCCTGCAAAGTCGAAGTCGGACTCCCTGCTCAGCAGGGAGCCTGCTTCTCCCTCTCTCTCCGCCCCCTCCCCCCGCTCGTGCTTTCTCTCTCAAATAAATTAAATCTTTAAACAAGTCATCTCTGAAATAAGCTGTTTATTTATATGTGAAAAGTTTGTTCTAGGAAAGAAAATCTCATCATCAATGTTCCCGAAGAAAATGCTTTTAGGGGAAACTTTTGAATGTTTTATTGCAGACTACTCAACAAATTATAATTTCAGATAGAGAACCAAATGGTTCTCTGTTTTATCTAAGTGGGAAAAAAAATCATTCAAGAACTTGGCTCTCTAGAAATACGTATCTGTGCATCATGTATGTGTTTTATGGCATCAAAGTTATAGTTCAGTAGGTTTCTAAAAGGCTTTTGAGAGAGAGAGAGAGAGAGATGTGAATTTTTACAGATTCTAATTACAAGTTAGAAGTCATCTCACTGTGGGAAATTAAAAATGGAGATAATTAGGGACAATTCCAGTTGAAAGAAATATGCATTATGGAAAAAGCAATAAAAGCACGAAAAATAGGAAAGTAAAATCACTTCTCAGTAGCTTCTGTGATTCAATTGTAGATCAATAGTGTGTAGTTAATGCATTACCAGGAGAGTATTAATTTGCAATTACCACAGGTGATCTGATCCTCTGTGTTCTGTCCATTGACACAAATGACCTTTTGTTGAAAGAGATTTTGCAGTCATTATTTTAAATAGAGCAACAGAAAAGCAAAAGGAAAGTATAGGTCACTTTCAGTCGTAAGTATTTTACATCACACAAAGTGGAAACCTTTGTAGTGTAGCCCCAAATAGTCACATTATGGAGTATAATAAGCCTGAGCTTATTGTCCGTTTGCATACAGGATGGATATAACATGCACTGTATGGCGGTGGGCAAATATGATTCAAAACAAAGCTACAGATGCCCTGAATTAAGTATAAAATAAAGTAGACCTTTGATAAACCTCTACAATGAGGGAAGATATGAGAGACGTTGGTTCAATGAAGTGGGTTTTTGTAATGCTTCGTTTCGATGCAAGCTGGGTAGCCTTGGAGGTAGAGAGTCTGATGCTCCAACAATGACACGTTCTTGAAAGAAAACAGACCTCAGCTCTCTAGAGACCGTATTCCAATCATAAGCAGTGTGGCAGGGACCCACGCGGCCCCGTCCAGAGTCTGCTACGCAAGCAGTGATATCAACCTCAGAATTGCCAACTAGGTACAGGAAGCCTGACAGGACTGCATCTTACTGATGCAGGCTTCAACACAAATGAAAATGCATCAGGTTGCTTGGAGTGAAGTCCTATCTCTGCTGCTCTTTAGCTATATGACCTTGGCTTTATTAGATGTGTGAACTTTTTATACTTCAGGTTTGCCATCTGAAAAGTAGGGTTTCATAGGATAGTTGTGAGGGTTAAATGTTATCACCCGTAAAGCATTTCAAATAGTGCCTGTAACACAGTACCCATAGCTGTTAGATGTTAATTATCATTGTCATCATCATCATTATCGTCCCCAGCTAGGATTTTTATTCATGGACAAAGAATTTTCAAACAAAATTTACACCCCCCTATTTTAGCTTTGGACTAGCATGTGTCTTGGCTCAGGCTGACTGAAAACAGAGCCCGAGGAAGGAGCTGAGTGCTAACGTTTTGTCAGAAAGTAAAATCTAGGATAGTTAGAGTAAGAGAAAATAGAGAAGAGACAGATGGGATTTGAATACAAGGTCATGCATTACTGGGTAGTACACTGCTTCACAAGCGGTAAGAGATCCAGTCAGTTGGCCACACGGTACATCTCCAGAGAGACTAGGTAGAAGATAGTGCCTTGGGACAACCCATCACAGGGGAAAGGGATAGAAAATTTATCTGCCATTACTTTTGACCTTCCTTCTCCCATTGGTTGGGGTCCATCCAGATTTGATTACCCTGTAAAAGCCCGCTCCCACAACCTGCTGTGTGGCTCATTCTGGCACTTCATTCAGGATACTAATCTCTTCTGTATGTCTGGTTATCAAGCCTGTAGATTCATAGTGACAGATAACTTATTATCTTATAAGTTATCCAGTTAAAATTATAGGTAAATTCTGCTTCATACTGTGGAAAACCTACCTCCGTCTATCTTTTATCCATTGGCCCTACTTCTTCTTTTTAAAACTAGACAGAATATATCCATGTTATTTTTATAAAAGCATAGAATTTCAGAAATGGATAAAACCTTGTCAGCACAGAAACAGTTAAATATTATATGTATATTATTCTTATTATCTGTGTTTATGACTATCCGTAGTAATACAAGTAAGTGAAAATAGCATGCAATTTTATAACAATATTTTTACCATACTACAACCTAGGTCACTTCATTCCCAGAGTGAGACAGAGAAGGTTAAGAAGTTAAGTGGTCTCAAAAATTGGCTTGCTGATAGAGAATTAAATGGGTACCCCAACACTTCCTGAAACCTGGAGAAAATTGGACAGCAATGACCTCGGCATATAGAAGTGGGCCCTGCGTATATCTGAAAATTCAGGAGAAGTGCTCTGAGAGGCTTTCATAGTGTTCTTTAAAAACTGAGTAGCATGTAGGCAAAACATCTCTTAAAGTTATTCATCAGAAGTATATCTGACAAACAGATGGGACTTGTGCCTCTCTGGAGAAGTGTCTAATATAGTTATTATTGTGATTTGAGAAGTGGGTATGTTATCCTTTGGCTGTCTTTCCATTCATTCCTTGGTCAGAAGCCGCAGTGATCCATTATTAATCATCCAAATAGTCAAGCAAAGGAAGAAGGAGACAAAGAAACAAATAGATGGAGTAAAGAAAAGGGAGAAAGAAGGTCCTCACTGTCAAGTAGTTGAGAACTGAATGAAACTTTATAAGGGAAAACAACTTGTTTATACCAGCTTTCAGTTTTTTCCATGGATAGGTACATTTTATTAATAAATGAAATCACTATTTAAATCAGTCAGTCTAATTCCTATTTTTAACTGAAGTTGCCTGGTAGGTCATCCTGGTCATTTGGAGTAGTACACATTTTTTATTTATTTTATTATTTTTTTTATCTTTTATATTTATTTGTGAGATCTGTAGTTTTTTTTATAGCAGATTTTTATAGATTTTGTAGATTTTTATAGCACCTGGCATTCTAGTGCCTGGACATTGCCTAGTGCCTATCTTAGGCCAGCACATATAAGGAACTGATAATTAAGAGAATATAAACAACTTCTCAAAGCTTAACTGTAATCCAAAGCCAGGCTATAAGTACATTATAACTTTGCAAATGATAATACCAAAACTATTGTAATGGCTAATGCTTATATAGAATTTACTACATGCCAGGTACTTTGTAAGCTAATAATCATATTTGTTCATTTATCCTCCAATAATCCTGTGAGATAGATATTAGTATTGTCCCTCTCCTATAGCCAAGAATGTTAAATTACAAGATGGTAAGTGGCAAAGCTGTGATCTAAACTCAGACAATTTGTCCTAGCATCTGATTTTTAACCACTCTACTATATTGACATTTTTGCCTACTAGAATGACTACTATCAACAGACAGACAGTGATAAGTGCTGGTGAGGATGGGGAGAGACTGGAACCCTCTTGTGTTGCTTGTGGAAATGTAAAGTGGTACAACTACTTTGGAAAACAGTTTGGCGGTTCCTTAGAAAGTTAAACAAAAATTTACCATACAATCCAGAAATTTCACCCCTGGGTATCTTCTCAAGATAAGTAAAAACATAGGTCCACAAAAAGTCTTGTACCCAGTCATGGCAGCATTGTTCCTAAAACCCCCAAAACTGAAGACAGTCCAGACCCGCATCAGCTGATGAGTGGATAAACGAAATACGGTACATGTGGTTCATACCTACAATGGGATAGTATTCAGCAATAAAATGGACTGTTACCATAACGACATAGATTGCTTTAGCATGTGTAAAAAACATGATGCTAAGTGAAGACAAGCAGACACAAAATACTGTAATATTTGTATTGTATAATTCCATTTATATGAAATGATGAGAAGTGGCAAGTCTAGAAAGACCGAAGACAGATCAGTAGTTGCCTGAGCTTGGAGTCTAAGTGGCAGAGTGGCTGTAAAAGGCACAGGGAACTTTTAGGTGATGGAAATAGTTTAAAACTGGGTTGTAGGGATGGTTTCACAACTCTACAAATTTACTAAAAGTCATTTTCTTGCATACTTAGATAAATTTTATGGTATTAAATTATGCCTTAATAATGCTGCTTTAAAAAAACCCACATAATTAGAAAGAGATAGCTGAAGTACTGTATGTAACAAAATTATTAAATATAAAAGTTTGAAATTTGGGTTGAAGGATTCATAGTGAAAAACCTGAAGGGTCAACAAGGGGGATTTCAATAATGCTTAAAATTTCTATTTCTTTTTTTTTAACCTGTCTCTGTAATCTCGCTTGAAAATGACATAATACCTTTTATAAGGATCCATTAATATTTATAGTATTATTAGTACTCAAATGTAATCAAATTAATGTTTATGAACCCTGCCTAATTTAAAAGTAAGCACATTCAAATAAGTCTGCCTGATTAAGGCATCCTTGGTAGAGGCCTTCCTGGATTTCTCAAATGTGTTTTACACATTAAAGTATGAAAATTAGACTATTTTCTTACAATTAAACATTGATCATACTTGGTATACATGCTTATATCTAAGTATTTTAATTTTTAAAATTATATCTCATTTAGGAAAAATTAAATAGATCAAAGGGAGATTGGCTTTGATGGTATCAACAACTAACATCTGTTGAGAACTTCATTCATGAGGTTCATGTTATCAAGCCACGTTATGTAATGGTCATAATGTCCATTTATTATTGCATTAATGGTTATTGAGTGTCTAATAGATACCAGGCACAATAATAAGAAACAAATCTGTAAGAAAAATGGCAAATAGTGATAAGTGCTATGCAGAGAATTTAAATTAGCAAATGTGCTAATGATTGGCTGGCTGGGGAAGTTCTTTGGAGAGGTGATATTTAAGCAGAGAACTGAATAGAATTCACCCAGCCATGTAAAAATAGGGAAAAGAGCATTACAGGCAGACAGGGGAAAACCTGATTGCAAAAATGAAGGCATGAATGGCAAAATAAAAGGCATGCCTTTTCTTGGGGGAGGGGGGCATGCTCAGAAAAGGCCATTGTGGCTACAGCAGAGTGAGCATGAGTAAGAGAGGTGAGCAGGGATCAGATCATGCGGTACTTTATGCCAGGTGTTCCTATTTTTTTTTTTTCAAAACAAGGTAAGACATGATTGGTTTTAAGCAGTGGTGAGATGTGATCTAATTTATATTTTAAAATAATCATTCTAGCTGTTGTATGGTTAATGAATTCGGAGATGGTCAATAGTAGAAGGTGTAAACTATGGCAATAGTCCGGGTGAGATGGTGATGGACTTGAATAACAAAAAGCAATGCATGTGGAGAGAATAGACAGATTCACAATATAGATTTGAAGTAGTGCAACAAGGCTTGCTGAGAGATTATAATTTTGTGAGCTAGAAAAATAAAGGAATGAGGAATGATGTTTAGCTTTTGGACTATTGGAGAAGTAGATTGCAGGGAGTGGGGAAATTCTGGCCACAGTCAGGATGCCCAGGAGACCCCAGTGGAGATGTCAAGTGGGCAGTTGCTTCTCCTTTTTCCCTATCCTGTTTTCCAGAGATGTACCAAGCCTTCAAATGCATGTATAACCTAATGCTGATAAATGAGTGTATGTCTTCTCCCCCAGCTAGGATGTATGCCTTCTCCCCCATTCCTTTCCGCTTCTTAGGAAATCCTTACAGTGACTAGAAGAATCAGGCACAAAGTAGATACATGGATACATGCTCGTGGATAGATGCTGAGAGATGACTGGGTGGGTGTTTAGATCAGTGAACATTTAGAAATAGACAGTAAGCATCTGGATACTGAATATTTCAGAGGCCAGTTTCATTTATCTCTTATCATTCTCAGATATATATTCCTGAATCTGAGCTTAAGAGGATCATGAGTATTAAAGGAAAAGATAACAAGAAATACAATTTACATCAAATGTAGATTTTTAAATAAAGTAAATAAAAAGTCTAGAAAACATTTCCCTTCAAAGGAAAAAAAAAAATCCTAAATTTATTAGCCTTTTAAAACACATTTATCCATTTCCCTAACTCATCTTCTTCAGATATCCAGGAGATACTGCTTTTCTACTGTGGTCAGATTTCCCACATGTTCAATGTTTTTATGACTTATGAGTCTCTGAAAACTCAAACCAGATTTCTCCTGGTTGAAATATACATATTTCTAGTTAAACACCTCCTTACTCTGTTCACTGATCCCACCCCACAAAATCAGAGGAAAGAAAGACAATGATTGTTATTGGCTTCTTTATTTAAGCTGACAGATCTGAACCAAGAGGACCTAAAAACTTCTTGGAATTAAAAATTTGGGCATGAAAATATAAACCTTCATTATCCTCAAATCAATTACGCTATGTTTATAAGACCAAAGAACTAATATGTCTAAGGATCTAAATATCAAACCTCTGTTTCAGATAGCTGGCTTAATCCCACAGTGATAGACACATCAGATATTATAATATTTAGCATATTTCCTCATGTGGAAAATGATAGTATTTCAGTTGTCATGCTTTAAGGGCATGAGCCATAATCTCATTATCATCTCCCTAAATCAATCACTACATCCTGGATATTAACTCCATCCTAATGACACCAGATGCAGTAATGTATATGAGGTGAGAGAAGAGTTCTATGACTCATCATTGGGCCCGAAAACAATGATGCAAGCTAAAAAATCAACTTAATCACTGGGGAATTCAATATGGCTAAATACAGGGTGCATTGCACATGCCTGGTCTTAACAGAACTAAATTAAGAATAATGTTGCATATTCATAGGGCCTGATGTCTCTCAAACACACAAAATAAATATGAGCAATATAGAGAGTTAAAAAAAAGCAATCAGTTCTATGGCATTTTAAAGCATTATATAATTAGCTAATGTTCCTTATAACAACCTCAGAATATAAGCAATAGTTTAATTTACAATGACATGTTATAGACAAGACTGAAATGTAAAACATGAAGTTCACTTACCTGCATTTACCTTATTTATCTGTTCTTTCAGTCATATTCATATTCTAATTCATATTCAATAATTGATTTAGAGCTTGTAGTATATTGATTTGTGGGGAGGGAGTCGTAATCAGATTTTAGTTTATGCTGTGGAAGTATGACAAGTGATATTCAGTCATTTTTTTTTTGGTCTTAGTCTATCTTGTATGTTCATCTGTGTGTGATAGGCCAATTGTTTACAACATAGACCTGATAATTTCAGTCCAGGGGCTCAACCTACTAACTTATCTGAGAAATTAGTTAATATGGGAAGAGAACTCAAAAGGCACTAGTTTCACATGAAGACATACAATTAAGAACTTGAACAGTTATTTTTACCTCTGAATGAGACCCATTGTGTCACCCATCTACTGAGAGAGACTTCCTGGTAAATAGCACTTCATAATTCTTATCTCATTTGGTCCTCACAACAGCTTTTCAGAGAAGGTTTATTCTGACAGATATAAAATGAACAGCATAACCCCAGGCTGCTGCAGTCAGAAGTTTTGTTTGATAATAGATTTTGAAAAGAACCAGAGGACTGGCTTATAAATTAGTATCTGCGGAATGAAAGAATAAATGAATGAGTGGGTAATTTTTGAGTAATAGAGAAAGACTTTTTGGAAGAAATGATGTCTTAAAATTGCTCTCTTATGATCAAAATCCAGAATGATCTATTAAATACTTCTGGCTATATATCTCCAGCAAATAGAGTGAGAAGGCCTTTCCTGGGAAGATGGGGCAGTTTTACAGTACATATATCAGAGGAGAGCAAATTATTTTAAATGCCAGTGTTTGCACAAATCTGTTCAGTATTAATTTGATTATTTACCTTGAACTACTTAGGGTAAGTTGATGAAGTTCTGAATTTTAAAGTATGAACTTGAAATTATTAAAGATAGAGAAAGAATTCTTTAAAATGAAACTATCAGTCCAGATCCAAGGAGACACTGGACTGACCTGGGTATGTGATGCAGAAACTAAAACATTAAATAAGAGCATCCAGACACAAAACAGGATAGAGTCCTTTCCCTTAGCTTCTCCTGGCTCTGTGTTATCTTCCTTCAGTGTAGCTAGAACTTACAGTACATGTACAGACATATGTGAAAACGAGTAGTTTAGAACATCACATATACTGGACATGGTACTATGAGTTCAATCTTTGTTAAACAAACGTCTTCATTGAGTTCGGAATTGCATAGCTCTTCAGTTGTTATTAAAGGGGCCTACCAGAAGAGAAAGAATCAAATGGTAGCTGCTGTCAAGATCCAGGTATCCAGATTGGGAATACCAGATAAGCAATAATCCAAACATAAACACTGTCAAGTTTGGCTGTAACAAATAGTACTCAGTCAAGAAGAATGCTAAAGTAGACCTCCTTCTTTGCATTCTGGAAAGGACACTGGTATGCCCAAAGAATAGCTAAGTAATAAGGCAAACATATTCATGTTTAATGATGCAATGAGTGGCACAGACTTTAAATGCAATAGAAGTTGAGATAAAAGTATTTTATTGTGGGTTGGTGTGAATTCTGAATTATGATAAATTAGTATAAGTAGAGGGAGATGAAAATATATCATTGACAGAAAATTAAAGAGAGTTTTGCTTATCCTCGAATGGTATTACTTGGATATCATTATCTTGCTTCATTCATTCATTCACTCATTATTTATTCATTTGAACAAATCATCTGCCAAGCACAGATCTTTGTGTGCTAAACACTGAGAGTGCCATGATGAACAAAACAGATATAGTCTCGGGTGCCTGGGTGGCTCAGTTGGTTAAGCGACTGCCTTCGGCTCCGGTCATGATCCTGGAGTCCCGGGATCGAGTCCCGCATCGGGCTCCCTGCTCAGCAGGGAGTCTGCTTCTCCCTCTGACCCTACCCCCCCATGCTCTCTCTCTCTCTCTCTCAAATAAATAAATAAATAAATCTTTAAAAAAATCATGTTTCAAATAAAAAGCAGATATAGTCTCTGCCCTTTAACTGTGTCTCTGAAGGTTGGAGAATGAGATCTAAATTGTAATTCTTACTTACATGTATTTTAGAACATGTATGTTCTAGGTACTTACGTATCTTTTTATTTGATACATTCCTCACAAGAATTCTCTTTTAGATAGATAAGTAGATAGATGATAGATAGATAAATAGATAAATATGTGTATGTGTATAAATTATATATATGTATATATGTATATATATTTATTCCTGTTTTCACATGAGAGCCAGGTGCCTTTATAGTGGTTAAAAAAAAAAAAAAAAGCAAGATTACATAGTTGTTATGAGAAAGGGCCCTGGGGCAGATTGACCCAGGACTTGAAGCCTTGCTCTGCTGTTTATTAGTTGTATGATCTTAGTTCAGGGTCCTTAATCTCTGACCCTCTGTTTACCCATCTGCTAATTGAAGAAAATAATAGTACTTTCTGGTGTTATTGTGAGATTTAAGTGTGATGCTACATTGAACATATTTAGCACAGTGCTTGGAAAGTAATAAACACCACGTGAACTTCAGGCAAAGGAATTTGGGTAAAGCATAGAGAAATGACAGTTATAAAAGAACAGACTGAGAATATGTAAAGTACATAAAAATCTTCTACCCTTAAGGGTGTTTCTGTCCAGGTTACAGGATGCAAATTTTGGGCAGTCCTTTACCCTTCCTATCCTCCTTGAGTTTTTCTTATGCCAAAAGATACTTGGAGGTCAAGAGGGAGGGACCCTTTAAACCTAGGATCCTCTGGATCAGGTTAGGTCTCTGGGGTCCCAAATCCCCTCGTAAACAATAAAAGTCCTGTGACTCCAATCCAATGTTAACGTGCTGAGGCCTGCATAAGTACCCGAAGGACCTGAATGTTAAACCAAACAAAAAGTGACAGAGCATCCTAGAATGTGTTCCATGAGGATAAGTGAAAATCTCCCTCCAATCTAGAGATGGGGAAAAGCCTCTAGTAAGTAAGGGAATCAGAGATCTAGGTTTGTTCAGGACAGTTTTAGTGTGTGCTCATTGTCCTGGTATTTTCGTTAACAGTTTCCCTACTTACTCTCAAGTGTCTGGGTGGTAAATTATATAGTCACCTCTAAGCATCCTCCTAAAACCCTCAGCCTAGAATTTCTGCTAGTCTCTGTCATCTTTCTTCAGGTTATTTGTGACACTCACAAATAATAAAATATGTACCCTTCTAGTGAGAAATGCACAAATAAAACTGATGCATTCATTCATCCCTAACCATCTACCGCCAACCCATCTTTGGAGGCTGAAGACCAGGCATTTTTTTTTTATTTCAATAAGATTTTATTTATTTACTGCAAGTTAAGTAATTATATTGGAAATGTATCATTACATGTACGGATAATTTTTTTTAAAAATTAGAATAGACTGCGATGACATTTGATCAGTTTCAAAATGTGATAGCAATTTATACTCATATCGTACGATTCTTCAGCTAGTGCCAGTGACAACTTCAATAGTACATAAGATAGCAGTGTCCCCAGTATTTTTTATAAAGTCACTCATATAAAGATAGTACAATAGCAGGCATTTTATTTTTAGGTTCTTGGTCTTCTCTAATTAAAAGCAAAGCAAAACAAACAAAAAACAAAAAGCAAAAAATCAAAACCTAGCATGCAATTTATTTCCCCAGTTTTTCCACGTAATCACAAATTTTGTAAGCCTCATATTTTCCACTTGTGCAGTAAAGAAATTAAGAGCACATTTTTAACATTTTTTAAAAAAATACAAACCTTTTTGGCTTTGCTTCTCCAGCTCTCCACAGGTATGCACTGTGCTTTCAGTATATTAATTGGAACACTGGTAAGTTTTGTTGTTGTTGTTGTTTTCTCTAGCACTTGTAAATAGAGGATTCACTCTTAATCATCTGAACTTTGTGTAACTTTCGTGTCCCAGACTGTTTTGGCAACTCAATCAAGATTGTTGACTCCCTGAAAATAGCCACGCACTATGCTCACAAATTTGTGTTTTTCTCAATAATAGATTAACCATAAAATCAACGACTGAACTGTGAGTGCTTTAAGAGGTGGACAGTGTTGATTTGAGGTGCTATCACCATGTTAACAACATTTTTCTCATTTCAGACGGATAGTCCCCTTTTCTTGAAATGTTGAGGGTCTGCTTATATCATTGAGTAACCACATTCCTATATCCGTCTTCAAAGTCCAGAAAACAATTTCCGTGGGTGAATTTGCTCAGTAGACTTTTCCACGCTAGGCATTACGACTTATTCTCCTGTCATCCCAACCCCATGTGGTATTTTAGTAAATGATATTGTAAGTCAAATTTTCCCAGCTGTGTTGACACTGCTGAAAAAGAGAGATTGCCTAAAATTATGGATTTTAGTCATCTGACAGCCATTGTTTGGATATTCAGTTTCCTTTTCTTGCCCCACTTTTATCATGGGAGGCGCTGAGCTTGCACGATGCAACACGCAAACCCAGACACCCCCACCTGTGTTACTGCAGAATAATTGAAAATTACGGCGGTAACTGATGCTGCACCACAGCAGTAGCCTCGGGTGGAGAGAACCTATCATAGTAGAAAAATCCCTCTGCCTCTGAGCAGAGTGGCTGAGCTTCCCCAAACTCTAGCCACAGCCCCTCCCCAAAGAATGGGCTGCCTAGGGGAGCCGGGTGTGCAGAGGACTCCAGGTCTCACCTCAGCCTTTTCAGACTTCTGTTTGTGTCTGTGGGGAAGTGGGGCCATCAACAGCAACATCTTTGAAGATTCAGGACAGCGGTGCCCACTCTTTGGCCCTCCGCATTGTGCCTGACACCCATTTTATCTCTAGCCCCTCATAAAAGGCAGAGAGAGGGGCTGTGTCTCTGTGTGGTTCTTTTTCATTATGATTTCTTGGTTCAGGTCATCACTGAGATCTGAATCCAGCTGAAGCTGACTTTGTAAAGGGCAGCTACACGGAAGGGGACAGAGGCGATCTTGCCTGCAGGGCACATCACATCCCTTTGACTCATCAGCCCAGGCTGTCCTCAGTCAAGTTGTATCCTGAACAGTCAGTAGAGAAGATCAGTCCCACAATGCCGTTCTGAATAACAGTCAAGGAGGTGGCCCATCATCCAAGCCACCTTTGAGAAAATACTTGGAGAATTGGTACTTATATTCCAATTCCAGTTGGCAAAATTGGTCTGGATCCCAGTACAGAATCTGTTGGAAACATTTTATTCTCTTTAGCCTGTTTTCAGCTGAATTTGGATTAAGAAATTAATCAGATAGAGAATGACCACAGAGGGACATTAAAAAATAGCCTTTCAAACACCATAAAAGTCCTTCTTGATTGGGAGAAAGGAGGTATTCATATACTTAGAATTTGTCAGAGAATGTATAATTTAAAAGGCCAGGTAAGAACATAGTAATGTGATGGACAATGAAATATAGGATATACAAAACAAGCTAAATGACTTCTCTACCTTTAGCATTTATCAGTGAGCAGCAATTAAAGGACAACATTAAAATGTAATTAATAAGCAGAAGTGCATATTCACCAAGTTGTTTTTTTGTTTTGTTTTGTTTTGTTTTTTTTACCTGAACCTTTAAAAAACAACATCTGTTGGGACTTTTTGTTGTTCTTTTTTCCCCCAGCCCAATTTGGTATAGTCAGAACATAGAAAACTGAACTGAAAGCCAGATTTCTTGATAGCATGGCATTTGGACAGTTATTTTACTTAGTGATCCTGTACAGGTTAGTAGCAAAGCTGAAATAAGCCCTCTCCTTTTGGGGGAAACAAGATGGTATTTTGCTGAATGCTAGAATTTTATCACTTTGAAGAAAAAAAAAAAGCTGCTTGAGAGACCTAAGAGTATAAAAGCATTTGAGATCTCAGAAGGAGTTTAAATCAATGCACTGGTACAGTTACAGAGCAGATGAAAGAACCTGCTGTCTCAATTGCCAGGAAACTACTTAGAAACTCTTACTTTGATTTCTTCACGTAGTCCGTTACATTACTGCTAAATACAATATATAGGGACATCGCGACTTTGATGTTGTACAGCTTCAACAAATGGAAACTAATATGGTAGGACAACTAAGATTTGTGGTTTTATGTGGATATACAAATGTCTAGCTCCTTATGTACTATGTATCCCAGGGGCTGTCTTTTCACCTATAGCCTTATAAAATTAAAATTTTGGTGTTTTATTCATGAATTCTAGTAAATGCCATGTTTATGTAGCACCAAAAACTCATAGGGAGATAGTGTTATTCTGAATTATTACCTTAACAATATGTATTATACAACAGTTTCAAAATTATAATGTAGTTTTAAATGTCTGCTTATAAGTACTGGACAGAACTCAACTCAATGAGGAATGACTGATCCGGTGCCTTTAGAAAATCTGACGTCTTTGCTCAGTGGGTGTGGACAGATGAAATTGGAAACTGCATTTCCATCCAACAACAGCAAAGGTCTGTTTTCCAGTTTTCGTCATAAACCTTCAAGTGATCATCCCATTATTAAAATCCTACATTTTAAAAATCTGTGGATTTCTGCCATATTTCATTAAATAATAAATTTGAAATCATTTTGCAATATGTGCTGCTTCTTAGGAAAATTATAAATATGTGCTTCTTTAATTCTGTAAGACATCAAATTTAAGATTTTGAAAATTTACAGAAGTAAGAAGATCTTAAGGATCTTCTGACTTCTAAAGATCTTCATCTGACTGTTGGCTCTACCACCTACTAATCTTGTGAGTTGGGACAAAGCATTCAATGTTTAGTTTTGACTTCCTCACTTACGAAGCACTTACTGGCACCTTCTCTGTCTTGCTGTCAGAACTGGTGTATGGGCTAAGGAAGATGATACTGGAGAGGCAGCGCTGTACTGGAGAGAGCTTTGGGCCAGGCAGGGAGACCAGCACTGCCTCCAACTAGCCCTTGTGACCACAGATAGATCATTTAGCCTTTCTGGACTCCTACTCTGTGAAATAAGGAGGCTGGTCTGAAAACGGTCTAAATTACCTTGTGCTTTATTTGTTGGCATGCTTGGAAAACCGTAAATCACTATGCAAATATTTCTGACTTTTTGATAACATGCTTTGAAAACTATAAAGCACCAGGTAAAATATTTCACGTGTTTTACATTGTTTAAACAGTTTAATGCTTTATCAAAATAAATTAGTAAGGGGAGACCATAGGATTTTTTTTTTCTTTTTTCTGGGAAATCTTTAAGAATTGGATGGATAATCCTCCTAATTCAGTCTTTTATCTATGGACTGTGTTCATAGGAATACTCTTGAACTTCTTACAGCTATGTAAGACTCTGTTATTAGTATATTCTAGAATGTGATAAGCGTTACTTAAATCCAGGTATCCTCCAATACTCCTTTTACACTACTTACAGCAACTTTAAGACTACTTTGGACTCAATCGGAAACATATATTTTACTTGCATATAGCCTGATGGCACACATTTCTGAGACCTGGAGTGTAGTTTGTCCACCTAGGAGACAAGAAATGAAAAGGGATAATTATGATCATAGGTTCATCTGTATTGTGTCTGATAGTTTAAGATCCCTATTTAAGAACGTTGTCACATTCCGAAATATCATATGAGAGATTGCTGCTCTATTATACAAAGACACGGGCCAGCCTACGGTGTTCTGATTCTGCAGATCTCTTCCTTGCCAAATTATTTACCTGGAATTGGTATTGTTAATCCAATTTGGATTCAATTTGCTAGCTTCCTAGTAAATTGTCTTTTACATTTCAAAGAAGTTGGCTTTTTCTTTCCAGGCAAAGTTGGCTTTTTCTTTCCATGTTGACCTCGTAGGCACTTTCAACTTTAAATTATCTGATAATAACCATGAGGTTTAGCACTGTTCTGTCCTTTCTGAGCTTTGTAATTTCCACAGCACTGCCACCTACACAATGTAATTTAATCCCCACAACAAGAAATTAGATATTATCATACACGTTTTTTCAGATGGGGAGGCGGGAGAGGAAGACTCAAGACTGACTAGCTCCAGTCCCAGCTGCTGAATGACAGAGCTGGGTCTCAGACGTGGCTTCTGGCAACCAGACCTAAGCTTTTTTTTGAGATCACTACCTACCACAAATAAACATAATGTCCATGAACTTCTTTTACTGCATTAGACCAAAAAAGTATTAGGCTTAAAAAATTATATCTTGCCTAATTCATGCTCTAATGATTTATTCATGTTATGAAATTTATTTTTGGTGTCAATCTAGCTAAGTACTAGCTACTATTTTAAGACTTAAATATGTTGCCTTTTAGTTTCCGATGTGCTATTCCCATTTTTAAGTAAAGAAAGTTGCTCATACTTATGCAGCTTTGATGTGGTTTAAACCTGATTCTGCTTGACTTCTGTATGCATGCTCTCAGCCTCTAGTCTCTACCACTTGATACGGCATAAAAACCACTAGATTTGACTTGAAGGAATAGTTTTTCAAGTTCAAGCTCTTTCCGTTTTTAAAGGAAAAACATTACCCTCTCTCCTGCTTAACTTGTAGGTTTGTTCTGAGTATTGAAAGAAATAATGTATGTAAAGGAGACTTTTTAAGATGTAAATCCACCATAAATAGATAATTTACTATTAATGTGCTTAATCTCATTTTATGAGAAATAATGAGAAAAGAATAGCACCCCCCAACCCTCTGTCACCTTGCAGATATTTGTACACTCACTTTGCATAGGCAGGCTTTGACTAAATGTGCCTGCACCTAAAGCAAAAATTCAGGGCATTGTGTCAGACCTCTGGAGGAGACTATTCAGTGGCAATAGGAACTTTATGACACTCCCCAACTCATGCTACACAGGGGGCCACCACCTACTCAGCCCCTGAATGGGCTGATCCTGCTGAGGATCCAAGGACCCATATTTAAAACAGCTCACTATAGGGATATTCACACTTATGGAAATAATTAATAGTGGCAATGATCCTTATAATGGCACCTGATGTCCTGCTGGGAAGAAAGATAAACCAGCCTTCACCATAAAGAACTTACAAATTATACTAAGCAAACATGTTAACACCTATTAAGAGTCCTAATCAGAGCTGTTAAACAAACAAAGAGATGTCATATAAAATACACCCATTTAGGAATAGCAGCTACATGTTTGGAGTTTTAAAAGGAACCATTTACCTTTGAGATAGAGATACAGGCCTCAGTGGAGTGTAAAGGTTAGGCAAGAACAAGGCACCTTTTTGAGCAAATCCATTTTCTGAGCATCAAATCCCATAGCCAAAGGTCTGTTCCTAAAGGTGTGCTTGCATCCTAAGATTTATTTTGGGTCTTATTACTATTTCATCAGAAAATTGTTTCTTCAGATGTGACTTATTATTATAAGTAGTGCTTCTTTAAAGGGCCATGAAAATGTTGCTACAGTGTAATAGTAAAAATCAAGAAATTGTTAGTCTGTAAGAAATTCACCTTGCAGACAGCATTTCAGGTTAAGATGAGATTCATCCCTACCTTGCTATTCTAAGTGTGGCCCAGCAGCATCAGCCCCACTTGGGAGCTTGTCACAAATGCAGGATCTTGGGTCTCATTCCAAACCTGCAGAAACAGAATCTGCATTTCAATGAGATCTTCAGATAATTTATATGTGTATTAAAAGTTTAAAATAAAATATCAGCGTGCAGAGTTCCTACGATCAGACCTTCTATCAGGAAAATTAATAAGTTTAATCTTATCAGAAAGTAGAAATTAAATTACTCATTTTAGAAAGGTATATAAATAGTGTGACATTTCCCTTATGATGAAACTTATCTGAAGTGATCCCCTCAAGCACCCATGTCTGTTGGTGGCTTTCAGTGTTTCCAGCATAGCACACCATCCCAGCCATGTTCAGTCACCATGTCATAGTCTCTCCTCCCTCTTGAGGTTTTATGTTCCCTTCACCTACTCAGAATAGCTCCCAATTATGTTACACACTAGCACTATAGGATGGAACATAGGAGAGGGTAGGAAAGAGGTAGTCTTCCCAGTCTTCGGGCCCACCATGTTCTTCCATAATTAAAATCCAAGTCTATGTTAATTTACTTCCTTAAAAAATAATACAATAAAATAAAATACACCAAGTCTGCTCTTGACCACTCCAGCCCCATGGGGCTAAATCAACCGTATACAAATTGTGCCATGTTTGTGGATTAAGAGAATTAGTGACTTTTTTATCTTCTCACTGGACAACTCAGGATAAATGAGATTAAACATTACTATTCATATGTTAAAAAGTATCTAGATTCCTTTTAGCAAGCAGGTTTTTACAACAATTATGAATATCCCATAAAGAACATACTATGATGTGATTTTCAAAATCTGATGTCTTATGGTCATATAGTGAATTGTTTTAAGACTAAAGCAAAATTATACCCGTAAGCATATACTACAAAAAAATGGAATCTCACAGTGAACAAAGAAGGTGAAGTAAGGCATTAGCTGACTTACAGTTAAAAAACATCCTGTGGAGGAAATTGTAATGATGTTTTTCGTCATTGTTCTCAAAAAAATCAACTCTTAAGAAAGTTATAAGAGGCCTAATTAATGTTCAAACTATTCTTCCTAAGAAACAATTTTTTTTTAATGTAATGTAATGGGCTTCATAGAAAATATTCTTCTCTGTATTTAGTGGTTATTCAGTTCTCTTTTCTACATTGTAGTAACATACAGCACTTAAGAATAGGAAATGAAAGATTTTTGTTCCTGCTTTTTGAGGTGTCTTTGGTAATAATTAACCTAGAAGTGTTTATCTAAATCCATTAAATTCCAGCTCTAACTCAAATCCCAGCACAGACTTTCAAGTTTATTTTTATTGGAAGGATCCTAATTTTTCAGATTCAGCTCCTTCACTCTAGAATTTTTTTATTCTTTATTTTCTGACATATGGTCACTCAAATTAAAATATCTCTTCTAAATTATCCAGGCATTCAACATATATTTATTAAGAGCAGAGTGAATGACACATACTCTGCTACTCACTGGGGATAATGTGGTGACCAAGATAAATGCAGGTTCTTCCCTCCTGAAGCTTTAGCCTGTTTGGGGAGCGAGCTGTACATCAAATACAATAGTTATAAGGAAAAAATGTAGTAGTAACTGAAGGCCTTTACCTATTCTAGGCTCTTGGAGGCCTCCTCAAAGAAGTGATATTTACCATGATATGAGCAAGGGCCAGTAGTCAACCATGGGTAGAAGGGAAAAATTTTCTAGGCAGCAAGATCTTACGAAAAAGTCTCAAGGCAAAGAAAGAATGTGGCAGATGCAAGGAAAAGAGCAAAGACTTGGGTGATTGGAGCATTGTGAGCAAAAAGAAGAACAACAGTAGACAAGGCTGAAGAGGGAGACAGGGGTCAGGGGTGGTTGAGTAAACTGATGAACAGCACTCCAGCCTCGGCATGACCACCTCTGGACATGAGAACTACCTCCAGGCGGTACATCCCAATGGAAGGAAAAGGAGAGAGTTAAAATGTCATTTCTTATGCTGTGCTAAACTGGATTCCTTATAAATGCAACTGACTGGATCTAATTTTTTACAGCTGTGCTAAGGTTTGCCTGACATACAGTAAGCTGCACATATTTAAAGTGTACAAGCTGGGCCAGTTTTGAAACATGCATACGTCTGTGAAGCCATCACCACATCGAGTTTATGAAAGTAGTCGCTGTCCCTGAAAGTTTCCTTGTGCCCCTTCACAGTCCCTCCCTCCCCACCCCCACTCCCATCCCCACTTAATGATTGATATACCATCCTTGGGACAGAGCCTGGAACATAAATCCATTTTCTTGAATAAATGCAAAGTGAGTCCATTTGGAGAATTAGCTCTTAGGTTGACGTGTGGTTGATTGCTCCATCTTTTCTAGGTATGCAGTGCTATTCAGAATCAGGATTTCACTGTCATCCAAGACTACTGCACTGGCCTCAAAGCCCTGCTGTATCTGAAAAGCATTGAAGAACTACAAGACTGGGATGGGCAGAGTCCAGCTACAGTGAGTCACCAGAAAGGGAAACCAGTTCCCCGTATTGCTGAACTCATGGGAAAGGTATGGGCTCACTTCTCCTGTTGTCCTTGGGAACTCTACCTCGGTCACTTTCTATATCAGGTCTTGTTTTCCTTCCTACCATCTCATTAACAGAGGAAACACAGTGCCTTTTGGATGTTATTTCTGTAGTAGAATCGTTCTGAAGGAGGCTTGATTACAGCTATATGATAGGTCTGTGAGTTACATTTTTATAAAACCAATATAACACAAGGTCACGTAAAGGAAAAAAGATTGAAGTTTATAGTGTAAAGTGCCTCCAAATTCTTGCTTACTGTGGTGATGACTGGCATTCTTTCCAGTGGGAGGCTGGAGATTTCTTTATTCTTTAACAAGCTCTGGAAATTATAACATTACCTTTCTATTTTCAAGACAATCAAATCACTGGAGTCCTGAATAATATGATGAAGTTTTTAAAATTAAAATCTAATCGGTATCTTTTGTAACTGCTTCTTCTATGTGGTTAAACCTGGGCTCAAAAGGTTATGTCCCAACTTTCTCACTGCTATTTTCAGAGAAATATATACTACATTTACATTTTGTATAATACAGTGATTTTAGCAAATCTTTTCTAAAACAACATTCAGCATTTTGCCTTTGTATTTCCTTTGTATTATTCTAAATAGACAACCATTGTCAGAAGACATTTCTTGAGTCCTGAATGAGGGGAGGAAAAAATTATAATTCTTAGTCTTTTCAGCTTGTCACTACATCAATAATTAACTTTAAAAAAAAAGAAAGGCAAGTATAAAAAGATTCTTTAAGGAAGCATTTAATAATTCAAATGAATCTTAACTTGAAACAGGTCACATGAGAAAGACGGAAAACAAAAACCCTGGATACTCTGCTTTGGATGGCAGGGTTAGGGACTCTGAAAGAAGAGAAACATCATATAACTGACTTACATTTGGCTACTTTTAATGGAAACTATCACTCCCCTCCCAGGTAGCCAAAAATAAGGGCTTCTTGAAAAATAACGTGCATGATTGCAAGTCCAGTAATAAAAAACAAAAGGGAGAAAGAAAGAAAATCTTACAGTGTGAATTCCTAGAAAATACTGTGATGAATGACTCCGTGAGTGGCAATCAAACAGAAAAAGGAGTGGGTGGCATTAATATTTATAATATTGTAATTAGCAAGACTGTGCCTAAGCAGCATTATTAATGTAACTAATCATATTATCATAAACTGAGTCTGCAGTATTTAGACAGTGAGTGTTCTTGCCTTTATCAATGACCATCAATATCTGGAGTTTGTTCATAGCAAAAAAAAATTTTTTTCTCACAAATAACTTTATATTCATTTAGTGTAAATATCCTAAGTAAATTGGTTCTGACAAGATAGTTTTGATAGTTTATGACCGTTCCGTAAAAGCATCGTCTCAAATTCGAGTGGTCACCCTGTAAGCTGAAATGTAAGTAGCTGCTTTGCACTGTGCTGTTTTGTCTTTAAAGGACTTCCACGTTCATTTCAAAACTTACATAGTCAAATAAAAGATGAATAATGATGGAGACACTTGTGTCAATGATATAAGTGGAGACTGATTTTCTGAGAGTTTGAATCTAGATTCTGACTTTTTTCTTTTGGTGAGCCCAGCTTTCATCAAAATCCTGTGTCATTTTCAGCATTATCATTTAAAAAAAACAAAGTTTTTTCACATAGATTTTGCCTGTGTGATTATATTAGCGATTCAGTGCTCAACACTAAGCTGAGGAACTAGCAATTGGTCTGGTAATAGACTCGGGGTGGGCTGACATGACCAAAACAATAGGCGACGGTCCCCTTTAGCTTAATGTCTCTAACAGTGAATCAGAGTGTGTTGGATCCAAGGTACAGGAGGCTTCCTAACTGTTCCTTCATGGTATTGCTGGTGTGTGTGCATATATCTTTGAAAACAAGTCATATTGTTCTCTCATTAGCTGAAGAGTAAGATGCTGTTCTTTATAGTGTTTTCGTGTTACAGGGAAAACAAGAGGTGATGTAGACCCTTTTCAGAAGGACCCGCTAGAAGTAGCTGGCTTCTTTAGGTAGGAAAGATTTGTTTGGAAAGTGCAATTGTTACTCTACTTAATCTTTTACTCAGAGGTCAGGCTAGAATAAATTAGAGTAGAAATGTAGAAGAAACCAATTACAATACGGTGTTTGAAGATGGAGAGAAAATGAGACATTAGCTATGGAAACAAGGATTTGGCCAAATTAATTGTGTTATCTTTTAAGTAATTAGTATCTTTAATATACTCTCCCTTTGCATACCCTCACTTATTAATTCTTTAAACTTCCCAAGCAATGTTTCTTCAGGTGGCTTTGGAAAGGCAAAGAAGTCAGTCATTTATAGTTTGCTCTGCTCTTATGGTGCAAATCGTATACATCTGTACCCGCCAACATGAGAGCAAACCCCATACGAAGAGCAGCAGCCGGCTTTGCCACACCATGGAGCAGTGGGTCTCAAACTGCTGGTGCTTAAAAATCATGGGGCATGCTTGTGAAAAATGTAGATTCCCTGGCCCCACTCCGAGATGCTGACTCAGTTGGTCAGAGGTGGGTCCAGGAATCTGCCTTGGCATGTGGTGGTTCTGATGGACGGATCCAAGGATCCACCTTGCCAAAAGTAATAAAGAAGATAATAGCAACAGAATATCATTAGAGATTGAGAAGTTAGCTGTGAGCACAACACAAGCTTTTCTTGATGGAGGAAGCTGGCACTGATGTTGAGCTGGAAGAGAAGTCAAATAGAGAATCAGGCGAGGAAGTCCAGAGAAACAGCGTACTGAGTTCTGAGTGGCCGGTGCTTTGAAAGGACGTGATAAGGAAGCAGGGGCAGGGAATTTGTGCAGCAGTTAGGTCCAAGACATGTAAGCAAAAAGAATCGGGAGGACAGAGACGCTTTGCCATCAAAGACGTAACATCAGCTCTGAGGAAATCTGTGAGGATAAGGAAGCAGAGACTATTCACAGGATCTTCAGAAAGGAAGGGTCTCAGCAGCAGAGCGCCCAGTTACTTTAAACTCTGTAATCTCAAGGCCTCCTTCCCCCTGGTGAAAACCTAGGCAGCTCAGTGAAAATGAAGTGGTCATTTGCCACATATAGGACAGAGGTTGCTAGTGGAGTCGAGTAAGACTGGTGGGTTTGCATGATGTTTCATTACCTAACTAGGTAAGCCAGCTGGACAAGTTAATTGATCTCTCCAAATCTCTTTCTAAAACTATCAAATGAAGATAATCACAATGTAAGTCCGGAGTCCCTCGTTAATAATTCTGAAATCCAAAAAGTGCCGAAACCCGATGTTTCATTTGGCAGCACACATGACTTGAACTGATGTGAAGCTGTTATTAATTTATTAAATAAATTAATTAAATAAAATTATTAAATAAAAATTTATTCTTTCTAGAGTGGACATTTACGTATTTACTGCAGAGAGACTAATGTGTTTGATTCCAGGTTGCTACCCCACATCTTTCTAGGGGTATTAGGTAAAATGTGGCATGTGCACCATTTTACTTTTCTAAAGCATCCCCCCTCCCCCGCCGCCAAATTCTGAATTCTGAGATATATTTGGCCCCAAGGATTTTGGTTAAGGGGTTGTGAAGAATATTTAATTGAGAATATAACTGCAAGTATAACTTTATCCATAGAGGCGGAGGCAAAGTATATATTTTAGTGATATCAGAAAATAAAATATTAGTATTTGGAATTTTTAGATGTGGCAAACTACAGTATGTTGAGATTATTTGCTTGGGAAATATGAAAGAAATTGGGTGCTCCAAGATTAGAACAGAAAATTTTGCAATCAAAAGCATGGAAGGAAATGACTTCACATTTTTTGTGCTTGGGATGAGAGTAGGATTGCTAAGCAAGAGCCCTCAAAAGGGAAACAGCACAGGCCAAAACTACTGACTGGTTGGGGTTTGCATGCATTTTCACTCTCTGTTCCCTACATCTAGAATGTCTTTCCCACTCATTGAAGAGAAATTCGCAAGCACTCCCTTCTCTTTTTAAATTATTCTTTGATCTCTACACCAGAATTAATTTCTCCTCTTCAGCCTTAGTTGTAACAATATCACACAGCATTTGGACTTTTAAATGTCTTTTTCCTCTACTAGACAGCAAGCCCACTTCCCAATTCCTTGGACACCTACTGATACGCAGTAAGGGCTCAGTAAATGCCACTTATGTCAATGAATGACAATTGGACTCTAAGAAAACAGCTAAGTGGTAGCATTAAAAATTGGTAGTCATTTGACTTACCAACCCATTGCTTTTCCCATCACATCAGAAATTAAACGAGTGAAAGAAGGAAAAAGTAACTTTGAACTTAAAGTCCTATTTCATGTATAAGCCTAGTTTGGTAAAATGAGATGGAAAGAAGTCAGAGTGGAGTGAGATAGGCAGGTGAGCAACCTTTATTCCTTCTTGACTTAGGAAAATGTATTTCAGGTAGAAGCTTCTTGAGGGCCGAGACCATACAGCATGTGCCACATATGTAGCAGTAGATGACACATCTACTATTAGGAGCAATGGCGTGGTAGCTGAATTGCTGAATAAATACAGTGATCAATCACTTATTTATTGTAAGATGTATTTTAAATGTCATTTCCTTTGGGAAGTCATCTGTGACCCTCCTCTTCTCTGTCTGGGAAAATTGAGGCCCTCATTTCTCAATTGATATTGCAGTTTTATTATCTTCTGGTTATATGTCTTCTTGTCCATCACTGAGGTCATTATGAGCATCTTGAAAACAGAGATGATGTCTTATTTATATTTGAATTTTCAAGCACCTGGCACAATGCTACATGTTTATAGAATTAAACTGCACAAACTGTCTGCAGTGTCCTTATTTGGAGGAAAAAAGAAACCCAATTTATAATTAAAATTCTAGCTAGTCCCTTTCAAGAATAGCAGAGATTTTACAAAGAAACAGCAAATGTGCCAAATTACTTTCAGTAGGTATTAAAACATGGTGAAATACACATCAGTGATATTAAAAGTGAATATAATCTGTGCTCATTAAAAAGCTTTCATTAGGATAAAATCAGAAAAACTGTCAATGTGCTTGTATAGCACCTCTTGAAACAAGGCTTTATTTTGATAATAGAAACAAAAACATGTGCGTCCATATGACCAGATACATCATTATCATGTTATTTTAGAGCCACAAGTGATATGATTTTAGAAAACTATTGCTATCTGGTTGTGACATTTTATATGCAAATATCTAACCATCTATTTATTTGTTTCTGGCATGTTACCCAACACAGAGAACAAAGAACTGTCCAAAAGGACCGTATGACGTCATGAGCATGACCATTAGAAAAGGCCTAATAACAACAGTCTTCGAAGCGGAGAGTAGTGCCTCCCATTTATAACTTTGAAAGTTTTCTGTCTTCCATGCTATTTACATTTTCATACTTTTTTTTTCCAAATTGAGATATAATTTGCATAAAGAAAAATGCACAGGTCTTAAATGGACCATTTGATGAGTTTTGGCAAATGCACACATCCATGAAATCCTCAATTCTGTCAAGGTATCAGACATTGCCAACATCTCAGAAGACTTCCTTCTGTCCCTTTCCAGTCATTATCTCTCCCTCCCCCCCACTACTAGAAGTAAATGCAATTTAGTTTATATCATCATAGATTAGTTCATTCATATTCTGTAGCATTATATAATTAGAGTTCCACAGAATGTATGTTTTTGTGTGTGGGGTTGCTTTCCTCAACCACTCCAGTGGTTTGGAGATTCATGCATGTTGTTGTGGGTGTTAAGTAACTCATTTCTTTTTATTGGTGAATAATATTCCATTGAATAAACATACCACAATTTGGTTATTCATTCAAAATGACATTTGAGCTATTTTCACTTATCCAGTATTATAAATATGTCTAAAATAAGCATTCAGCCATAACTTTTTGTGAACACCTATTTTCATTTCTCTTGACTAATACCTAGGAGTGTAGTGTCTGCATCATAAAGTGAAATATGAGCTTTAGAAGAAACTTGCTAACAGATTTCATAGTGGTTGTACCTGTTTATACTCCTGCCAACTGTGGGTAGGTGTTTCAGTTCTTTCACATTCCAGCCAACATTTGGTATTCTCTGTCTTTTTAGTTTGAGCCATTTTAATACATGTCCATTGGTATTTCATTGTGATTTGAATTTCCATCTCCCTGAAAACTAATGATAATAAACACTTCCTCATTTTCTTATTGGCTATCCATATACCTTTTCTGTGAAGTACTTACTCAAATCTTTTGCCTGCTTAAAAATTGGGCTTATTTTTTTACTGAATTTTCTTTACATATTCTGGATACAAGTCTTTAGATGCAGAAAAAGCATTTAACAAAAATCCAGCATCCACTCATACTAAAAACCTAGTAAGAGAAGGTAACATCCTCAGTTTGACAAAGGACATGTACAAAAAATTCTACAACACATATCATATTTAAATGGCAAATAAATAAACTTACTCTTCTAAGATCCAGAACTAGGCTTGCATGTCCACCTTCACCACTTCTATCCAGTATTATACTGGATGTCCTAACTAGTGTAGTAAAGACATAAAAAGAAATAAATGGCATCCAGATTGGAAACCTACTAAAACTGTCATTTGCAGATGGTAATATTGGATACATCAAAAATCCCAAAAAGCTATAAAACACTATAAAAACAATAAATGAACTACAGAAAGTTTCATGATACAAAGACAATATACAAAGTCAGTCATATTTCTAGATGAACAGTAGAAACAATGAACAACCAGAAAATTAAATTTTAAAATTCCATTTACAATAACATTTAAGAACCACAAAATACTTAGCAGCAAATTAGCATGTATGCAATATCCACACATTCAAAACTATAAGGGATTGCTGAGAAAAAATAATGAGAAAAAAAAATCAATGGAGAAATACGTTCTTTCCAAATTAATCTGTAGATATAGCACAATCCCAATCAAAATCCCAATAGATGTGTTTGTAGAAGTCGACAAGCTGACTCTAAAATTTTCATTGGTATTTAAAGAAGCTAGAATAACCAAAACAGTCTAGAAAAAGAACAAAGCTTGAGGATTTGAACTATCTGCCTTCAAGTTTTTCTATAAACCTATAGTCATCAAACAAGCATGTTTTAGTGTCAGGATAGACCAATAGATCACTGGAACAGATATAAAATCCAGAAATAAACCCACACATATATACTCAATTGATTTTTCACAAAGATGCCAAAGCAATTCAATGGAAAAAGGAAAGCCCTTTCAATAAATGGTGCTAAAATTAATGGAACCTCGTATTTTCCTCACACAGGACACAAAAGTAGTTTTAAACATATGATAGATATAAAAGTATAAAAATTTTAAAGAAAACATAAGTAAATAGCGTCATGATCTTGGGATAAGGAAAAATTTCTTAGATAGGATGCCAAAAGCACTAACCAACAGGAAAAAATTGACAACTTACATTTCCTCAAGATTAACTTTTGGTCATCAAAAGACACAGTTGAGTAAATGAAAATTCAAGTCACAGAATGAGAGAAAATATTAATGATATTTACATCTCACAAAGAACTCGTGACCAGAATAAATGTATACAATACTTTAAAAATGTATACTGGAATAATATGAAATAATTTATTTTCATCATAAGTATATGGAAATCTTAAAATGAAAAGTCCATGGTGAGGGACCTACCTGTAGGCTCTTGCAGCTAACTTTCATCCATTTGTGATAACTTTTTTTCCCCTCTTTTCTCTAATACCACTTGCAGAGCTAGCCCAGAAAAGAGGGAGTGAGGGAGATGAAAGCCATTTTCCTTCAGGTTCATCTTACAGTCCTGTGGTTCTCGTCCATGTTATTTTCTCCCAGTGCAGCTTTGAATCCCTGTGGTTATATCTCTGTGAGGCTTCCAGTTGGGTACTTTACATTGTTAGAAAACTTCCAGATGACATTCTACATTTCTTCAGTTACTTGGGTACTGACTGAAACCAGAAGCAGTATTATTAAGATCACTTTCTATGACGAGCCAGACTGCATGAGGCTAAATATTTTTATTGATTGAGCTCATTTCAATAAACAAAAACCAAAAAAACAAAGCTCCAGTTCCTGGAAGTTCAAATTTTCCAGGATTACCAAATCAGAGCCTACTGCATAGATATTATGGGGACTTATCTACATCTCTAAATATCATCAGATGGTTTGAGTAGTATCTTAGGTAGAATGCTGAAATGCGAAGTATCCTTAAAGAATAGGACCGACACCTGTTTATAAATGGTGATTATTCCTACTTAGAAGCAAAAACTGTTGAATAAGATTTGATAGCCCCTTCTTGTAGTTCTGAGTGTCTAATCATCTCTTTAATGTTTAATGATCCCACAAAGGAGTCAGTGTGCTATAGTGAAGAGAGCACAGTGTTAGAGTCTAGCAGGTCTAGAATCCAGGCCCAGTGGCTTACTGCTGGCTGAACTTGGGTCAGCTACATGAATCACACAGTCCTCTATTCCTGTATTGGCAAATTGAGATAATGATACCAGTTTCACCAGTACTTTGTGAGGACTGGAAATTGCATATGTAAAGTGTATAGCACATAGCAAGCAGGCATTCTGTACATGCCCAGTATTGTTATAGTTAATTCTAAAATAGATGATGGACAGGTAGATACGTAGCCACGTAGATACATACATAGAACATAAGTAGACATACAAAAATATTGGGGTAAGTTGTATATGTGATACTTCCACGTTATTTGTATACTTTCTTTTCACCTTCTACTGATAACATGATTTAGGTAGCTTAGTTTTATTTGATCTGGTCAAAAGCTTGCATCTTTGTCCTTTGAAGCACTCTCCTTTACAAAAAACAAAAAACAAAAGCAGAAACAAAGCTTCTAAATAATTCAGAAGTGTTCGCTTTCCAGGTAAAATGGAAATAAATTTGTTAATTTGGGGTTTAGGCAGTAAAATAGCACGAGTGGTCCATCGTTGGTCCTAAAATAGGTAGAAGGGAGGAGCCTATTACTGTTGGCAAATCATAGTAACAATACCCGAATTTAAAGTGAACCATTAGGGGAGGTGCTGGTAGGAGTCTCTCGTGTTATGGAATGAGGTAGTTTTGCTTTGCTTATCACCAGAATAGTTTGTGCCATTATCAGCCTTCCCAGAATGGCTTCTTTCCCATCTCAGGGGAAGTGGGTTTATTTCACAGGGCAACTCCAATCAGTTGGTAGTGGTTGCCAGCAGCAGTATATAGAAAAAGATTATGCTCCAAAGCCAAGTCCAGCAGAGATGTGTGACTAAGTGGCAACACCTCCATCAGCATGAACACAGGATAAGATGTGGCAGAATATGGCTTCCCACTTCCCTGAGTGTGGAGCACTGACCGTTTGCCCAGTCTAGGAATTTGGGCAGCATTGAGCTTTGCAATCTTTGTAACCACTGCAGCTGCCTCATTGCAATCCACCATTGTATGCCTGAAATAAAATGTAAACCATACATTTTTACTGTTTTGCCAGCATCCCACCATGCTTTGCCTTCATCCGTCATGCTTTTAAAAAGTATGATTTCTTATTTCTCGTCATTCATAAACAGACATCTAATTGCCAAGCACAGATGCGATTATTCTTTTGTCAGTTTCATGAAAGTAAGTGGTTAAGTAGAATTCCTCATACTCCATCAAATATACTGCTTTAATCAGAATGCACATTATCAATATTAATTATACACGTAGAACTTGTGTAAAAGTACTTCCCATCTTCAACACACTTACCTACATTAATTTTGATGTTACTTTTAAGCCAGAAAAAAAAAAAAAAAACCTCAGGATTTTTCTTGTTCTGGGTGGAGATTGAGGATTTCTAAAGAAAGCATTACTATAAGCATGTAAGATGAAATTTGAATTCAAATACTGTCCTTGAACTCACCCCCCCACCCTCCCTCCTAAGAACTCTATAAAATCAGTGCACATTTATTGCAAACCAGTTAGCTTTTTTCCTAATCCTGATTTTATGGAGTAAGGCAAAATATCTCTCTGTAATTCTGAGCTATGCCCTTGAGATTCTCCCTGAGAAAAAAATATGTATTTGTTATATCTCTGTTTAAGCTCATCTGCCCACTTGAATAAAGGGAGCATTAGATAAAAGATACAATTTTCTGCTAATTAAAGGGGTCAAAGAGCCATTTTGATAATATGAAGAGTCAACAGAAATTCTAATTATATTCAGCTTTATGCCAATTTGTCCTAATCTAAGATTTGAGAAAAAAAATAAGTATCTACTTTTTGAAATTAAAAAGGGGGATCTGATTTACCAAAAAAAAAATTTTTTTAAATAAAACAAGCCATAATTAGTTGTGGGTTTTTTTTTGTTTTTTGTTTTTTTATTTTTGTTTTTGTTTTATTTTATCTTTCAGATTATACAGATCATAACTGCTATTGAACAGCTTTACCAAAACCCTAGAAGCCTAGGAAGGATAGGCCAAGATATCTTTAATTGCACTGAATAATTAGCAATCTCACAGTTAACCAAATCAGTTTATATATCCAGATGAAATATCCATCCCCTTCCCTCTTCTCCTTAGAAACCTGATCACTCTGTTAGGTTGCCCATATTAATCTAGTTAACCATCTAATTTCTAAATATCCCCTCTATTTTATGCTGTATAACTACTGGAAGTGATTTTATTAGGTGTCTCAGATCCATACCCTCTAATAGTCTGTGCTTCGTGGTCACAGGTGACGCCTAGAAATGTGTTTGAGATGTGACTCCAGCCTACACAGAGAAATGTGCTAATGCTGCTCAGAGAGTCCTTTGGTTTGCAGCTTCAGGCACTGCTTGTGAAGTTGCCTCATTGACGGAAATGCCCTGAAGACCTCACTCCCAGTCCCTCACACCTGCTGGCTGGTGTGCTATAGATTGTTCACAACAAACACCGTCAAGATTGTGCCTTTTGAAGATTTGTTGCCATACATCTTTAAAGCGTTTCGCTTGTCTTCCCTGCTTATCAGTTTCGTCCCATTTCATCTCAAACTATAGAACCTTCTCTAGATCCTCTTCTGGCAGTTAATTTCTGCATGCATCCAGTCCATCTGAGCTGTAAAATGTCACCCATCAAGCTAGTCATCTTTCAGAACCTAAATATTACCAAGTCTTTGTTTCCATTTAATGTAGATCCTAAGTGAAACTAATGAAAGTAAACATAACATTCATGGTAATCCAGGCCTCCTAGGAAGAGAATTCAGTTGTACTCTATTTATTGAGTACAGAAGAAGCCTGCTTTAAAGATTATTCTACTCTGTTCATGTGTCTGGTGTTGGTGGTAGGCATTGGTGGTGTTCGCTAACATTTTCTGGTTCCATAGGAGAAGCAAATCTCCTTACCTCTTGGATATTCCATGTGACTAGGTGACTTGCTTTAGTCAATGAAATGTGAGTGAAGTATGGTATGTGATTCTGGGTGGAAACATTTAAGCTGGTACTCGATTCTCCATATTTGCTTCCTTTGCCACAGTGAACACCAGAGTCTCATGTTGAGAAGGTGGCAACATAAAATGGGTGGCCTAAAGATTGCTGAGACACCACTTACAGGACATCTAGAGACAGCAGATTTTTTGTGAGAGACCAGCTTTTATTGTGTTAGGTCACAGATTTGGGAGTTATTACCACAGTACTATCAGCTGGTAAGGATTACACAGAGTTCCAAATAACTGTACCTGCCACCAGAGGGACTGATGGCTACAGAGGTAGCCCTTTGAAAAATTATAAAATGGAAATGCTCACCTTTAATGATCTTCACTTTCCTTTCTGCGTGTGGTCCCACCTGCTGGCAGCTAATTCCATAATGCAGTTTCCCATTACATTACTCCAACCTGCGTCCGATTTCTCTGATGATAGTGGAGAGCCTTTCTTTCTAAACCATAAGTGAACACGTTTATTCTTGCCTTGTACCTGGTTTTCCTAAGTTATGTGAAGATATCCAACAGTTGTCCTAATCCAACTGAGGAAACAGAGCAAAGTATGTACCTTACATAACTTCTTTCTTGTTAGTAGTAAGGACTTGGGCAACTTGCATACTTTCTCTTAGCTACCATTTTCTCATCCAAAAACTTGGGATAAAAATATATATCTCATAGGATTGTTGAGAAAAATAAGTAACAGGGTCTAAATTTCTTCTGAAAGGAAGGTCAGGTTCTAGAAAACGTCATCTCCACTCACTATCTCTCATTCCTT
Source organism: Mirounga leonina (assembly GCF_011800145.1). Taxonomy (NCBI): domain Eukaryota; kingdom Metazoa; phylum Chordata; class Mammalia; order Carnivora; family Phocidae; genus Mirounga; species Mirounga leonina. The sequence goes on from NW_023270447.1 coordinate 13,442,425, forward strand.
ACTTGTTTTTCTATCTTCAACCCATCAAAATTCAATTTCTACCTGTCCCCACTCCCCAGATCACTAGAACTGCTCTTGCTGAAGTTATCAGTGATTTAGTTCTCACCAAATCCAGTAGTTTCCCAGTCTTTATGAGGTCTTGTTATATTCAACAGTTGACCACTCCTTCATATTTGAAATTTCTTCTTTGATCTTTGGGTACTCTTTTCTCCTGGTTTCTCCTTTAGTTTTTATCAAGCAGACCATTGCTAGCACCTAGCATGTGCCAGGCATCATAGAGGCACATATTAATAATAACATAACTGCCCTCCCTTAAAAGGATCACAGACTAGTGTGGAATATGACAGTTAAAGAGTTATTTATAACATAGTGATAATTACAGTGATAGAAAGATATGCACAGGATAGCAGGGGTGGTGGGTTGTTTGAGGACGTTTTCCAGACTAATCTGAAACTTAAGATCTAGTAAGTGTAGGAAGAATACCTCAGGCTAAGGCAGAGAGTGTGGCAAAGTCCTGGACGTAAATAACATTTCTGTGTGTGGAGAGAACCTTCTTGGACTTGATCTTTAGGACCACTCCTCTTTTTTGGCCCTTAAATCCTTGTACTTCCCCTATTTATGGCGCTCATGTTACCGTATGTGCTCATCAGACCCGTGAAGCCAATTTTACTCTCCTTGTTGTCATCTTCCACATTTGTATTCTCATCAAAGACCGCCCTCTGAACCCTACACACCCATCTCTTCAGCTTTCTGGTGGACTTTGCCATGCAATAGCCCTGCTCAGTGCTCTTCCTGCAACCTAGGAATAAAACAACAGTAGTGATTATCCATGACAATTATATAAGCACTTTATAATTTACAAAGCACTTTGGCATACATTATCTCACCAGCTGCTTCCTTAATGTAATAGCAGCAGTGGGCAAAAAACCGTGTCACTGCCAACAGAGCTTTTCTGACCTTGGTCTCCCAGCCCCACCTACTAAAAACATGAGAGCAGCTGGATGGGAGCTGATTAGAGGCTGGAAGCTGACCTTGTCTGGGGACCAGGGGAGTATGACAGCAGCAGTTGCCACCTCCACCTTCTCCATCTCCACAGGGGCAGTAGAGCAAGCCAGAGGTTTCGTGGCAAAACGTGGGAGGCTGCACGGAGCAACCAGGCTTCTCATGAGCTGCCTTAGTGCAGGCTGAAGGTGGCAGGCATCAGTTTGTGGGAGGTTAAGCGCTTATCCACTCTCCCCCACTTTTCTGATTTCTTATTTCTCACATGCATTAACTATCATTTTGAAAGTTTCAGTGGGTTAATTAAATTCTTCTAGTGTTGATGCTAAGAAAGCTGAAACATTTTCAACTGAGATTGACACTACTCAAGGCATCGGCTTCACTGATGTTTGTTCAGCAACACTCCAATATGTCACAGGATTGCTGAGAGAACATCTGAGAGCTATAATGAGCTAAAAGTCAAGTACAGGGGAAAATGTGTTCCAGACTGCTGCAGATGTTCTCAAATCAAATCATATTTCTGTGAAATGCCATATAGAATATTCAGCGATTGAAGGATGCAACATGAAAGGACAGTTCAATTGATTTGCACTGTTTTAAAATTTTATTTAGCTTAAATTATATGAAATGTGGTGGCTTTTTTTTTCACTTTTAATCGATTAATAAGAGACGCTCTTGATCCTAATGAGCTTCAAGGATAATTTCCTTGAGCTAAGAAGCATGCATTAACTGGTTAGGTAGGAGTCAAAGCCTAGACAGGGAAGCAGTTGAATAAGGGAAACAAAGTCAAGTCAAAGGACAGACATTCTATAGCCCCACTTTCTTGCCTTTATTTCTCCTTTATTCCTTTGGCACCAAAGTTGAGCAAACCTCTGTTTAATTAATTCACCAAGATGCTGATAAACCTAACTGTGGCTCATTCTGTCCCTCCTGGAAAGTAAAGGAAGCTTAGTAGGAATGGGTCAAGAAAATGCTTTGATAGATATATCTTTTGTCGTCACCAACTTATATTCCATCACACAGGTGGCCTTGCACATCGCCATAGTTTAGATAGCCTGGCCTATGATTAGGAATGATACTCTCCTAAGTGAAGGGTAGTACAAGGTAAGAACTGATAAACCCGGGTAAGGAAAAACAGAGAAAAATGATTAAGTGACGTTAGAAAGTGCAACAAAACACCCCAATGTGATACCACCTTACAGCCTCTGTAATGGCCAAAATTAAAAAATATTGACAACATCAAATGTTGGCAAGAATACGGAGCAACTAGAACTCTTGTACTTTGCCAGTGGGAATATAAAATGCTACCATGACTTGGAGAAACTCTTCAACGTTTTCTTATTAAAAAAAAAAAACAGTTCCATTCTCAGGTATTTATCCAAGAGAAATAAGAACACATTTCCATAACATTTGAAATAGATGAATTTTAAAAACAGTATGTTAAGGGAAGGAAGCCAGACACAAAAGAATACTTACTAACTCATGCCATTTATGTGGAGTTTAAGGGTAGGAAGAAAAAATCTATATCATTAGAAATCACAGCAATGATACGTAGAGACTGACTGGAAGAAAACACAAGGGAACTTTCCGGAGTGGTAGAAATGTCCTATACCTTGACTGGGTGACAGTTTCATGGATAGATTTATTTGTCCAAATTCCTCCAACTGTATGCTTGCAGTCTGTGCAATTGTACTGTGTGTATATGTATACGTAGATCAATTAAATTAATTTTGTTTTTTAAAGCATACATCTAACTGACAGAAATTAGAGGCCAAGCATTCAGCAATACTTTTAGGGACAAAGTAAGACATGTCATATAAGAAATACTAAAGACATTTTTTATGTCCAGATTACTTTTAATCAGGTAGCCTTTGGGAACTCAAAATCTTACGAATTTAACCACTGGAAAAGAATAACTGGTACCTTGATAAAAATCTTGGCTGAAAACCAGCTTAAAGAAAATGGATGGCTGGGGGCATAAACAAATGTTATTTCCCTCTGCCAACTTGCCGGCAGCTGGGTGAGGAATTGAAGTAGTTCAGGCCCCGCGCATCAGGGAGACTGGCTAGGGCTTAGAAATCAAGAAGGACAACATCTGGCTTCTTGAGAAGTGACATAGGTAAGGGATGTGGCATCACAATGCAAATGAGAAGCTGCTTCTTAAAGATGGAAAATTTTGATTAGGTCCTTTGGTAGGCCTTCAACTTGCTTTGCTTTGTAGGATCAGCCAGTGCCTGCAGCCTCTGTTAACAAAAGCTAGCCTTGCCTGAGGCCACAGCTCCCAGAACAGAACAGTAAGTTGATTGCTGATAGGGTGTTGCATGCAGGGCTAGGCATTTTTGTCCTACTGTCCTACCCACCCTTACACAAACAAACCCAGTGGGGCATTTGTCTGGAAATTGTAAGCCAGATACATTTCTAATGCTTTAATATATGCATTGACATTTTGTCTTGCAATAGCTCTCTTATTATTGGATAATAAAATTACATCTATAGAAATAAAGGCAAAACTCTTTAGGCTGAGTTTCCATTCACTCAGGTACATTTTGTTCATTTTATGAGGCACTGCTATTGCAAAGTTGTAAAGAGTCCAAGACTATATTTTGATTCTGATATTTTTTTTTCCTTCAAGTTTCTGCTTTTCACTTTCTATTACCTAAGATGCATCTCCTACAAAATTATGGCTGGAAACAAATATCACATATCTTTTTTGAACTCACATAATTTTTGTGACAGATTTGATTTTTGGTACTAATTGAATTTATTTTACATATCTCTGCCTAGCTCAAAAACTTTGAGTTTGGATTTTAGTCATTTAAATATATAATCTATTCATTCAATAAATATTGAGTATCGGTTACATGCCAGGCATTGTGGTAGATAATTGAGATTCAGTGATGAATAAAGATAAACCCTTTATCACTGAGGGACAGTCAACTATAAAGAATAATGGTACTAAACTTTTTAAATGCTTTACATAATTATTTATGCTTATACATGTATACATACATTTACATATACATGTGTATGTGTGTCTATGTGTATGTGTATATATATATATATATATATATATATATATATTTATAGCCCCATTTTGCAAAGGTAGAAACTGAGGCTTAAAGAGGTTTCGTTATTGCAGTGGAAACAGGATACAAACCCCATTCTGTTTATTGCAAAAACTGTGCCCTTAACCACTTTACTATACCTCATCTCAACATAACTGTGATTATGACAGCAGAGTTATAGAAGCAGAAAGGAACAAGTGTCCATCTCAACCTGGGGGATCAGGAGCAGGTAGAAAGGGACAAATGAACTGTGTCTTGAGGGATGAAAACAGCGTAAGTTTTATGTAAATGTCCTCATTAATTCCAGTCTATAGACAATGGCTGTGGCCAAGTGATCACTTGTGAAAATTGCTACATTGTTATTTATGGTGGTAGAAGAGTTATAAAATCTGTTAGGTAATTAATCCCATTCCCTGATAGGGCACAGGTTTCATTCTTAGTTTGTGCTTTGGGGAGCTGTTGTCTTTTAGCATAAATCCCATCAAATCTTTGTGAGTTTTGCTTTTGCATTTCCTTCATCTGTGACGAGAAGATTCTATTAACAACCCTGGCACCTTCCATTAAAGTCTACAACTTCCAACTGCCAGGAAGGGATAATGAAGTGATAAATTTAATTTGCTACCAAAATATGTAAGGCAGAGATATCTAAGTGAATTTATAGCGGTAGCTATGTCTTTCTTCTTAGCATTAACAGAAGTTTTATGGCAGGTTATCAGAATCAGTACAAAAAGAACAAATATATATGACTTTATACACACAGAAATCAGATCTATAACTCTGTATCAAATCATTTCTTTCCCCCTTCTTCTTAGCATTTCTAGGCTCATCAGAACTTAAGACAATGAGTTTCAAGTGTTTTATTACTTCAAGAATGAAAAAAAAAGCTGTTAACCAGACTAAGAAACACTTTTTGCTCATTACTACAGGTACTCCGAGGTTTATAAACTATGAATCCCCTTCTCCTGCCCCTGCTAGACTCTAAGGGGCTATGAAGAAAAATAACAACATCAATCCATTTGGGATTGTGAAAATAAGGGTGCTTGAAATTCTGTAGGACACAAAATCTACTTTCCCCTCATTCTTTAACTCTGTGCCATGGTTATAAAAATGATTCTTTAGTTTAAAAACTTTCGTTTGCACTTCCACTTCAGGAATTCCTTTGTTCCAGTGAACTTTAGCTCACAGAATCTCATCTTCTCACGTCCTGGTGTTGAGATCAGTCTTGTATTGCAGGGGGCCCGGGGGGGCCCTAAACTGTACCCACTGAATGCAGAGCCAGGAAAAGTTTTGCTTCTACCATTCAGTGATGTATGTGTTCCTCTTGTGAAACAGACAGAGCTCTCAGAGTCAGCTCTTGACTTCAAGGTTAGGTGTCCAAAGAAATGTAGAACTGATCATTAAGGTATGATAATAAAAACAAGGTACATTCAACGGGCTGTTATGTTATATTGTTTTGAGAGCTTTTTTTATGTCACCTCCTTGAATCCTTGCAACAATGCCTATCAGGTTTGAATCATTATTCTCTTTTTCCTGTTGAGAGAAGACAGACTCAGGGAGGTTACTCTGCTAGTAAGAGCAGAGGCAACATTCTATCCCAGGTCTGTGTGTTCACGAAACCTGCCCGCTTGCCTCCTACACTTCACTGCCTCCACTTATTATCCTGTGCAGAGGATCATTGGTTCTAAGGCTTTAGATTTGATTCTCGGTTCACAGATAGCAGATTAAGATTCTATTAATCTTTGGGCAAGAAGTTGAACTTTCTGCCCCTCTTGCAGTGACCTGTGGCAGTCGATTGTACTGGGAATTACACGACACCTGCTTGCTCACTTGCATTCGGTGGACTCAGGATGAATCAATGTTTTTGCAGGCACATCACCCCCTTTTCTCAGGCCCTTCACCACTGGTATCAAGAGCGTTAGATTCACTGCCTTGTCCTGCCAGCTGGACTGAGCCTCACCACGTACAGTACCCTGTTTACCAGCAAAGGTCATGGGCTCGTCTCTTCTTCCTTCTGTTCTGTCCCTTTATTCTGGATACTTGACTTTTAGCTCCTGTACAACAAATCCAGTTTGGGTTATGAATTCATGTACTTACTTATATGCATAAATTTTCCCCACCAATTACCTTAATGAGCCCATTCCTTCTGATCTGCTGATTTATGTCTTTGATAGTGTTTGCGATAAAGAGAGCCAGAGAGTAATGGAGAAGAGCGTCGGGGAGAAGCCTGGATCCCAAGGTCTGCATTGGTCTCCCGCCGACTGCTTTGTTCTCCCCAGCATTGGGCCTCCCCTTTAGCAGCTGCAGTGTCTGTCTAGATGGCTGTGGATGTCTGGCTGTATGCCCAGTCAAACTTTTGGTGCCTTCTTCCTCACTTAAAGTCACCTCAGTTTCATATAAAATCAGCCATCTAGGCAGAAGCTAGGTATTTGAATGGACTTCAGATTCTTCTATGCTAAGTAACCTCCTATGGACTTCTAGTGGCCATTACTGCCCGGGGTACCAGGCAATGGTTTATACTTAATGGCAAGCAAATCCCTAGATACACCTGCCAAGGATGTGAGAGCATCTTTGTCCCTATCCAGGTGAAGCTTCCATTCATACAGTCCTTGTAATATAAGCATCATGGTGTATGCAGGTCTGTAGAGAACCAAAAGCAAACCTCTAAGTGCTATCTGAAAGTATCCTAGCTCTGGATGTGGGTACTCTCTCCTGGGTTATAATGCTTGTATATTTTCTGTATGTACTCCTATATGTTCCTCTCTGGAAGTTTCTAGAGCATACCGGGCCTCACATTCTTGGGCCAAAGAAAAATTCCCAGAAAAGTTATTTAAATTTTTTACACTCTTTAGTTTTTATTGTCACAAGGTGCAACATGCCAGAGCTGTGATGGGGTGAGGTGAGGAAGTGTCAGGGGTTGGGCGTGGAGTGGAGAGCTCCAGGGTTTTCTTAGAGGAGATTTCAGTGTAGTGAGTATGTAAAGTCAAACGACAGTCCAAGCCAGAGGACAGCTGAGCAAACAGGAGTTATACCACCAGTCAACATCAGAATGTATTTTTGAAGTTTTCATTCGTGATACCAAATATGTATAGACTGTAGGTTAAAACAGTGAGTGAGTGGTGATTACTTCTTGTAAGGTGAGAATAGAGTGTATTAGAAGAGGAAATTGTGGCAGTGTTTCAAGATTTAACCCAATTCATAAAAAAAAAAAAAAGTATTTATCTGATCATTACCACAGGCATCTCTAAGCACATCTTTTTATTAGTGGTATTTCCCCCCAAATGTTTTGCCTCGGAAAGAAATGGATATTTCATCTGAGACAGACTGTAAGGAGGATGCCAATATGTACACATTTCCAGTTGGAAAGAATGGTAAATTATGGATGATACTGATCTCATCAGCAAATATTGACTCTTTAGAGCTACCAGATGAAAGTTGTGGTGATTAGACCATTCCTTAGAAGAGTTAATTTCAAATTGTAAAATGTTTACAGGTGACAACAAAGTTGGCAGAACTATTCAACTCCTATTTTGTTTCCATTTTTTTCCCACTAAAATGAATAATCTCGATCTGGAAAGAGAACAAAAATCACTACATGAAGCCCTAGCTCTATGAGAGTTAGTTTAGTCAGGTGGTACTTAGCCACTTCAGATTCAGATCTCCAGCCCCAATGGCATCCAGGGAATGTGATCAAAACCCAGCTACTGGGTCATCTCTGAGAAACCATCACACACAGGGGAAATGGCCAAAACCTTGAAAGTGCATTGATTTTTACCAAAGGGAAGAAGTGTGACTTCTGAAAATTTTTAAATGTTAAAGTTGAATGTGGTCCCCTAGAAAATATTCAACTCATTATTTTAAAAACATATAATTTTAAAGAAGGTAAAGAAAACAGTGTTCCTTTGGAAGCAGTATTTGTCTAAAACAAGTGCATGGGCAGGTGGAGAAGGAAATGAAAACTTAATCCAAACAATTCATACCAAATGAACCTAATTTCCTTTCTTTGATGTATTTCTGGGCAATAGATAATAATTGTTAACTTTCTCTTGGCTCTTACTAAATACCGTGTACTGGGCTAAGTTTCCTCATTTAACCCGCGGGCAACCTGTCAAGTTAAGTCTTACTGATATGCCTACTCTGCGGGTGAGAAAACAGAGCAAGGCTAGTATATCGTCGAGCTGGGATTTGGACCAGATAACAGTAAATCAGAACCCAAACCCCAAAGCATTCCACATGCCTCTCAGAAGCATGAAGAGCTGCGGCTGACACAGTGTACCTTGGTTTCCGGAGGACATTTGACAGCTGACTGTGCTAGCCTGTTGGACACTGTGGGGAAGACTGTCACAGAGCTAGCTAGATATTAGTTAGGCCTCATATTATTCTTATTTCCCTATGAAAACTCAACTTGCTGTTTGGGAAATACCACACTTAACCAATTTTTTTTTTTTTAAGATTTTATTTATTTATTTGAGAGAGAGCAGGAGAGGGAAGAGGGTCAGAGGGAGAAGCAGAATCCCCGCTGAGCAGGGAGCCCGATGCGGGACTCGATCCTGGGACTCCAGGATCATGACCTAAGCCAAAAGCAGTTGGTTAATCAACTGATCCACCCAGGCGCCCACACTTATAAAAAGAGTTCATATTCTCAGTCCCTCAGATTTACGATTAGAATCTATGAGTATATGATAATCCACTGTAGAAATCTGTCACCCAAACTTGAAAACATTACTCCATCAGGATATGATCATACTTAATTAAGGTAATATAAAAAGGCCTAGAATTTTTCCAAAGACTAGTATAATGAAAAACTACAAACTTGAAAACTTTAGGTTTAGCTATTTAAAATGCAGAATATTGGGATGCCTCGGTGGCTGGGTCAGCCCCGCGTCGGGCTCCCTGCTCAGCGGGAAGCCTGTTTCTCCCTCTCCCACTCCCCCTGCTTGTGTTCCCTCTCTCGCTCTCTCTCTCTCTGTGTCAAATAAATAAATAAAGTCTTTTAAAAAAAATAAGATACAGGATGTTTGGTCATTAGAAGCTGTAATATACCTTTATACTATAATATAAAAAGGCCTACTTTGCTAAACAAATCATTAGTAGAAACATATTTCAAGAAACTGTTTGACCTACTTAAGATAATTAACAGCTTTCGAGTATGCTATCAAAATTTATATAAAACCAACAATGAATGTGCTATTTTAAATGAGCATTTGTTAGCAGTTCCTTCCAGTGGATATACCTGAGAATGGGTTTCTTCGCCTAATAATCTCTATATCAGACTTTTCACCAATTCAAAAGAACTCTTCACATAATTCATCCAAATTAGTGAGCTTTTACTGTAGACTTTCATAGAGTAGAGAAAGCACTGTATTCCCTGTGGATATAATTTGATCTCTGTTATATAGTCATTGTCTCATTCTATCTGCTACCAGGAATCTTTCATTAGTTGCTTGCTGATCTTACTCTAGAGGCTCAAAGTAATTATGTCCAAGAATTGTACAGTGTCAAGAAGTGGTAACTTACAGGAAATGGTGCTTTAATTTTTTAAATCTAATACTAGGATACTAAATAAACCCAGAGAGTATATAAATATCAAATCGATATTCCACAGAAGTATATATTTATTGCTCTTCCTGTGACCAAATGATTTTAACTTTCAATCTGCACTAAAACTTTTGATGAAAATAGACTTTCCATTTGAAATCTTCTGAAATTAAAAAAAAAAAACAAAAGGTTTTCCACTATGAAGCCTTAATGTGTAAATCTGTTCATAAACAGCCTCATCTAAAGCATAATTCTATATTTTTATAAATTCAGATTTTTGCTATCAGAAACATTCCTATTTCCTAATTGAGCATTAATATACCCTACAAAGTGACTGAAAGCATTGTGGTAATAAAAACTACTAAAAATAAAATATAAAGTAAATTTTCCAAAATGCTCAAATAATACAATGCCTAAATAACATCTGCATTAAATTCTGATTTTTTTAAACTTTAAAGCACAAGTATGGCCCATATGGCAAATTTCTGGATTCTTGCTTATGTCTGGAGAGTTTGCAACACAAAATGTAATTTCTGGCAGGTAATTTCTGGTACCTTCAAATTGAGAGAAGAGGGAAGTTTGGAAGGAGCAGGTAACTGGGTTGGTCAGCTGCCAAGAGCTAAGGGTACAAGCCAGGTACACCACCAATCATCTTAAGGAAACCCGCAAAGGAAAGTGAATTTTTTCCCATTTGCACGAAGCCTCAGTTTTACCATACAACTTTGTAATCTGCCACTTTTTCTTAAGAATTGAACTCTATGGATCAAAAGCAAGTGAATATCATAATCTTGTCCCCTCACCCCTGTGTTTAGGGTCATCCCATTTGCTTCTGATATTGCTCACCAGAGTCAGTGTGTGGATGTGAATGTTTGGCTGTTGTCTTTCCATTTGGAAAATCACTTTTCACGTGGTGTAGACTTCATGTTGAATTAAAAATGAAGGAGGATGCCTCTATAGATTCCAAATATATAGCTCTTTGTTGGCTGGCTTAGAAATACCTTCAGATCCTTCATGATTGCAGGTGCTTTCAGAAGGTGAGGGTTCTTCTTTTTAAAAGTGTCTTAATTTATTGGAACACTGCTACTTGTATTTCTTATGCTTGTATGGGTGTGGTAGAATAATGGTGGGTTGCCCCCACTGTTTTCTGTGACAGAGCTTCTAACATTAAAAACGAAAGAATTCAAAGATAGTGCTGTATTATATAGTCTGGCTGTTTGAGACATTCCCTGCAGCTGTGTAGAGAAGATGCTTTATTTAAGGAAAAATCCTTGGAGAAATTAATTGATATGAGCCAGAAGTTGTTCAGCCAATTTAATCACTAATCTGCTGTTGTTTCTAAATTGCATGAGGTACAGAAGGAAGTCTGCCTGCCTCCAAATAAGCCAATTCAAGATATGAACACAGGACGGAATTTAGACCAACTATATGTTAAAATGCCTGCTTGAAATTAAGCAGGCTTTGCTTGGGGTGGGGGTGAGGGAGAGATTGGCCAAGTTGTTAAACAAGCTAATTTACTTTTGAGGGCATTTTGCCAAATTAACTAAAGCTATCCTGAAGCTATTTGAAGAATTAACTGGAAAACAAACAGTGACCAGGTCCAAATTTCTGTTTTCAAAATGTGTTACGAACTGGGCTTTGAAAAAAAAAAAAAAAATGAAAGCAGTAATTACAGTAAGGCTTTTATTCAGATATCGCATTACTGAATCCCAGTAATACTACTTTCTTGTGGATACAGTAAACAATTTGGGTGGTATCTTTCTGGCTCTGATTGATTCTATATGTAAGGCTGATGTGTTCTTTTTGAAATTCAGATACTCAATAGGTGACAATAAGGGAAAATTCAAGTACCAATGAAATTATAATTGAGTTTAAACCTTGGGAACTAGAGGGGACCTTACAGGAGGGGATAAATCTCACACAATCTTTCTATTCTAGTTAAAAGAGTTAGCTTATCTCTCAGAATCATACACCCTGATACTTGGCCTTCAAAGTTCTGCCAGACTCTCTAATCTCACATTTGTGAGGTGGTATAATAAAGAGGCATCCATTTTTAACTCTCATCAATATTATAGAGAAGATACAGAGTGTTAGTTCAGTTGAGGACCTCTCATTTCCAGTGTGATGTCCCAGTCACCCTATTCTAGTATTCTGAATGGATAAAGGAGAAATATTGCCTTTGTTGTTATTTTTTTCTTTTTTGCCTATTTTTGTAAAATAACTTTCTGTTTTAATTTCGTATCTTTTAAATAGAAATTGTTCTAAATCATCTTGGAAAGCCCAGCACCCTACTGTATAGTAATTATGGAGAAATTAGTTAAATATGCAATGTTATAAATATTAAATTATTGGTTATCACAATAACTCTTGACCTAAATAATAAAATGCCATTTCTTCTCCAACTAATGGTATCAGTTAGAAATTGTATCCTTTGCCTTTCTCCAGGATAAAAGGCAGGAGAGAGAGGGAGGGGGAGGAAAATGAAAAGAAATCTTAAGATTTATTTAAGTGGCATAGCAACTGAATAATATTATTTTTGTTTAATTACCTAATGGATAAGTTCAGTCTATACTTCTGTTTAACATTCTAACCGTAGATTTAAAAGGAACAGAAGGCATCTCAAGTTCCTTTTTTTATATTTTCCCATTTTTCCATATCCCCTTTGCTACAGTTTTCTCTAAACGTATTACAGATTTTGAGTCCCAAATCTTTTCCCCTGCTTGCCCTCTGCATTATATTAACATGTTATAAACCTTCGAAATTCATCTATAATTTTTATTCAGCTTAAGCTTCTCAGGCTTTTTTGAATCTGGAAATGTATGTGTCTTACAAAATGTGGACAATATTGTTATTATTTCTTTTTCTTTTTGATTTATTTATTTATTTGAGATAGATAGCACACGTGTGTGAGTGGGGGAAGGGGCAGACTGAGAAAGTCCCTAAGCAGACTCCTGTCTCAGCATGGGGCTGGATCCCAGGACCTTGAGATCAGGACCTGAGCCGAAATCAAGAGTCACTGCCTATCTGTCTGGGCCACCCAGGCGCCCCGGTTATTATTTCTTTAAATAATTGTTTTGATCCATTCATTCTTTTCTCTTTCCTGGGACCCCAATTAAATGTATGTTAGACTTTTTGATATTGTTGCACAGGTCTCTGAGCAAAAGAGCTTTTTTTTTTCCAATTGTTTACTTTTCAGACTGGATAATTTCTATTGATCTCCCTTCAAGTTTACAGAGTTTTCTTCTTATACCATCTCCATTATGCCGTTATAAGCCTACTTAGTGACTTTTTTACTTCAGATATCACATTGTACAGTTCTAGAATGTCTGAATGTCTTTCTGATTCACTTTTAAAGCTTTCCCTTTTTTGCAGGTTTCTTATATTCATTATCAGGCCTATTTTTCCTTCTATCCTGAGCATAGTTGCCTTAAAATCCATGACCTCTGGTTCTAATATCTGGATCATCTCAGGATTGATCTCCATTGATTGCTCTTTCTCTTGAGAATTGTCACAATTTCCTGCTTTTTCATATAGCTGGTAATTTTTTATTATATCTGAACTGCGTGAGTAATACATTGTAGCAAGACTCTGGACTCTATTATTTGTTACCTAGGAGTACTGATTTCTGATTTAGCAAACAGTTAACTTCTCAGTGCAAACCCCAAACTCTGTCCTCTCTGCACTTAGCAGCAACTGAAATATCTTTTCAGTTATTTCAGCCTCAGCTGGGCTGCTTGGAGTCTGCCAAGCACCAACGTAGCTCTACCTCAGAAGTCAGCCAGAGTTTTGGTTGCACAGGGTACATACACTGAATCCGATGCGCTTCCTCTGTAGCTTTCCCCTTTCCTAGATGTACCCCCCAGTTTGCTTGGACGGCATCAGACTGCATTTCTCTCCAAATTTTTACCTCCCTGCATGGCACCACCTTGGCCTGTCCTCAGGCAGAACGAATGGTGTCTTTCCCTTCTTCCGAGTGTCAACTCCCCTCCAGTTCTTCAGCGCCTTTGAATGGCTTTTGTCTGTGTGCCTGGCGAGTTTATCTGCAGGAGAAGTCCAACACAAGGTCCCCTGACATTATGAGAGGGGGAACTCTCTACAAATCATCGGTCGTAAATAAGGAACATGAAGAATCCTCATAGAAAGAACCTTCACCTACACCTAAAACTCTCTGAAATTGCAAATTTGTACAGTTTGAAGACTTAAATGTTTTCTGCTATTGTTGTTTTTAAACTCTCATCCTATGTACTGCCATCTCTAAATCAGAGCAATGAATTCTGCGGTCGTGAGCAACTTGACATGATTTGCAGAAGTACAAAAGGCCCTGGGGAATTGGAGTTGGTATTGCTCACTTTTAAGCTAATAAAGAGAAAACCCTACAATCAAATGCAGTGAAGGGTATAATTGGTGCAATACTGCTTGCTATCAGTGTACTTTTCAGGGTCATTTTTGTTAACTGCAGGATGAAGTAAAACATTTTTAAGCACCCAGGACTTCAATAAGAATATATATGGTTACCCTGAGCAGTCAAGTCCAAATACATGATGTCTGATGATTATAGAAGCACCTATTCAACGCTGCTCATTGTAAAGAATCTTATTCTCTAGTTGCAGAGATACATCACCTGAAATCAAGCCATGTCTAGAAAATAGATAACTTTTAGCTCCATGTACCATTAAGGGTGAATAAAAGTGTCAAAAGTAAAGGAGAGCTTATACACATATTACAGGTATGGGAATGCTTGTCCAACTTGAAAATATATCCATCAAGAAGTGTGGGCAGTGTTCACAGAAAGTGAAATATTGCAGAAGTGTTACTCCATCTTGAGCCATGGAATACATATTTCCTGAGTCTGGAGAGATTCTAAGCCTCCTTTTTTTCTGTCTCATATGCTTTGGCTGTCTATAACCTTCGCTTCTTCAATCAGTCACCATGGAAATGAGAGCGACTTTATTGTCCTCTATAGAGAACTGACTTAATAATAGGAAACAATGGATAGGGATAACCAGGCCTTTGTGTTACTCAGGGGTCAGTAATAAACCCTATCTTACTTGAGGAATAAAATTCCACATAAGTAGATAAGTCTTTTCAATAAGCAAAAGGCAAGATGATGGTAATACACTGAAAAAGGGTCTCTAAAGTTGTATGAATGGGTAGAAAAGTTGACATGTGTTTGGATGTGAGCAAATACTAGGCAATATAGATTAGTATCAAGAGGGATTTGAAATGAACCACTAAGCATTTTCTTACCCAAGAACAGAACCCTAGTCTGAAGAAGGGAAAACCAAGTTATAATCTCTCTCTTAGGTCATATTTAGAAGTGAGATCCTTTCCCTAAGCCAAAGTCAAAGAAATTCATTCGTTTCAAATAACTGCCACTTCAAAAAATTTCCATATATAAAAGCATGAACATTTTCCTTAAAACTTTATTTGAAGCTAATTAGGTTATTTATGGTGGTTGCATGAACTGGAATTGTCTAGATAAATGCTACTCGAAGCATGATAGCTGAATCAGCAACGTCAGCATCACCTAGAGCTTGTTTGAAGTGCACAATCTCAGGTCTAACCCCAGATCTATTGAGATCTATCTGCATTTCAGCAAGATCCCCAGGTGACTGATACGTATATTACAGTTTGAGCAGTCCTGGGATACATACTACAGTAAAATCTCAATGCCAGAAGCACCTCTTTTCTCTTATTTAGTGACATCATTGGAAAGTGAGGTCAAAAGAACATTCAGGAAACGTGTAGATGTTTATAACTTGGGAGGTCCTTTTACTTCTCAGAAAAAGATAACTCACACAACAGAATCTAAAGAGGTTACAAAGAAGAAAGAAGAAATGAAATGAAACCTGGGCAAATGTAAGATATGGATCTGTGAAATAATAATGCCAAATAAGACACTTAATAGACACAATTTAGAAAGCAGTATTATCAAGAGACCTAGCGCTGGGATCAAAGTGAAGAACAAATTATAGTAAAACCAGGCTTTCAGTGTATTAAGATAATAAAAACAACTAATGCAATTTGGGGCCTCCTACCCAGAGACAAATCATGGAAGAGGCAGATAATGTTTCTTTTTTAATGACTCGGGTGAAAATTCAAAGAGAATATTTGGACACAAAAGCAGAAAAGCACAAGCTTCATACAGGATCCAGAGAACAACAGGTTATAAAGTTTGAGAGCTGCAAAGAAGTCTGAATAGTTTAAATGATGATTCCAAGGTAAGACATCTGGCAACACGTGAAAATAGGAATCGTGAAAAGCCTTTGCTTTTAGGAAGCATGAAATTTGAAGCATAGTAGTGAAGTCAAGCATAAAAATAAGTCCCAAATATTAATACACATCCCACGTATTTAATAGTACCCAGCCCAAGTCTATGTGCTCAGCTGTTCAGGCCAGATGAACGTTCCCCCGAAGAGAAGATAACTAGTTGCTGCTAACTGCCCCCTCCATTCTCCATTCTTCGAGAAAAGCTTGGCCTGATACACCTCTGGTTCTCTCCAGTTCTGCAATGACACTGGCAAAATGCCCGCTTACCCAGGACGAGGCTACCTACTGTATAAATTATCTAGGCACGTACTCTTAATACTGTCCTCACCATGTCCTGCACCATACAGCCAGGCCTAAACTCACCTGTCATTCTCCATCACCACATTGTCTGTGGATACAGTAGTGATGGGAGAGGAGTATGGATGTAGTAGCTATTACCCTCTCTTCCCACATCAGAATGGAAATCCTGTTCTGGATAACAGTTCTTCTCATTAGGCTCTAAACTAGTTTTGTAACAGCGGAAATGCAAAAAAAAAAAAAACAAAAAAACCACAGAAAATGAAAAGTCGGGGCTTTCATCAGCTATCATCAGATTAAGCTACAGAACATACTTCAGGTTTGTTCTGCAAAAGAGTACCTCTACTGTCTGCAAGTCGGTGGTTAAAGCACAAATAAATAACTGGCTTATTACAAAAGATTTTCTCACATTTCAGAAGGCTTCTCCATAGGGTTCCTTTTAAAAAATGAACTCCTCTAGCGTTTTTAAGTGTTTTACAGATCATTAAGTACATGGCAGAAGGGCAATGAGAAGGGATTTCTAAATTTAATGAACTAGGAAACACTCAAATTGAGGACAGTTAAATATAAGACAAGTTATATTTAAAATTCTGTTTTATCAGTGGGAAAATAACAACAAAAATCATCTAAATATAAACTTGAGAAACAGTATCCATTTCTCATGTTATACCTGAGAGTGTTATAACCTTGACAAAAAAAGATAGTATTAATAGTGTATAGATAATTATATATAAATACATTATATATGATATATATGTCAATATCTCATATGTGTGCCTATGTGTATATATTATACAAGTATGATATATGAGTATCTATTATAATATACAAAATATAGATATCTATTAAATATGGGTGTCTGTGTATATACATGTGATATCACATCATTTAATAGATATATTAATAGATATTAAATGTGCATCTGCATGTGTGCTTATCTGTATAGATGTGAATCTGTCAACACCTGACAAAGTGGAAACATCATTCAAACTTCCTACCTTTACATTTTATACGTAAATTTAATACTGACATTGACCTTGAAAATCTCATTCTTCTGAATATAATGTAACCCGGCTGTACATTCACTCCCAGCTTTTAAACTCTTAAATTTCATTTAGAGGTGGTGTAGGCCAGGAAATAAATCAGTCACATCCCTGGAAACTTTGGCCAAAACTGCATAGTGTATTTTTCCACCAGAAGTATTTAAAATGTTTCCTGTATATATAATAAGTGCTTTACATAAAAGTTAGCAGGAGTTTCCTGAAAATACCAATATAAATATTCTCGACTGCATTTTGATGAGAAACCAAGAGGTCATGATAATTAATACTTTATCCATAAAATTACATTGGTCTAGAAAACGTTTTTAAGTAACTATGATGTTAATTTAATCACTTCTTTTTGATAATGAAAGACTGAGGATGGCTTAGTAAATAATATGTAAATATTAATGTAAATAATAATGTACTATTATCAAACTTTTTCATGAATTAACTTTTTGCTATTAAGTTCTTTCATGGGATAGTAGAATGTTTGTTAGAATGTTTTTAATCTAAAATGCATTTTAGGGCGCCTGGGTGGCTCAGTCTGTTAAGTGTCTGCCTTTGGCTCAGGTCATGATCGCAGGGTCCTGGGAGCGAGTCCCGCCTTGTCAGCAGGGAGTCTGCTTCTCCCTCTGCCACTTCCCCCACTCGTGCTTGTGCTCTCTCAATCTCTCTCTCTCTCTTTCTTGCAAAAACAAATAAATAAAATCTTTTTAAAAAATTTTTAGGGCGCCTGGGTGGCTCAGTTGGTTAAGCGACTGCCTTCGGCTCAGGTCATGATCCTGGAGTCCCGGGATCGAGTCCCTCATCGGACTCCCTGCTCGGCAGGGAATCTGCTTCTCCCTCTGACCCTCCTCCCTCTCATGCTCTCTGTATCTCATTCTCTCTGTCTCAAATAAATAAATAAAATCTTTAAAAAAAAATTTTTTTTAATGTAAAATGCATTTTATATCTCCAGTGTTTGTTAAACATAGAACAGTAAAATAGAAAGAACAAGAACCTGAAGATCTGAATTCTGACTCTACTATTAGCTGATTGCATGGTCACAGATAATGTATCTAAGACTAGTTTTTCCATCTAGAGAGTGTAGGTAATTAAATCGTCCCCTGCTGATTTCACAGAACTGTTATAGAGAATCAAAATATATCATATATATACATATATGTATAATATGCACACACACACATATATATACACATATGTATATATAGTGCATTTCGATATGTGTTCATGTATAAGTAATATATATATAATAAAAACCTAAATGCAGTAAGGTGCCATATAATTATATGTAAAGTATTTTAATATTTTCAATAGTGTTCAAGTTGTAAAAGGAATACATTTCATAGAAGAGTATTATAAGAATGTATTGATTTTTCGTTTTGAGCATAAGATAGCTGAATTTGATGTCAGTATTAATTTTCCATATTTGTACTGATTTAGCTTTGCTGTTTATCTTATTACAAGAGGCCTTAATCCGAACATAGTTTTATTCCATTGACTTTATGACTTTATCAAAGCTAATAATTATACTTCTAGTGTTTCCAGACCAACAACAAAAACAGTTGAACATAGTACAATGAATATTGCTGTGAAAAACATTCGTCATAATAATGTACTAGAATCCCAGGAAGATGTAATATACTTTATTTGTGTATAGTTTCTTATGAACAGCCTTAGTTCTATTTGAAGCCAAAGAACAAGGTGTGTAGTGAAAAATACGTAATAGCTCATTCTTCTGAAATAGAATAGAAAATGAAAAAGAGAAGGCCCTAGAAAGAGGTATTACATTTCAGCTCATACAGAAGTCATGAATGCAGATGATGTGGGAATGTACTTAGTTCTGGAGTCCTGTTTTGTATAAGAGAAATAAATATTAATAAATACTCATTATCCTAAGAAAATAGCTTTTTCATGGGTACAGAACAGAACCTAGTATCCACCCAAAAATGCCTGAGTGACCATGTTGTATTTCTGGTTGCCCAAGCAAATTATATCTTAATTTCATGAAAAGAATAATAATTGAGCCCTGGAGTGGCTCGTTCATTCATTCATTCATTCATTCATTCATTCATTCATTCATTCATTCAACAAATCCGATCATTCAACAAATGTCTGTCATTAAGCACCAATTGTAAGCTAGGCAGTATGCTAAACTGTATTACACCATGGTGAATAAGATAGACTAGGTTCTCAGAGATTACAGTCAGGTAATGGAGAGAACTATTTTAGTTTTTTTTTTTAAGTTACAGTTTCTGATAACTAGCATGAAAGAGAAAAAGGCATGCTTCAGAGGATAATGGGAAATGTGTAGCTACTGTAGTTTGGGTGTCAAGAAAGGGTTCTCTGAAGGAGTGATATTTGAAATGAGATCTGAAGCATGAGAAAGAATCAGGGAACAGCTTTCCACTGGGAGGGAACAGCATCTGTGAATGCATACAATAAACTGAAAGAAGGCCTCTATGGCCAAAGTTAGAGGAAAAGGGTAAAAGTGATAGCATGGAAGATTAGAGAGGTTGACAGTGGCTACGTCATGTAGAGCCTATTGGCCATGATAAATAATTTGGACTATATTAAACATGCAAAGGGAAGCCGTCAAAATGGTTTTGCACAGAAACAATGATACTATCCAAATTTCATTTTAAACACATCATTATGTTCCTATGTGAAACTAGACAGGAAATGTGCAAAATCAAAACCAGAGAGATCATTAGGAGCTTCTTACCTGGCCCAGCTTCATGGGTGCATGACCTGTCAAGTCTCACAAGACTCCCTTCTCCAAAAGGGTTCTGCTCTTGGTTTAATGCTCTGCTGACTCCATCTTGAAGTTCTTAACAATTTTTAAACAGGGGGGCTTACGTTTTTATTCTGCCCGGGGCTCCCAAATTATGTAACTGGGTGCTGACTGTTAAAGAAATCTAGTTGCAAGATGATATTGCCGTACACTAGGATGATGGTGCAGGGGGTGGAGAAACGTGATCTCTGTTTTACAGATGAAACACAATTAGAATCCAATATCAGATTGCCACCAATATGAGCTTTAAGTTTGGACCATGTAGAGCATTCTAATTGTACAACATTAACTTCTGGCGATCAACACATATCCCATCCATTTAATAAATACTAGTTTTCAAAAGATTGCTATTTTTTGTCATCCTCTGTTAGTACATCAGCATATCATGCATGTATCTATAATACAAATGAACTCTGAAGAGTGTCAAATATTTAGATTTATCTTCCCATTTCACTAGTATCTATTGAGCCCAAAGCACATGAAAGACTTTGTGCTGTGAACTTAGAGTGATGCAGGTGTTATGATTAAGAATTTGGAATTTAGGGGCACCTGGGTGGCTCAGTTGGTTAAGTGTCTGACTTTGGCTCAGGTCCTGGGATCAAGTCCCATGCCAGGCTCCGCGCTCAGCTGGGAGTCTGCTTCTTCCTCTCCCTCTGCTCCTCCCCTGGCTTGTGCTCTCTCTCTCAAATAAATAAATAAATAAAATAGTTTTTAAAAATAAAAATAAAATGTTGGCTAACTGAACATAATAAAAAATAAAAATAAAATGAAGAATTTGTAATTTAGTTGAAAGGTGAGACTCAATAGCTATAGTACAAGGAAGAGTATACAGGAATAACACAAAGGAGACAAAAGCAATGTACTGTAAGGGAGTCCATCTGTTCAGAAGGATCATTAGAAGTTTTATCAAGTATTCTCCTTACTTAACAGGAGTTCAATGATTTTTGTCATGACATCACAATGTGGAATGACATTACTGTGATTTCACTTTTAATTAAAACCAGGTAATTTCAGGGGTTTCATAGGAGATATCTCCCAATAGGTAGTAAGTCAATAAGATTGTCCTGGTATAGGTGGCGCCTGGGTGGCTCAGTCGTTAAGCGTCTGCCATCAGCTCAGGTCATGATCCCAGAGTCCTGGGATCGAGCCCCGCATCGGGCTCCCTGGTCTGCGGGAAGCCTGCTTCTCCCTCTCCCACTCCCCCTGCTTGTGTTCTCTCTCTCGCTGTGTATCTCTCTCTGTCAAATAAATAATCTTTAAAAAAAAAAAAAAGATTGTCCTGGTATATTTGAAGATTCCATTTAAAAGATAAATATTATTGGGGCACCTGGGTGGCTCAGTTGGTTAAGCAGCCCCTCTTGATTTCAGCTCAAGTCATGATCTCCAGGTCATGGGATGGAGCCCCCATCGGGCTCTGCATTCAGCACGAAGTCTGCTTGTCCCTCTCCCTCTGCTCCTCTTCCTGCTCTCTCTCTCTCAAATAAATAAATAAATAGAATCTTTAAAAAATAATAAAAAAATAAAAGATAAATATTATTGAGGTCTTCAAGGGAAAAAAAAAATCAAAAGACCTCTCCGTATTCCCTATGAAGTAGAATAGCGCTATAAGTAAAATAATTCTCAGGCTTCATCATCAGAGTTGAAAAATAAAACCAGAATTTTGACCAGTAGATAGAAAGCTAATGGAATTAAGAGATAAATGAAAGCATTCTGGTTACCATACAGCAGATCCATCTTAAGTTTAGCAAGTTACACAAACCGCAGGCAAATGTAAATGTTTTCTGTATAGGATGGATCTCTCACCAGGGAAAAGCCGAGTTTGATGACCAGCATTTAAGTGAATGTCCAAGAGGAGAACACACACACATATACCCTCCAAACAGAAGACATTTGGGCAATGGAGGGATGTACTAGTACCCCAGAGACAGAGGCCTCCGGCGCTGAAGAGCTTCACTTATCATGCATCGCATCCTTAAGACCCCAGACATTACCACCCAGGACATTTGTTACACTTTCAGACTTCCACGGTTTGACTGTGGGCAGAACCTCTAGCTTGTACCTCCTGAGACGAACTCAGAGCTCTGGTTTGCCTTGCAGTTGCCTTCCTTTTCAAACCTGCACCTGTAGGGATAAAGTAGTTATGTCCTCAAAGTGCTCACTCTCTTAAACATTAAGGCAAAAGAAAATGCTTACTAGCTTAGGCCATACCAAGTCATGTAAATAGATTCATCCTCTTGGTCCTGTACATTCTCAAAGTAGAGCTCTAGAGCTGTCACCTGCTCTTCACACATTGCACCTGAGACAGTACACGGAAGAGCTTGATATGAAAACAAGATAAACTGGTGCACCCAAAGACATGGAAGACATTGGGAAGATGTGATGTAACTTGAGAAATATGTGTAAGTCTTCCAGTAGGAATATTTCAGGAAAGGATAGGAGCAATTTGAGCAGCCCCATCTATCCACTCAAATATCGGTATCCTCATTTCGGGTTTCAGGACATCTCTCTTGCTCTCTTACCATAGGCTTTGTCCTACCTTCTTCCACTCCAGCCCTCCTCTGTATCACTGCCAGTTTACTCTCCAAAACTCATTTTCCTGTTCAGAGCCTTCAGTGACACTACTTGATCAATAGATGTAAGGACATCTTTCATCTGACATTTCAAGCTCTTTGTAATCTCACTGGAGCCTATTTTACCAATCTTACTTTTGTTATTCCTCTGCACTTATATTACCTCTGGGTTGAGTGGTTCCTAAATATGCCCCACTCCTTCTTCTTACAACCTCAACACCTTGGCTTATGACATTCAATTAATTCTTCTGACTCTATTCTCCCTGCCCAATGAAATTCTACTGATTGTTGAAGGAATTAGTCATTACCTACTCCAAGAAGTTTTGTTTATTTTTTCCCCAACATTTAGGATATTTCTCTCCTCTGAACTAAGGGGTCATCTAGTTTACATCTATGTTAACATATACTATGTTATATACCATCATGGCACTTGTCTTTAACCATCTTTCCACCCCCAGCCCTGATTATAAACACCTCAAGGACCACACTTTTATATCTCTCTTTCCCTCATAGTGCCTACCAATCATAAAACAAAAATTTAATAAGATTTATTGAAATGAGTGGATAGAAAAGAGTGGAAGAGTGGATTCTTCTCCCTATTCTGAGATTGTCCTCCACAGTCATTATACTTCTAGCCAGACCTTATGGAGAGCCCATTGACTTAAGGCAAAACCAAAAACCAAAAACAAAATAAGACAAAAGACCACAAAACAGAACAAAAAAAACCACCCTCAATGTTTGATACAGATTGCCTAAAATAATAGAATGTATTATACTGCCTTTGATCATGGTGAGCTTCTTTCATATTTGCCAATCCAAGAACCAATGATGAGATTATCACATAGGCCAGTTTGCCTTTGACAGACCTGGTGTTTGTGCCTCTGATTTTTGCTACCACTCTCCCTTTCATTCTCAAAAGACTTCTGGTTTAAGTGATAACTTATATAAGGTCATTCTCCCTAAAGACCATTTTCACTGACAGGTGAGATGACTCACCTTACATATCATTATTGTATTAGTTTTAAGATGGGCTACCATCCCATCTATCTCTTCTCAGAGCTTCAGGTTAATCTAAAAAGCAAACCAACCAACTGACAGATAAAAAAGCAAGAAAGGAAGAAACAAAAACAAAACAAAACAAACAAGTCCCCAAAGCTAAGCCATTTGAAGTAGGAAAGGATAAAACATAAGGCTCAGTATCATTGGGAGAGATTTTCTCATCCTTCTTTTTTTTCTTCTGTCTCCAAGGAATTCTTCATTAGACTCAATTTAAGCCTTGAGTTTGAGGTTTTGTATTCTTAGTTGGTAAGCACACCTATTAAAAAGCAATGTATTCACATTAACTCCCTGGCACTAGCAGGCTCTGTGTATTCACCGCTGGCAGTGGACACCATGCCAGGAGAACCTGACTCCTGGTGCAAAAGGATTAAAAAAAAAAAAAAAAAGTCAAGCAATGCCAAAAACAAAAAACAAACAACAAACAACAACAAAAAAAAACCCCACATCATTCTTTTCTGTACTCTGTGGTTTGTTTTCCTTAGGAAAACGGCCTGGTTTTACCCTGCAGCACGCATTCATTACAGTGATCTTTGACTGGCAGATGCAGAGTAATAGGATGCATATTTTAGTGCTTATTATAATACCCTGTCCAAAACAACTTGACAAATTTGTGATTTCGACAATATCTCATTTTGCTGGCTGCAGTGCTCTGTGATTGTCTGGCCCACGTGGCTTCCAGATTATGCATACCACCAATACTTCTCATTAAAATGGCCACAGTTCACCAGTTTCGGTAGCTTGGAACGAACTTGGAATGAATTATTATACAACAAAGAGGCTGCTGTCATGCAGAACAAAAGACAAGCAAAAGAGAGCTTTGGCTTAATGAGGCTAAGTGAGTGTCTCTCCTGCATCACAGCTACTTGACGGCCTTTGAGCATGGATTTTTTTCTCCACAGGCCAAAACCTTTGGTCTATTATTTTGTGTTTATGCACCTTGAGGCTAATATACATTTTAATATGCTGCACATGGAGAAAAAAAAATCAGCCATTAGATTAGAACATGTGCACTCCCTGTTAAATTAATGACAACCGAACATAGAGATAAATTTAGGTTTTCATATTTAATTATAGCACACTGCAGTACGTTTAGCAAGGATAAGTTGCACTATTATTATGCTTCATTTTTTTGACATCTTCTCCTGTTAATGGTGCACACTTGCCCCCCACCACCACTGACGCCCTGTGCCATGCTAACATCTCTCTACATATCATCCTCTCCTCGATATCACCCAATCTTAGCCACCACATTGAAAGGTATCCTCTTTTATTTGTTAAATGTAGTGAGAGAACTAGTGCTATTTTGGCATCTCGGTGGAATGAATAAGAATGTGATTTGTAAGAAGGTGATAACTCATCTACGAGTACATCAGTTGTCACCCCTCCTTGCTGCATCAGATTAGAGTGATGGACCCAAGTTCTCTTTCCGATCTACCAAAGGCACAAAGCACAGAATCTGACTCTGAATAGTTGTCTCACCATGACTCAAATGACCTGTGTATGAAGAAGTAATCACAACAGTCTCCATAATCCTGTCACCCTTTGGAACTTCTCTCTGTTGATTTTAATTCATTTGTTACAGAAATGAGAACACTTATTAAATAGTGCAAGTTGCAGGATAATAAATACCCAGTGGTCTTCAAAAAAATTAACAAGGCCAGTAGGAAAGATTATGAATATTGCTGTTCATTCTTCCCAAGGCCACCAGAGCAGGAACAGATTGTTAATACAACAGAAATGTCAAAGTGGACTTTTCATGTAGAATGACCTGATAACTTTTAGTTCTTTCTGTTTGGGGGCTGTGACTTTACTTTTCATTGATTGAGTGTAATTGTTCCCTGTTACATGTGGAACATATAGTTTAGTTTACTTCATCTACCAGTTAATAGAGTTCCAGCTGGTTGCCCACAATGTAAAAATTCTTCTACTATCCTTGTGTAAAGCGGAAAGAAAAGCATTTGCCTCTGTGTCTGTGTTAAGGAAGCACACCTATTTCTTGTTCTTTTGCTTTTAAAAAAGTCACATGAATTAGCAAAAGCCTCAAAGTCAGACAATATTTTTCCATGGTCTGAGAGTCAAAATTCAGCTCTGGGACTATCCTGAGACAATCTTTTATTGGACATTTGTTTCATGGCAATACATACTGGGGTCTATGACCGGAGAAGCATAGCAGAAATACTGATTACCATGTAAGGAAGGTCTGTAGCGGGGCGGGTAGGGGGTGGGGAGGGGAACCATACACAAAAGGAATCAGTCAGCACTTCCTGGTGGACAGCTCTTCTTGATAACACAGAAAAGCAGCCTTTACACATTTATTAAGAATAATTCTCTTTGCTGCAAGTCTGGTAAGGGTGAAATTTACAAGAGAACATATAAGAAATGTTCTTACAAAGATGGGTTGTAAAATTCATTTTTAGACTTCTTTTTGGTTTAAAATTTTATTCATCTCAGAAACTGAAATGGTGAGGTAAAGAATAGCTAAGTAGCCTGGTAATATGGTATGGTAAAAATTTTCTGTGATTAAAAAGAACTATATTTTAATCTGTAAATTCTTGGCAAACTTAAATTCTAAGGAAGTCCTTGTGGAATATAGATGAAGATTGTATTTACTATTTTATAGATGTTGACATTGAGTCACTAGACGAAGTATCTACCTAATTGGTACAGTCACTGGAAAATACTAAAATTCCGTACTCAAGAGTCTCCATTTGGGATGCCTGGGTGGCTGAGTTGGTTCGGCGTCTACCTTCAGCTCAGGTCATATTCCCGGGGTCTTGGAATCCAGCCCCACTTCGGGGTCCCTGCTCAGCCTGCTTCTTCCTCTTCTTCGGCCCCTCCCCCTGCTTTTTCTCTCTCTCTTTCTTCCTCTCTCTCTCATAAATAAATAAAATCTTAAAAAAAAAAAAAGAAAAGAGTCTCTATTCATCCCTGAAGTTTATTTCCACACAAGGACAAGGGGTTCAGACTTCTCAATCAGTAGTAGTTAGTGGCTATCAAATCACTTTTCTAGATTTATTCACTTTGCAATTCCAAAGAATTTACTCTAACCGGTCAAGAGTTCTCAGTCCCAAATACCCTGGCCATTAGACATTTCAGTGTATTTAAAGCAGATGCTGAGACATTCCAATTGGTATATAACTGTTCTACCAAGCAGGATTTCAGAAATATACCTTGTTGGAAACATCCCTAGTAGAAGGAAAGTAACTATTTTTTTAAAATAAATCTAACACTTAGAAAATAATATACACTGGCCCTAGGAAATGCTCATATTATTAAATTAGAAAAAAGGCAAGAAACCAAATTACATATAAATATAATTCCAGGTTGGTTAAAAAATATGTATACGTGGACAAAAAAAAAATGCTATAATGACATCCATATATTAACAGGCATTTCTGAGCAGACATTCTGGGTGATTTGGGTTTCCTTCTTTTTCTCTGTATTTCCTCAATTTCCTGTAATGAACATATATTTTTATACAGTGAGAAAGACTAAAAATGGAAGTAGTAGCTTTTGAAAGTTTTGTATGAGTCTCTAAAGAATATTGATCAAATATTTCATTAAAATAGCCACTGAAGAGCCAAATTTAAAAGAATCAAGACTATTCAAGTGTCAAAAAGCAAAGCCAAGAAGTGCATAAGGAACTAGCATGACTTAGTTTGTAGAATAAATTAAAATTAGCCAACAATGAACGACTGAGAAAAAAAATTGCTAGTTGCATTTTTAAGAATAGTATTATGTAAAACTTTAAAAAGGAGTAAGTTTCCTAAGTCCACTACTGAGGATAGAAAATTAACTGAACATAAAGAAGTTAAACCTGCCAAAAGGTATGCTTTCCTGGGGATGGGCTAACTGAAGGGGAATGAAAAAAATCTCTGGAATCTTTTTTTTTTTTTAGTTTTTGTTTCTTTTCATTTCTTACGTCTTTGAGAAAAAGAAAGATTCTCAATGTGTAGAACTATAGGAAGGAAACTAGTTTCTTTTCTTTCCCGAATAGTACATGAAGTTTCCTTTAAAATATATTTATCCAAATTCTCAAGTTAGTTCTTCACATAGAACACCAGAAATATTTGGTGAAGTCCTACGGAAGATCGATTTATTTATCCTCGATGTGAGCTATGGACTGTTTTTTGCCAAAATGGTTCTATGTTCTTGGAGTGCAAGTTGATTTGAAGAACTAGTTAATCTAAACTGATTGCATTCCAATTTATTTTAATTTCCATTACTATCTAAATTCCTATCCTCTCTGCATTACATAGGGATAGCTCTCAAGATATCAAACTTTAGGGTTTCCAAATCTAATTTTTCTGCTTCCAAACAACCAGAAAGGAATCGAAGGGAGCTCTCTGACCTGCCATTTGACTTGAGAGTCCTTGAGTAGGTTTTTTCAGCTTTATTGAAGTAGAGTTGACAAAATCGTAATGTATTTAAAGTGTACAATGTGATGGTTTGGTATATGTAGACATTATAAATGGTTCCCACCATTGAGTCAATTAACACATGCATCACTTACATATTTACGTTTTTGTGTGTGTGTGAAAACATTTAAGTTCTATTCTCTTAGCAAATTTCAATTATACAATACAGTGTTATCGACCTTAGTCACCATGTTATACATTGGCTCCTCACACCTTATTTATCTTATAATTGAAAGTTTGTACCCTTTTACCAACCTCTCTCTATTTCCCAACCCCCAGCCCCTCACAGCTAGTTTTCTATTATTTTTCTATAAGTTCAACTTTTCCTTTTTCTTTTATACTTCTTTTCTTTCTTTTTTTTTTTATTCCACAAATAAGTGATACCTTGCAGTATTTGTCTTTCTCTGTTTGACTTATTTCACTTAGCATAATGCTCTCCAGGTTCATCACAAGTGACAGGATTTCCTTCTTTTTTCAAAGCTGAATGGTATTCCATTATATGTGTGTATATATATAAAATACATGTTCTTTTTTTTTTAAGATTTTATTTATTTAACAGAGAGAGATACAGCGAGAGAGGGAACACAAGCAGGGGGAGTGGGAGAGGGAGAAGCAAGCTCCCCGCAGAGCAGGGAGCCCCATGTGGGGCTCGATCCCAGGCCCCTGGGATCATGACCTGAGCCGAAGGCAGACACTTAACCACTGAGCCACCCAGGTGTCCCTAAAATACATGTTCTTGATCCATTCATCTGTTGACAGGCTCTTAGGTTGTTTCCATATTTTGCTATTGTGAATAATGCAGCAATGAACATGGAGGTACATGGATCTGTTCGAGTGGCCCCGAGTACTTCTTAAATGTATGTTTAGAATCCCCAGGCTGCTGGTTTTCGTAGGAACTAGTGGATATATACTGCAATTACCTGGCAAAGGAGTCAATGACTGTCACTTGCCCCAGCATATGTTCTGTGGTGCCTCAAAGGGAACTCAGTTTACATGGCACAGAAACCTCTGGTTGTGTATAGTCACTTTTCATTCAACTAAGATAACTATTAAATCCCTACTGTTTGCCAGAAACTGTTCTAGACAGTTAGGATGCATCAATGAAAAAAAAAATCCCGCTCTTGTGGAACTTATATCGAGTAAGGGAACTTAAAAATGAATAATAATGACAGGGGATGACAGTATGTTAGGTGACAGGGCTCTGTAAGATGGAATAGTGAAGCAAGGCAAAGGAGCCAAAAGTATGAGGGCTAGGAGACAGGTTGTCATGTAAGTGTTGGGGGGTGGTGAGTGCAGACTCAATCGAGAATGCGACACGTGGGCACAGATGTGAAGGGAGCGAGGAATAAGGCATGCAGATGTCTGCAAGAAGAGATTTCCTGGTAGAAGGACAGCCGGTGCAAAAGCCCTAAGGAACCACAAGGACCAGTGTGCGGGAGTAGAACCGGTAAGGGAAGTGATAATACTGAAGTCAGAGAGATAAGGCGAGGTGGAGCAAGGGTGTTCATCCTCACACCCTAACTTGGCTCCCTTCTAACTCAAGAAGCTGTCGGCCGTTTCCTGTACACGTCTGTCCAGTTTTCTCCCAAGCTTTCCAGTTCAGTCTGACGTGCATTTAACAATCTTTCATCATGTGCCAGAAACTGCTAGAAAATGAAACTCCGATCCTGCAAGAAGCCAGATCGCTGTAGTAGTACTTCCCATTCTACCTTATTTTGGATTATAACAAAAAGGTGTGAAGGTATAATATGTACTCAGAAGAGAACTTCCCCTACCCTTGAGATGTTTGCAAACCTGTAAGACGTAAGGTGCATTCTCAGCTCGTACTTACATTCAGCTTTGTAGTATAACCCAAAACGGAATTACTTGATTATTGAAAAAAAATATATACTACAGGTTATTGAGTGAGCTTTACTTTTGGAATAAGCCAGAAACATCTTTACCCTCTCTCTCAAACCCACTAGGTTCCTTTTCTTGTTTTTTGGTTAAAACCCTGGGCAGATCTCAAGGCTTTTCTTGTCACTTTGAGATGGTGAACCCTCTTACGTAGTGAAAAGTCCAGCCAGGAAACTTCTAGCTCTCCTTCTATTTACATATGCTCTGCTTTAACCTGCACCACAGCCTTGAATTCTATATCAGCAGTAGGGAAGAGGTTAGACATGTTTAGGTCTTCTGTGATGTTCTCACCTCCATCTTGCACTCCACCTCTCCTCTTTTCAGTATCAACTCTGACTCCTCCAGTGCGCTGGGATGGGAGGACGTACCAGGCTAAAAGATACTGGTTTGGTAATGATGCCAACCCGGCAGGGCAGGGATACCTTTGAGGGATCTTCAGAGATTCCCTTTGCAGTCTGTAGCCCTGGTGATAACCTCTTCCCATCACGATGTCCTATGCTTCAACATTTTCAGCCCACAGTCGCTCTCTACTGAGATCACTTCTCCTTGGCAGGACTTTCAAGACATTTCTATCACAGCAGCCTTCCTCGGTGTCCCCAACATGAGCTCCCATGCTCTGTCACTGTGGCAGCAGAGCTTACTCCTGTGCAGATCCCCTACTAGCAGGGAAGCTTAATAGTCAAATGCTAACACGTAGATGTTTCTAGCCAATAGTCCGTAATCAGCCTCCTTATTTTCACCGTCCTGCAGCTATCTACCAAAAAACCAAGGGGCATGTCCGTGTCCTATTTGCCAAAATCACTTTTAATAATCAGTAGCTGTCCCATGAAGGCAGATTTTTGCAAGTAGCAAACATACAGCCCCAAAGTAAAAAATGTCAGTTGCCTCTTGGGCAAGCACCCCGTTCTTGAGTGACTTTCTAGAGGCCCTGTCACTTGGCATGAGACCACACAGATTCTGCAAGAGAGGGGAGAGAGAAGTACAGCACTTTTTCTAGGCCTATAATAAAATATCTTTTCTATAGTTTCTTCTCTCAGTCTCTCATTAGAGCTAGGCTAGGTGTAGATGATGGGGAAATATCCCAGACCTACGGAAGAAATTTCAATCACATCTTACCATGTCCTGCCCAATCCTCCTTAGAAAGAAGGAAATTTGCCAATATTTCTTTCATCTCTGGGGCCTCATCTGAGACTAAGAAATATCTCATAACATCCTAATACAATAGAGCTATTAAGTTTGTTTTCAATCTCTGCCTTTTGCTTTTAGTCTGTTGTTTGTAAACATAAAAAAAAATCTTTCCAGCCTAAAAATATCAGGTAGTATGGTAACAACATTAGACTAAGGATATAGTGATGCTTCAGTTGGTTAAACCCAAATTATAGGGAGAGAAGTTTTAAATACTGGAAGTCCAGATTTTAAAAATCCATGAATAGAACCAAGTCTTTGGGTTTGGCACTGTTTCATTGTTCTATTGCATATCTGGAAGTTATATTTTTAGGATTTTCATAATGTTTTCACTTTTCTTTAAAAGATTCATCTGTGAAATCACTTTGAGAATAAATATTTTTATTTTTATGGCTTGTATCTCAAAAGAATGACAAGTAATGTGCAGTTTTCTAACAATTCCATTTACTTGATCCAGTTGTAATTGGGAAGATCCTACTGTAGCATCAGAAATGAGGGGGAAGCATCTGAGGAACCAGGACAGGCATGGATCAGAACAGGACCAACAGAATTCCAAGATTTCCAATTTGGAGCTATCCCAGGAAATTAGTCTACATTTTGAATAATACTGGTGAATCCACCAAGCTTAAGGAGAAAAATGTAATGGTGGCAGATTTCTTATTCTTCAAAAGGAACAAACTCAATGAAAGATTGCCAGATTCTTGAAAAAAAAAAAGTTAAAGGGAACCACCTTGGTGTTTTATTCAATGACTAATGTGATATCACTGCTCACAATTCTTTGTTATGAGAGTGGAATGTGTCATGTGTGACAAGTCAGCCATGTGACTAGAATCGGTGAAAGCTGGTCACTGCTGCTGCATAATAACCTACAAACAGTCATAAAGCCAGACGAGCTCTTGTTTCTCTAAATCCCTGGAAAATGCATTTCTTTAATTAGCAGACACCAACTTGAGTGACTCCCCCAGAGACTCCCAATTAACTAAGCTTCTAGAATAGCATCATTAATACTTCTCTATTGTTAGTGTGTGTGTGTGTGTGTGTGTGTGTGTGTGTGTGTATATATATATATATATATATATATATATATATATATATATATATATATACAACAAAAATTCTCAACACTTTGTCATCCTAAAACCAGACCTATATGAATATTTCCTGGGAGTAAAATGTGAAAGAGTGAAAATAATGCAGTTTATTAAGCAAATAGGAGCAACATACAACCCCATTGCTCACCAGCTCACAAGCTCACCAGATTCTATTTCCTGCTGCTTTCAGTTACTTCTATTTATACCTCTAACCGGATGAACTCACCGCGCCCCCTACTGCTTAGGAGCAATACTGCCACAGTGTAGAGCAACGCAACACATCCTGGTATTCTCTGGAGACTTATTTCTGGCCATATGCTATCTTTCAGAATGCTTGTTGAACAACGTTGTTTGTCCCTCCTTGGTCACCAATGCCAGGATAAATCTGTGGAGTCATGCTGGCAAGAGAAATGGCCTCCAATCAGCAACAACAAACAAGTTCCTTATTACTGACCCTGCCATCTGTCTCAGTTTCCACATGCCGCACTTACACAGGAACACGTTTCAGCCAGGCCACATTCAGTGTGCAGCCAACATCTACTAGGAGGGTCGGCATGAATATCCAGATTGCAACTGTGCTTAGTCCCCAACCTATCTAACATCCTTCATCCAGACTGGGAAGTGGTTGGTGGACACTGAAAAAAACCTTTGAAAGCCCCACTGCCAATGAGAAATGTGTTCCACTAACAGTTTGGATCAGGGATGGGTACACAGTGGAGCCATCGGTCTCTCTTTGGCAAAGGCAAGATGTAGGTGTTACCCCCTTTGGTGAAGGTGCGCACCCATCAAGAGCACTCTGCTTGTAGGCAGGAAATATGAAAGAAGTGTTAGCCGGTACATTAAATATTAGCCCTTTAAAAAATATACAGAACAGCCAGACATATGCCCCAGATGAAGTCATTTCGTAAAGGCTCATTTCAAAGAGGTAGATGATCCTACACACTCTGGCATTGTAGTCTCAATACAAATCAGTCTATCCCGGCTTGCAGCATATCTTGAGTGCTCAAAATATCACATTTGGTGACAAGGATAAAAAAGACAGTGCTCTCGAACCAGCAATACTAAAGTAAGGGTGCCAAGAGCACATTATGGAAAAACTGATAGAGATACAGAGCCGACTAAATGTCTGCAGAGAAGCGCAATGAGAGAAATTGTCTTTTCCTGTTAATACCAAATGAGAAAGCTTACGGAAAAGTTGTTCTATTAAGTGTTTGTGTTATTAAAACCTACTCCCTTGTCTGGAATTTCATGCTACGCAATGTACTAAACAGTCAAGCTTCAAGAGAAATGATAAATCTGGAAGAATTACATTACTACCCAAAGTATTGGTCATTGTACAATGATTTAAAATAACAACCACATTAAACCCCCAGCTGAATCAATAGTAATATTTTCAGTCTTTCCAAAGCAGATGACTGAACATGCTGCAAGCATTGTGGGGCTGTGTGGCTTGTTGTTCACTGGGACATGCATCGGTGAGGCTGGCATCCCAGTATAATCAGCTCTGGGGACTCACTAGACTCAGCATTTTCAGAAAGTCTAGTCTACAGCTAGTCTACAGCTACAAAAGACTCACAAGCAAGACACAGTACCGTGGTACCCTCAGCTGAACCATGAATCTGATTCAAATTGAACTATTTACTTGGCATTTGCCATATTATTCCTTAGTCTTCATCAGTAAAAAAAGTTGTTACCTTTAGCAAATACCACAGTCATGGAAAAAGAGATTTGTTGGCTGAGACTTTCTCTGATTTGTGTCACTTTAAAATCTTATCATGTTGGTTGTCCATTTTAGCTATCCTTTCTAATCCAATATAATCTAGCATGCTGTTCTTTACTAGTGTTGTGGATGGCATTAAAAAAAAAAAAAGAAAGAATCCAGTTGCTTTTGGCTTATAGTTACCTTCTTCTTATCATAAATTTGCATTCCTACCTTTTTTCCAAGGTATTCATTGATTGTGGCACCTTATTTTTACTGACATTCTTTTGGGGAGATTCAGACTATTCCTCCCTGATCTGTCGAACTACTTGATGTTCTCTTGGATTCTAGCACTATTTGTGACTTTCCAGCCCTGAAGCATGAAGTATGAATTCCTGTTTTGATGGCAGGAAGTTTCCAGGAAAAAGATCTAAGTGGGAAGGATTTAAGATTTCTGTTAGAGAAATATTAGGGTAAATCAGTCTGGTTTGGGGAAAAAATCACCTCGTGTATCCAAGAAGGAAAGCATGTCAGTGTTTGTACACTAATGGATCTGTAAGGCAGTACACACAGTGTATGAGAGCTCAACTGAATCCTGGTGCTGTGCGTGGGGCCTGCTGCTCATTTTCTTGTCTGTAAAGCTGGGAAAATAATAATATTTGCCTCAACGGGTTATTTTGAAGATTATATGAAATAATGAAACATGTTTAGCACAGGGCCTAAAACAGTGAGTGCTTAGGATTTTGTTATTTCTATCATGATTCCTAGCACTTTTAAAACAGGGGTTTATGAATGGAGATTCTGATTAGGGTCATGTTGGATTTCCAGCCTTGGAAATTATTCAGGTCATTCTTATTGTGTGGATGCAAAAAGTGAGTAAATGGATTGGCCTCCAATGCCACGACTGGATAATGGGAAGCCTTAGTTCCAGTCTTGACTTTTTAATGACTTAGCATGTTACCTTTGCAAATGGTATTAACTGTCTGGACCTTGTTTTCCTAATCTCTGAAATGAGGGAACTGGGCCCTATCAACGTCCCTTCCAAGTTAAAAATGGTGATCCTAAACATCCTGTCCCTTACCATATAGAAAGTAGCTACAGTCCATTGTGCAATAATTTGAAAATAACAGAAAGCCTCTCTCAGCTCACTATTCCTGCTATTAGCCCTTCATTTTAAATGAAAATCTATCATTAAAAATCCTCTCTAAGCATCTTTTAAAAGACATCTATCAATCAATCAAGTTTTTCACTGGGTACCTATAAGTGAGGGGTGGTATAGAAGGTATAAAACAAGAAATCCTCTCGTGCAATAAGACCTTGAAATTCACTTGGAAGAAAAAAATTCCCACTATTTTTTTTTAAATTAACATTTAAGTAAGAGTCAGATTAAGTAGGAACGCAGACAATAACTATTTCATTCATGTACATATATGCCTTTCCTGTACGTATATGCCTTTTAAAGCAGCTTACAGATTTAAGTTGTTAAGATAATACAATTTTTAAATTTAAAAGAAATCAGGAATCACTTAAGAAGTAAGAAATACTTGTATCAGAAACCAAAGATAAACTATGCTATGAAAACAAGACACTAAGTTTAGCTCTAAACTTATTGGTAGTGAAGAAACTAAAGAAACTCATGGGCTTTACAACCCTTGTGGTCTGATAAAAGGTTGCTGTCTCTGTTGTCTTAAGAGACAACATTTGGGGGGCACCTGGGTGGATCAGTCTGTTAAACGTCTGCCTTCGGCTCAGGTCATAATCCTGGGGTCCTGGGATTGAGCCCTGCTCAGCAGGAAGCCTGTTTCTCCCTCTCCCACTCCCCCTGCTTGTGCTCTCTCGCTCTATCAAATAAATAAATAAATAAAATCTTTAAAAAAGAGAGAGATAACATTTGTTCTTGGCACTAAATACTAGGAAAATGTTATTGCATGGATCTATATTTAAGAAAACTTTAGTAATAAAATGTGCAATATCTATAGTTACTGCTTTGCAAAAGACACAGAAAATGTCCTTCAAATAGCTATACCATATCAGTTCTTAGTGGAACCTGAGGATCAGCTAAATCAACGGAATAGAAGTATGTCTGAGCAAAGAAGCGAGTAAATTCTAGGGATTTTGCTTCATGGTAACCAAATTTAATGCTTACAGAAACCAAAAAATTCAGCCTTTAGGCTGATTTTTTTTTTTAGAGTATTAATTATGTCAGAGACACTTTTTAAATTAAAAAATATGTAAAATCCTGCTTACAGGGAATAACCTAGTAGATACTGTTCAGCTTTGTGTAAATTGTTTTATCAGATCCTTTACCATTTATACTCTCAACACTGGGGTACTGTTAACAGCATCCTACTTCCCTCAAGAGGAGGTAAGTGGCAAAGGCAATATTGACATACTCCATCATTAGTCCTAGGGCTGCTTTGAACAAACAATGTCCTACATGCCCTAACAGAGGTGGATGGAGCCTTCTGAAAGTATGTAGTAAAACTTCTCTCCTAAATAGCTAATCACTAACTTCAGAAACTCATGTCAAACTGGGAAATTCAAATAGTGAACATCTACTTATATTGTAAGAGTTAGCCTAATGGTAACCTTCTCTAGAAAGCCTTTGTTGACACACTTCACACTCTTCTTCCAAAACTAGGTAGAATAATAAGAGACAATGACTTATCACTGCCATTTTGTATATGAGGAAAGTAGTGTGTGTCCAGCCTAGGCTATCCAAACTCTCCAGCCTGTCAGTAGCAGACCAGAGTATTGTACTCAGGCAGTCTGGCTTCAGAATCCAGGCTCACAAATACTATGTGATGATATGAAATTCAGTCTTATTTTGAACTGATTACTTACCAAAGGAAAACAAACACACTCACACTTAATGAAAAGGGTTATTTTCATTTTGGAGATAGAATAATAACTTAGTTTAACAATTGAACATGATATTCTTCCCATTTCTTGAAAATTTAGGATCAGCTCAGAGTCAGTTCTATAAAGAACTTGGTCAGAAGTCATTACCTAGAAGATAAAGAAATTATTATCAGTGTAACATTATTTCCCATACTTATCATATATCATCAGTGTAATTAGCCCCTAATAAAGTCTCCATTTATGTAACTAGAATATAATTTTAAATAAAAATAGAAACTGATGTGTATAATAATTCAATATATAT
Source organism: Mirounga leonina (assembly GCF_011800145.1). Lineage (NCBI taxonomy): Eukaryota > Metazoa > Chordata > Mammalia > Carnivora > Phocidae > Mirounga > Mirounga leonina. The sequence continues at coordinate 13,479,509 of NW_023270447.1, forward strand.
CACAGAAGATTTCATACAGCAGTGGAGAAAGGGTTCTTTTTCCAGTTTTATTGAGAAATAATTGATATATATCACTATATAAGTTTAAGGTATACATATGATGGTTTGATTCACAGGTATTGTGAAATGATTATTGCAATAAGTTCAACTAATATCCATCATCTCATAGAGATACAATATTTTTTAAAAGGAAAGAAGAAAAAGAAGAAAAAACATTTTCTCCTTGTGATGAGAACTTTCAGGATTTGCTCTCTTAACAACTTCCTGTATATCATGCAGTGGTGTCAGATATAGTCATCATGCTGTACATCACATCCCTAGTACTTATTTTTCTTCTGACTAGAAGTTTGTGTCTTTTGACCACCATCCTCCAACTCCTCCTCCCCTGACCCTCTGCCTCTGGTAACCACACATCCAATCTGATCTCTTTCTAGGAGTTTGGTTTTGTGGGTTTTTGCTTTTTTTTTTTTTTTTTTTTAGATCCCACATATAAGTAAGATCAGACAGTGTTTTGTGTTTCTCTGACTTATTTCACTTAGCATAATGCTTTCAATGAGGTCCATTCATGTTGTTGTAAATGAGAGGATTTCCTCATTTTTTATAGCCGAATAATATCCTACTGTATCTATGTAGACCAGACTCCCTTGCCCATTCATCTGTTGACAGACACTTAGTTGTTTCCCTGTCTTGGCTATCAAAAATAATGCTATTATGAATATAAGGCGCAGTTATCTTTGCGAGTTAGCATTTTCGTTTCCTTTGGACATATTTCCATAAGTGGAATTGCTGGATGATGTGATAGTTCTGTTTTTTATATTTTTGAGGAAACTTCCTACCGTTTTCCATAGTAGCTGTACCAGTTTACAATCCCACCAGCAGTGCATTAAGGATTTGCTCTTGTCCAAATCCAGTCCAGCTACTGTTATCTCTTGCCTTTTTGATGATGGCCATTCTAACAGGAGTGAGGTGATATCTCATTGTTGTTTTGATTTGCGTTTCTCTAATGACTAGCATTGTTGAACATCTTTTCATGTACCTTTTGAGCTTTTGTATATATTTTTTGGAAAAATGTCTATTCAGGTCTTTTGCCCATTTTTTATTTGGGTATTTGTGGTTTTGCTATTGAGTTGTCTCCCATCTAAGTACTAACCAGGCCCGACCCTGCTTAGCTTCCGAGATCAGACGAGATCGGGCGCGTTCAGGGTGGTATGGCCGTAGACTTGCTATTGAGTTGTATGAGTTCTTCATATATTTTAGATATTAACCCATTATCAGATATATGGTTTGTGGATATTTTTCCCATTCTGTAGGTTGTCTTCTCATTTTGTTGATGGTTTCTTCTACTGTACAGAAGGTTTTTTTAGTTTGATGTAGTCCCACTTGTTTATTTGTTGTTGTTGTTGATGCTTGTGCTTTAGATGTCATATCCAAAAAAATTATTACCAAAGCTCATGCCAAGGAGATTTATACCTATGTTTTCTTCTAGAAGTTTTATGTTTCCAGTCTTAAGTTTAAGTCTGTCTTCACCTTTTGAGGTAATTTTTATGAGTGGAGTAAGATAAAGGTCTAGTTTCATTCTTTTACATATGGATATCCAATTTTCCCACCATCATTTATTGAAGAGAATGTCTTTTTTCCTTTGAATATTCTTGGCTCCATTGTCAAAATATTAGGTCACCATAAAAGATTGGGTTTATCTCTGGGTTGTTGATTCTGTTCTACTGGTTCATATGTCTGTTTTTATGTTGATACCATATTGTTTTGCTTACTTTAGTTTTATAGAAAAGCTTGAAATCAGGAGGTGTGATGCCTTCAGCTTTGTTCTTTCTCAGAATTGCTTTGGCTATTTGAGGTCTTTTGTGGTTCTCTATAAAGTTTAAGATCATCTTTCCTACTTCTGTAAAAATGGTCATTGGAATGTTGATAGAGATTGCATTGAATCTATGGATGGCTTTTAGAAGTATTGACCTTTTAACAATATTGATTCTTCCAACCTATGAACACAGGACATCTTTCCATTTATTTGAGTCTTCAATTTCTTTCATCAATATCTTGTAATTTTCAGAGTAGAGATCTTTTACCACCTTGGTTCAGTGTATTCCTAAGTATCTTACTGTTTTTGATGGTATTATAAATGGGATCATTTTCTTTTTAGATAATTCATTATTAGTGAATAGAAATGCTACTGATTTTTGTATGCTAATTTTTTTCCTACAACTTTACTGAATTTGTTCATTAGATCTAATAGGATTTTGTTTTTGTTTTGGATTATTTACATTCTCCTGGATTCTCACAGGAGTCCTTAGGATTATCTATTTATAAAATCATGTCATCTGCCAATGGAGACAACTGTACTTCTTCCTTCCCAATTCTGATGCCTTTTATTTCTTTTTCTCACCTGACTGCTCTTGCTAGGGCCTCCAGTACTATGTTGAAAAGGAGTGGTGAGAGTGGGCACCCTTGGCGTATTACTCATCTTAGAGGAAAAATGTTCAACCATTTTCTCTTGAATATGTTAACTGTAGGCCTGTCATATGTAGCCATTATTATGCTGAGGTACATTTGTTCTATACTTAATTTATTAAGTTTTCATCATGAACAAATATTGAATTTTATCAAATGCTTTTTCTGCATCTATTGAGGTGATCATGTGGGTTTTTTTCTTTCATTCTATTAATGTTGTGTATAACATTAATTGATTTGCATATATTGAACCATCTTTGCATCCCAGGGACAAATCCCACTTGATCATGGTGAATGATCCTTTTAATGTGCTGCTGAATTTGACTTGCTAGTATGTTATTGAGAAGTTTTAAATAGATGTTCATCTGAGATATTGGCCTGTGGCTTTTGTTTCTTATAATATCTATTTCTGGCTTTGGTATCAGTAGTGCTGGCCCTCTAAAATAAGCTTGGGAGCATACCTTTCTCTTCAAATTTTTGGAAGAGTTTGAGAATTGGCATTAATTCTTTAAATGTTTGATAAAATTCATTAGTGAAGCCAACAGGTCCTGAGCTTTTCTTCACTGAAAAATTTTGATTACTGATTCAATCTCTTTACTAGCAGTTGACCTACACAGATTTTCTATTTTTTTCATGATTCGGTTTTGGTAGGTTGTGTTTTCTAAGAATTTTTCCATTTTTTCTAGATTGTGCAATTTGTTGTTCAGAGTAGCCTCTTAAAATCCTTTGCATTTCTCTGGTATTGGTTGTAATGCCTTCTTTTTTAATTTATAATTTTGTTGACATGGGTCTTCTTTTTCCTTGGTTCATATAGCTAAAGGTTTATGAATTTTAGCACTTGATGTAATGAGCACTGGGTATTACATAAGACTGATGATTCACTGAACTCTACATCTGAAACTAATAATACATTATATATTAAGTAATTGAATTTAAATTAAAAAAATAAAAACAATAAATAAATAAAGATTTATCAATTTTATTTATCTTTTCAAAGAAACAATTTTTAGTTTAATTAATCTTTTCTGTTGTTTTCCTCTTTTCTATTTCATTTATTTCTGCTCTAATTTTTATCATTAATTTCCTTCTGCTAATTCTGGGCTCAGTTTTTTCTTCTTTTCCTAGCTCCTTAAGGCATAGAGTTAGGCTGTTTATTTGAGATCATCCTTGTTTCTTAATGAAGATGTCTACTGCTAAGAATTTCCCTCTTAGAACTGCTTTTGCTGGATTTCATTAATTTTGCTGTTTTTTGTTTCCATTTTCATATGTTTCAAAATACTTTTTTATTTCCCTTAATTTAATTTCTAATTTGATCTATTGGTTGTTGAGTAGAGTGCTGTTTAATTTCCATGTATTTGTGAATTCTCCAGTTTCTTCTTGTTATTGATTTCTCTTTTAATGCCATTGTGATCAGAGAAGAAAATTGGTATGATTTCAGTCTTCTTAAATTTGCTAAGACTTGTTTTGTAAACTTACATAAGGGTCTGTCCTAGAAAATGTTCCATGTACACTTGTTCCATGTTCCACTTGGAAAGAATGAGTATTCTGCTGGTTGGATAGAATGTTCTGTATATGTCTGTTGGTCTATAGTGTTGCTCAAATGTGCCGTTTCCTTAGTGATTCTCTGTCTGGACAGTCTGTCCATTGTTGAGAATGGATATTAAAGTCCTCAACTGTTATTGTGTTGTGGTTTATTTCTCCTTTTAGCTCTATTAGTTTTTGCTTTATATATTCAGAAGCTCCAATGTTGGGTGTTCTGGTTCAGTTCCCTGGCTGGGCAGGGTGGAGACTGTATTATCATTATGTATTTATTAATGAGCAGGACTAAGAATCAGTTTTCCTGCCAGGTGCAGTGGGAGAAATAGCTCAAAGCCTGGTAAAGCTCTTTGTTGTCTTAACACTGGCTTTGCTGTGCCAACTATGGGCCCTTCCTGCCCTTCTCTTGACTCAAGTACACTGGGCCACATAGCTTCCAGCCAGTCCTGGTGACATGGGTCCAGGAGCCACAGTGGGTGGATAGATCTTTGTCCAGCTCCCTTGCCTGGGAGGGAAGGACTGGGGCTGCTTACAACTCTCAATTTCCCAGACAGCCTCCTTGGTTTGGAGGGGCTGGGAGCTACCCTGAGCCTTAGTTATAAATTAATCCCCCTTTCCTGTGTGTCCATGCCCTGAACTGGCTTTGCTCTTGTGACCATCAGGTCTGTTTGCCCACTGCTCAGCTCAAGTATTGCTGGCTATACAGCTTCTAGGGCTTCTTACTATTTCCTCTGGTCAGATGTGGCCAGGAAACAGTCTCCATAGCAGGTGGAGCAATGACTCAGCTCCTTGCCTGGGTGTGGGCAAACCAGGCTCGAGGGCTGGCGTAACTCCTTGTTTGAGGATTTGAATCAAGCAAATCTGCACCCTGCCAAGTTCCCTGGTCAGAGAGCATCACCAACTAAGTTCTGCAGGTGAGCAAAACTGCTGATTGCGATTACCATTTGGGCACTGCAGGTATGAATTTTGTCTGCTAAGATCCATGTACTAGTTGTTTCAAGCCCCTTCTTTCTCTGTCACAGTCAGATTCCCAGTGGTTGAGCCTCACAGATTCCCTGCAACCCCCATGGGGCGAGATCAGAGTAGAGGCTCCCACAAAGCAACCTGCAATGCTGGAGAGAAATGCTGATTGTCCTTTCTGGATTCTCTTTTTCCACTGGAGAAGCTGGAGGCTCAAGGGAGACCTCTCCACATGGTACTGTGCTGGCCTGGGGCAGGGGCAATGTGGTCATTGTGTAGCTGCTTCTCTAACCCTCTAATACCATCTGTTTTGGTCTCTGTTGTACAGAGGGATGCTCTAGCCTTATCCCCATGCTCTAGGATTCTCTCCGTGGTGTCTTGTTCTTGAATAGTTGTTAGTTGATCTTCTTGTGAGGGACAGCAATGTCAGGAGCAACATATGTCATCATCTTGGTGATACTACCCCTGAGAGGACTTTTTAAATTAAAATGTAGTATATGATAATGCATAGCAATTATAGAGAAAAATTAAATATGCCTCATACCATACACCAAAACAAATTTAAAAAGGGTGAAATAGTTAAGTATAAAAACAAACCAAATAATAGGTAGAAGAAATTAAAACTGAATATTTATCGAACTTCAGTAGGTAATTAATTTTTAAAAGCAATAAAAAGGAAAATGATACCGGGCGCCTGGTTGGCTCAGTTGGTTGAGTGACTGCCTTCAGCTCAGGTCATGATCCTGGAGTCCTGGGATCGAGTCCGGCAGCCTACTTCTCCCTCTGACCCTCCTCTCTTTCATGCTCTCTCTCTATCATTCTCTCTCTCTCAATAAATAAATAAAAATCCTTAAAAAAATTATTTTAAAAAAAAGGAAAATGATACCAACAAATAGATCTCTCTGCATGTTAGATATAAACTTTAAAGACTTGTAGAATAAATTAAAACTATAATATCACTATAGGTTATCACTAACAAAAAGCAATTTAAAGATAAAGACCAAGAATTATGAAATCTATTTATTTATGTAAATTTAAATTATAAATTATAGACTTAGCTGCCTAAATTTTAAAACCTATGTACATAATATAGCCCAAATTTGAAAAGGCTAGCAACACATTTAGGGTAAGTTTAATAAATGTGGCAGAGTTAATGTTTTTTATTTAATAAAAGGTTAAATTAAAATTTTAAGAAAAATATCTTGATATCTCTATAGTCAGTTCACAGACAAGAAACACAACTAATAAAGAACAGAAAAAAAAATTTAAGCTCACTGGTTTTTGAAAAAATTTAAAGGAAAAATAAGATCTCATTTTGATATCACATAATAAACAAGAAAAAATACATTTATGTATATTAAGACAATATCAAGTATTGGTTTGAAACTGGTGATCTCATACATATTGATGAGTCTGGAAATGGTTTTAACTCTTTGGAATAGAAATCCCATAATCTAAAGCCTTTAAATTAATTCTAAGGAAATATTCCAAAATATATTTTTCAAATGTGCACACAAAAGTTCACTTCATCATTATTTAATAATCAAACAGTACTAACTGTAAAAACTTGGAAGCAGTATAGAGAAAAGCTGATTAAATTATGGTACATTATTGGATAGAGTATTTCAATTTCCAGGCAGCTATCTGGCACACTCCACATGATAAAATGCAAAATGAGCAAACATATTTTAGGAGTCATTTTACATCATGACTTGCACATGAAAAAGATGGGAGGTGGGGCACCTGGGTGGCTCAGTTGGCTAAGTGATTGCCTTCGGCTCAGGTCATGATCCTGGAGTCCCAGGATCGAGTCCCGCATCGGGCTCCCTGCTCGGCAGGGAGTCTGCTTCTCCCTCTGACCCTCCTCCCTCTCATGCTCTCTGTCTCTCATTCTCTCTCTCTCAAATAAATAAATAAAAAATCTTTAAAAGAAAAAGATGGGAGGAAGGCCCATAAGAATGATAAGAATTTTGAGCGTGCTGGGTTTATGTGTGGCTTCTTCTTTTACTTTTCTCTGTGTGTCAAATTTTTCTATATTACTATTTTACCTTTATAATTGAAAAATATAGAGACAAAATTCCATATGGAGTATATGAAATAAGAAATATGAAGCTGTGATGATTCCCTCCATCTCATCCATTTCCTATCCCAGTAAACTATTCTACAGCCAAGTAAATGAATGTGAAATAGATTAGAGGAATGATACAGCATTTATTTATCTATAAGGGCATTTCTCTATCACTTAAGGGAAAAATTCTTAACATTATAAATTTTTATTAGTAGTAACAGTTTTTGCACTGAAGTAGTAACCTCAATCATGAAGTTCCTGTTGATGAAAGCATTTAGCAGCAGTTTGACTAACTGACCTAAAGAATGCTGAGCTGTAAAAAAGTCTGATGAGGATAATAAAGCAATTATGTTTTTGTGCATGTCTTTAAAAATCTCTTTTTTAAAAACACTTTTTCCTCAGCTTCTTTCTACGTGTCCCTCCCAATTTTAGTTGTGTTCCCTTTTAATAGCACAGTAACCATGAAGGTCACGGAAATATTTTCAAATGTGTTTTATGGGGTAGGCACCTTAGCAACCATATATCTTCATTTAAAAGGCATTTAAGCAAAGGAAACTAAATGACAAAAAAATTTTCCTTACATATAAAAAATACAATAAGATAACCCTAGAAACTAAAATTATTCAGTCTTAAATGATCTTTCCTCATTGCTAGTTCATCTGAGCATAATATGAAAAGGATGTTCATGGATTTCCTTCCTTTTAGGCCTGGCTCTCTTGGCTTGCAGCAGTCTCATTTTTCAGGAGTGTGTACTTTGACCTTCTCAGTAGGGGCATCTTGATTTCACCTCTGTATTGAGTCATCTGTGATCAGGTCATGAAGACTGACATTTATACTCAGGTTTCTTCAGATCCTATGAACATTCACACACACGCAAATAGTTGTCTCTTCAGCTTCCACTGCACTTGACCTTCTCAGTGTATTTCACTTGTCTTGCTCTGACATATAGCAGGGACCAGCAATCTATGCTCCTTGCCCTTCTTCTTGTGCACATCCCATAACACTAACCTTTCTCAGGTGGGGCTAAGAGAGATATTGATGTTCTTTATGTGACTACTGTCTAACAGAGTTAGTTTATAAAGTGGTGCTTGGATATTATTACATGTGTAAAAAGTACCATTCTCTTTCAGATCCTCCATATGAGAATTATAGTAGGGGAAAATACTGCACATGTTGCCTCAGTCTCTTTACCTGAAGTTATGAAGTATGAGTCACTAAGAATCAGTGAGAGTCAATAATGATGTATACCATTATTGTGTTCGACTTTGACCAAAGCCTATGTGGGTTCCTTCAAGTGACCGGTTACATCTGACGTATAGCCGTTTCCTCTGGGACTTTTCAGTACTTTGAAATTCTTTGGATTTAAACAGGAGACCATGAGTAGCTTCTATGTACAAAGCACTATTTTATGTACTTTATATGAAATAGAAATTACTAGAATATTTATACCCAAACCCTGTTCATGTTTAAAACTTAAAACAATTTTCGATAGAAATGTAATAACTGGCTAAGTAGATGATAGATAGGAAAAGAAATCAGAGGGTAGATATTAAGGTGAGAAGAATAAAATAGAGATGGAATGGAGTTAGTAGCCAAGTATATATCAGTGACTCTATTTACTCTAATATAAGAAGGTTGAAAATAAGACTGAGCTGCCTAACAACTAATACAAAAAGTGGAGTAGTCATATATGCAATTCACAGGACCTACAGGTATAAACCAGTGGAAGAGAAAAACATCTTTTTCTGGTAGGAATCCCTCAAGGAATGTCTAATATATACTTAACGGAGAAGATGTATTCTAGAACTACATCTCTGATACAAATGTAGTAGTGGGTTTCACAGTGCAGAACTTAATACTTCATTGTTGATGGTGACAAGAATTTTACAAATGACCATCCAGTTAAGTAGATCTCTGAAGCGTAAATTTAGAGCACCTAGAAATAAAATTTAGAGAATCCAGAAAAATGAAGATTTCAGACCATTCTTCTTAAATATTTTGTTTTCAAATTTATGTTTGATCATCACTGAGTGGCAGCCAGCCTGAGAGTACCCTGTCTGACCTCCAGTGAAGTTTCCCCATCTTGCTGACCATGGCAGATCCATGCCTTTTTATTTTTCCTTTTAATAGAATATCTACAGGAAAGTCTACACATTTAGAAGGAGGATATTGACCAGAAGAATGCTCATGAGTTGAGCCAGTATTTTGTGCAAAGATAATTCTGGGTTCACTTAAAACACACTGTCAAATGAGTAATGGAGATGCTGAAGAAGACTTATAGTCACTGGGTGCTACAGAAACTAAAATTGCAAATATAGTAAAAAGTGGAATAAAAATGCTACAATGGAGATGCAGTCAGTAGCATCGCAGAGCAGAGAAGGGGGGAAATCCCGGAATAAATACAAGAGCCTATGAGCCACAATTTGACAGGAGAACCATGTTTCAGAGGGTGAAGAAGTTCAAGAGGATTCAAGGTTGAGCAGGGTGTGCAGAAGACCATTAGTTCCTCCAATGCAGCTCACAGAAAGGGTATGTGGAGCAGTGTGGAGGGGGACAAGGCTGCAAAGGTAAACTAGGTTGAGATGGTGAAGAGATGTTAATTATAGGCAAACAATCTGGGACTTAGTAGACAGGACAGAAAAGGTTGTTTATTTAATGGGCTATTTAAGGCTTTCTTAAAGGCATCGTGATCTTGTGGGGAATTTGAGTGAGAAAGGCTACATACAGTCAGAAGAGACTGATTAAGAAATGGAAATAGGCCATGTGAGAAAAGGTCAAGGCTGAAGCTAGGGAAGAGCAATGAAGAGGAAGGGTAGTTGTGGGTGGGAGAGAACAGAGAGGAGAAATGCCTGCACTACACTTGATGACCAACTAGGGAGGAAAAAAAGAAAGGGTAAAGATGATGCTAAGGTTTCCAGTCTATGTCTGTGTGATTAGGTCCATGACTGTGACAAGGAAGACGAATAAGCAGTATATATGGGAGGCAGCTGGAAATCTGAATCTAGAGCTCAACAACTGAAGCATTTTAAGAGCATAGCAGGATCTTGTGGAACCAGGATCTGTAGACTTTCAAGAATGCTTATGGAAGGACAAGCTCCCCAAGGAGCACTATTGGTAACTCTGGACTGGGCAAAGTCTGGTGCGCTCCAACCAGAGGGGACAGTACAGTTTTATTTGACATCCCACCTCCATCCACACTCTAAATTCTCTCCTTCCTAACAGATATTACTCTTCAGCATACAGAATTAATACTGTTTTAGGAACTATTGATTTTAATCTTCGCAGGGGAAAAAAAAAAAAAACCCACCTAAAACCATCAAAGTTTGCATAGTACTTTCCCAGACTAGTATCTATTGCTGAAACAGAAGGGCTCTGAGTCAGGTCGCGAGAGCCTGATATACTGCAGTGTTCCTGACACACAGACAGACAGCAATCCCTCCCCAGGTCCCGTAAGAGCACTTTACATTTTCTTCCCATCTTTCAGCTCATAAACATGTTTCTCTTCAGAACACACACCATATGCCATTGGAAAAGGGTTGTAAAGTTTTATAGATATATTTGAGAGTATTATAAGAGTATAATAAAGCAAAAATAATGCAAAGGAATGGGAATTATTGAACAATGGAATTAAAATATTAGGCACGGATAACTCTAAGCATATTCAGCTTCTGTTTGTTTGTGCAAGTCATAAAACCCAGAACTCTTGTTTAGTTCAAAGATATGAAGCCTTTGAGTTGGGCTTTAAAAAAGAAATCAACAGTAGGTATACTTTATTGAAAGCTTATAGGCCAGGCATTAGTAAATGAGAGCTAAAGGGTATGTTTCTTATTATCTCAAATACCATATATGAGGCTCTGTGTTTTCTGAGGTGAGAAAAAAAAATTTTTTTTTGCACTTCCTTGGGATTTTTTTGCAGGCTTCCCTTTTTCTGAAGGGATTAATTACATTCATTCGATAAGCATTTATTGTCTGTGCCAGTGAGAGTGGTTGAGGATGTAGAATACAAACAATAATTTTTTTTTAAAGATTTTATTTCTTTATTTGACAGAGAGAGAGATAGCGAGAGCAGGAACACAGCAGGGGGAGTGGGAGAGGGAGAAGCAGGCTTCCCACTGAGCAGGGAGCCCGATGGGGGGGTTTGATCCCAGGCCCCTGGGATCATGACCTGAGCCGAAGGCAGACGCTTAATGACTGAGCCACCCAGGTGCCCTCAAACAATAATTTTTATTACCGAGGAACATGTATTCCAACATGTACCACCTTCATTTATTCATTTATTCCTTTATTCATTAAGCATCACTAAGTACATAGTACTGTGTGCTTGGTTCATGCAAGATCAACAATACTTACAAGGTTTAGTATTGCAGGTTCTAACAGCATGTGTGGGGGTGGCTTCTGTTTGATACACTTTTTCCATAATCCAAGAGGATGTCTAAGGGAGCTTGGTCATGAGTTGGTATTTCAAAAAAGACACAACAGAGAAGCACACAAGATAAGGAAATGACTCTAAAAATGGAAAATTTGAGGTCAGGGGTCTCAAAAGGACTAGAAAAATGTGTAGCAGGTAAATTGAAATTGGAAGGATGCCAGTAGGGAAGTACAGTAGAGGCTAATTATTGGGATTTTCAACCTGATGTGAGTAATAAAGCTTAATGAGGATGGGGAAAATGGTTTGACAATGACCTTTCTAGCAGCCTTCAAGTTGAGCTTTTTAGAAGAATCATTTAGTATGTCATAAAATAATTTTTAAAAAAAGAAAACCAGAATGGGATGAGAGGTGTTTCTATAGCTTTGTAGAAAAAAAAAAAGTTATATGCAGAAATATTGTGTAGGAAGATGAAGCAAGACTCAGCCAGGCAATGAGGGTTTTACAGCTCTGCTCATAAGCATCAATAGTATCCTTTGTCTACCAAAAATCTAATGCTGTAGCCTAGTATTCAAGGATCTCCACTGCTGAGACCCCGGCTCCTTTTCAATATACCATCAACAATACTACAATTTGTCACAAACCCTGAGCTCCAATCAAGCTTTTGTCTGTGAGTTCTATGTTTTCTGTTTTCCTTTCTTCTTTTTACACCTTATCTTGTGGCTTAGAATGTCTTTTCTCTTTATGCCATGCTGTCCAGACTCTGCACATGCTTTAAGGCCTTGTTCCTATTCAGGAAGACCTGTCTTGTCTCTCCAATCGGATATATTATTTCCCTTCCTACTTTGACGATAGTGTTCTTTAAGCCTGTCTTCCCTTTTCTAGTAGACTGTAAACTCCTCGACAGCAACACCCAGGTATGATCTCTCTAGTTCTTTCCACAACCTTGCAGAGTGCCTTGTACATAAACAAAACTCAGAAATATTTGTCGAATGAATGAATGGCTGTCTAGGCAGAACAATGCAGAAAAGTCCCAAAGAAAACATAGGATTTGAAAAAATTCCAAGGTACTATTTCTAAGGGATTAAAAAAGAACTGAAATGGGAAAATCATATGCAGAAAGCACATAAAAGATGTAGTTTTTACTACCCATTCATTCATTTATTTATTCAACAAATGCATTTAAGCACCTCTAGAGAGGCAGGAATAGACAAGGGGGAAATTCGGGTCCTGACATAATGGAGTAAATGCTATGAATGGGTTAATCCCAGGTGTTATGGAAATAAGTGTTAGCAGGGAGTGCTTCCCAGAGGAGATAATATCAAAGCTGAGACCTAGAGAAGTAGTAGGCATATGCCATATTAAGAATAGAGGGAAAGGGGGTGCCTGGGTGGCTCAGTCGGTTAAGTGTTCATGATCCCAGGGTCCTGGGATCAAGCCCTGAGTTGTCAGGCTTCCTGCTCAGCAGGGAGTCTGTTTCTCCCTCTCCCTCTGCCCCTCCTCTCACTGAGGTGCTCACTCTCTCTCTCTCTCTCTCAAATAAATAAAATCTTAAAAAAAAAGAGAGGGAAGGTAGATAAGGCCCAGAGAACAGCATGTGCATAGACTATGAAGCATGGGATTATTATGGAGCATTTGGGGACTACAAGGAGTTTAGTTTGGTTGAAGATTAAGTGTGGACAAGTGGAAGAAGAGGCCAGGGAGACAAGCCAAAGCAAGTACTTGAGAGCTTTCAAAAAGACATTTATATAGAAATGTTTTATAATCTATAGATAATAAAAATTATTAGGATGGAATCAAGATTGTCAAAGTTCTACTGAAGGATATTTATCAGATATTCATATTTAGAAGTTACAATCTAAAGACAAGATATCCCAAACTAAAGCATTTGGGAACTTTGTGCTGAAAGTGAAGAAATGGCCATTTCCCCTCAATTTTTCCAACTGTTTATCATTTAATACCACATCTGTTCAAATGAGGGCCAAAAAGAGCAGTTCTGGAGTCTCATATGTACAGTAAATTTCATTCATTTTTATCCTGAATATTGAGAATCTGTGACAAGTCAGACAAGAGCAAAACTAAAGTTGATTGTTGAACTATTAGGTCCTCAAAAGGATTGATGATCCATTAATAGTCCCAAAAGAAAGGAGTGATGTAAATTATTTACTTACTAAACTGAATTATTTCCAAGCATCTTAAAGGCACCCATTTATATAAAAGTAAGTTACTGCTTTTCATAGTTTATTCTGGCTTGTTTAGTAGATTGAGTCTCTTAAACCCCAGGCCTATGCAAATACTTAGCATAATTCTAACAATTCTATCTACTAGAAAGTTATAAAACTAGAATTTTTCTTTCACACCCATGTAGGTGGTCTGAGGTTTTATTGAAATCTGCTTAATTTTCTATGTCAAGTGAGATGCTTTGTCTGAGTGATTAGAGAGAATCAGAGTGTCTAAGATGCAATACATTTTTGTTTGTTAAAACAAAATTATGTCATATAACTAAGTCTCTCTCTCTCTTTTTTTAAGATTTTATTCAACCATTTGACACAGAGAGAGAGAGCGCGCAAGCAGGGGGAGCGGCAGACAGAGTGAGAGGGAGAAGCAGGTTCCTCACTGAGCAAGGAGCCTGATGCGGGGCTCCATCCCAGGCCCCTGGGATCATGACCTGAGCTGAAGGCAGACGCTTAACTAACTGAGCCACCCAGGAGCCCCAAGATAGTATTTTGAAAAGGAGATTCACCCACATAGAATAGGAGACATAGTCATATGTGGCCAGATTCCATTCACCTTACACAGGAAAACAAACAAAAAAAGTGGTTTATTTCTTTCTCACTAGTTAGTTTATTGTAAAATAATCCCTGTAAAGACTCCAAAATTAAGGATAAAACAAAATTATACAAGTTGTGGTTTTACATCACTAATTCATTTCCTCCAAACGTTATTCAGGTGAGGCTAGAGTTTCTCTTTCACACAGAGAAAAAGTTCAGTACTCTCTACCTTCCTATGTGAGACCCCATAGGTTTTTAGAGAGTATGTGTGGTCCCATAGTCGGCAGATCAAAGGAGTAAGTCGTCTACCTAAATTCACAAGGCAAAGGCCACCCAACAAATCACTAAGAGATGATCAGAAAAACAATTCTTTGTGTGGATGCACAAGTATTTGAAGCAGGAGGAGAGTGGGAGTGGATCACCCAAGGTGTCCAAAGATGTGGGCAAATTTTAGTAGCATCTAACTTCTCTCAGTGAACTTACATTCATTGAAACCAAATATTTTATCCCTTGTATCTGTCCAAATAGGAGGAATAAACTCCAAATGGACCATGGAGGCTATATTTTTTCATCCTTGGTAGACACTGAAGCATGTTTAAAGAAATAATATAAAATGCAAAACACAAAATCTTAGGTGGACAGTGACCTGTTGAATCTGTGCTTGGAATAAATCTAGTTCTTTGGTTTCCCTGCACTGTCCCTTGGGAAACTGTGCCTCTCTGTGTTTTTAAAGTTACTCAGAAAAGTTACTAAAATTATCACGTTAAAGCATTGTGACCCAGTTAACATGACTATTTGCCTTTTCTCATAACAAAGTATTAAGAGAAATAAATAACCTAAGGGTTAGGAGAATTATTTTATTAGGGACCAAAAGCTGGTCAAACTAATGAAACATTAAAATTCCAGAAATCTATGCTATTTGGAGCAAAGCAGGGAAGCCATTTGCTTTTGGCAAAGTGATAATTATAGAAGAAGTTCATTATGAAGATTTCCTCTGGTTCCTACACATCAGGCATTGTGTCATTCCAAACCATAAATTCACGAATTGATCAGTGACTTTCACACAGAAATCGAGAGTGCACAATACTTCTCCCAAAGTTGCTTAATGAAACAAAATCCAAGCAGAAGTGAAATTCAAGAAACTCCATCATGATTTACAATGCAGGGATGGAACTTCACAATGGCAGACCAAATTTGGCAGGGCCCCACACCTGTTGCACATTGACCTGAATCACCTAGGCTACCTCTCTGTGCTGCAGGGTTCAGAACCTGCGCCATCCTGACAACTCGGGAAACGTGTCTGTCTAAACACAGCTAAAGTGGCTAAAGAGGAAAGAGGATGCTTAGGATATTGTTATGAAGCTTTCAAAAAATCTCTTAAAGATTAGATAGAAAATACAAAAATTAGGGAAAGATGAATGAAGGAATAAAAACACAGAAGTAAATGTTGATATGCATTCATGTATGTTTTCTTGGCCAATAAATGCTCTCATCCATTTTTAAAGCATCTAAATTGTTGATTCTCTTACATTCAAAGGACCAATAAAGAAAAATTTCATAAATAAGCTAGTATATAAATGTGATGTCAAGGAGTGTATGTATTTTTCTTCATATATTTACTTTGTTTATCGGATTTAGAAAATAAGAGAGTCCTCTGGGCTATTGAAGGTACTATATTTCAAACCCTATTCAATTGAATTTTTACTGGTTTTCTTAAACTTATTGGGTAGTACCAATTTCAGAGGATAATAAAGGACCAAGTCTTGATGAACTGATCAAACCCCAGCCTCAATATTAGAAGCAGAATTTATTAGAAAAATAAATTTTAAGTACAGGAAGTGTGGTAAACTCTTTGTGTGTATATCTTAGTACTGACTGGTATATAAAGCATAGGTTTCTAATATATAAAAATACCCAATTTTCAGAATCCAAATGAGGACCTACAATGTTATTGTTAGCATTAAAATTTTCAGTCTCTAGTTCATCAACTGAAAACTGAAGTTTTATCTTTAAAACTTAACTAAATGTGTCAGGACCATGTTTCACTATTTCCTGGCCACATGGTAGTTAACCTTGACTTTCAAGATAATAGAGAATGGTCTAACTAGATCCCAGTATAGAAGAAAAATGTCTGAGGGAATAGTCAACCTTATATTTAGACTAATCAGAGCAGTACAACTGAGGACTAAAAAACCAATCAGTGAAGGGGCACCTGGGTGGCTCAGTCAGTTAAGCGGCTGCCTTTGGCTCAGGGTCCTGGGATCGAGCCTTCTGTCAGGTTCCTTGCTCAGCAGGGAGACTGCTTCTTCCTCTCCCTTTGCTGCTTCCCCTGCTTGTGCTCTCTCTCTGTTAAATAAATAAAATCTTTTTTTTTTTTTAAAGTCAACCAATGGCATAAAAGAGTCACAAAATGATCATCCACTAGTCTCTACAATAGTCATACTCTTCTTAGGTCAAAGTACGGTTTTTATTGTCAGTTTTCAGAAAGAAATGTAAAGAGAGCAAAGATAGTTAAGAGCTACTTTTTTAAAAAAACTAAAGGTTTAAATGAGTGAAATAAAGAAAGATGAAAGCAATGGGGTTTCTAGAGCACAGTATTTCAACAAAATTTACTTGTTTACTCTCTTCAGGCTGACTTTTGGTAATGCACACAGAGGATAATATCAAATAAAATTGATTCTAACGAAAGTTAAAAAGTTTGGTTTGGAAAGAAGGAAGAATTTCTTAACCAGTGAGAATACCAGAAAGATTGATAAGCAAAGTTGCTGTCCTCCTGTCCAGGAGGTCTTTGAAAAGCAAGTACATGACTCTGTTCTGGAATATTCAACTTTTATCTCTTAATAATTAGAAGTTAGATGAATTCCATAGTTCTTAAGGTTTATAGTCTAGTACTTATAAGTATTTATTTACCTGACTAATTATATTTACCAACACCCCTATTACTCCCACAGAAACAAAATAAAATCAAACATATTTCCTAAAGCATAGACTTCTGAAGGAGTCTATCCTCTCCCTAATAGCTATAGGTGTTTCCCAAATAAAATAATACAACCTGTAAAACCCAATCTCCAGTATGATTAGCCACCTATGAATTTAGAATTATGTCGCTTTTTAACCTTCCTTCTAGTACTCATGTCTATAAGGTAAATGGACTACATGAGGCTAATTGCTATTTCTCAAATGCATTCTGCTTCTCTTGACACCATGGTTCCCATTTATCTCATCTCTGCTACTGAAAGCATTGTCTTTCAAGATATAAGATAGTATATGCCATGTCCTGCTCTGGACTTGAAACATATAAACTAACCTCCCTAGATCATAATCTACCTGAAGACATAGGCCAGGCTGCTGTCTCCCCTACAGTGCTGCCATGGACATATGCCATAATGGCCCTCACTCAAGTACTTTACTTAAAGTACCCTGGACCAGTAGCTGAAGGCTTGTGTCAGACTCAAATCAGCTAGGTGTATCTCTGCAACACACAAATCCTCAGCTCTGACTATTTACAAGCCCACACTTCAGCTAATTTCTTGTCCTGGGTTTGGATTTGGCTTCTTCTCTTACACCAGACTTAATTCTTGGGGTCCTAAGGGTTCTCAGAGCAATAGGTGGTTTTCTTTTCTTTCTTTCTTTTTTTTTTTTTTTTTAAGATTTTATTTATTTTAGAGAGAGGAGGAGGAGGAGGAGCAGAGGGAGAGGGCCAAGCAGACTCCATGCTGAGCACAGAGCCTGATGCACGGCCAGATCCCATGACCCCGAGATCATGATCTGAGCCGAAATCAAGAGTCAGACGATTAACCGACTGAGCCACCAGGCGCCCCTTTGAGCAATAGGTGGTTTTCTTCCCAAACACAGTCATTATGCAGATCGGCCTCTCTGATCAGAACCCCTCTACATGGGGCCTCAGTTCTGGGGTGGCAATCAAGATGCAATGCTGCCATTTCCACACACAAGATGTGGCCTCATAACATTTTTTTGGGAAACATATTTATTGAGCACCTACCCTGTGTCAAACACTGTGCCATGAGGATAATTTAGCGAACAAATTGTCATTTACATTTTACTTGAGATGGAGATGGACAATAAACAAAATAAATAAATTATAAAGTAAGGGTGAAAATCACAAGTGCTAAGCAGGAAAAATAAAGGCATGGAAGGAATACAGGTATGACTGGGAAGTGGCCAGAGGCAGGAAAAAATTTTCAATTTAAACAGGATGGTTAGGAAAGATGATATTTGAATGAAAACTTTCAGAAACGATTCCTTTGACATGAGATTCCTTTTGAAAAGACAGCAGATTCCTCCCCCCTCGTGGGATCTTCCGCACCTTTCCAGCACTGTTTGCTGGATGGTATTGATCTGGCCTCTGTCTCCTATGAAAGCATAGTGCCCAAAGCAGTGTAAGGCTCTGTCTGCAGGTTATTCTCAAGTTCTGAAATACAGAGAGAAAAGAGTCAAACAGGAGAGTCATTTTTTGGTGCACTGACGGAAAACACAGTGATGTTCATTACTTAGAACTCTCCTCAGGGATTAAGCATGATTAAATAGCCCCGGTTTTACTAAAAATGACCAGGTTTCACCACCAAATATACACGCCAGACGCTTGGCATCCCATTTTTGTAGGGTTTCACAAGCATCTTTAGCAAAGCTAACAATGTAGGCCCAGATTTCTTTCTCCCTAGAGACACTACGCATTTCTCCAACTTGCTGTGTTCACATTGATTTCAAAAGGAGCTTTGCACTCACAAGAAAAACACGGAGGGCTTAGTGTGTGACCCATGGTTTTTACAGCCACACTGTTAAAAGAAAGGGAAGAAACTCAAAGCATTTTCACATTTTCACATTGACAGGAATTGGCTGTTTTGACAAGCGAAAGTCATGGCATAGGATTTTTTTAGATAAATTAACAGAATGAAAGTGCTAAATTAAAATTGCAACATTGATTTCCTTTTTAGCTCAGCTGTGCATTATATAAAAGGGTCAGAGGAAGGATTTATTATGGGCGATGAGTCTCTGTCGTCCACTAAGAGAGACCAGTGTATAAAATAAAGTTGTCCATTTCAGACACCCTTTGTCTCCAAGGAAAGCTGTCTAGGAGGCCCACGGGTGGCAGAGGCACTGAAAGGAAATGGAAATTGATAATCGGTCCTGTTAGGCTGATTCTCTGCATGTTCAATTCATATCCTTTTGAAAAGAAGAGATTAAGATGAAACCTCATTGAGGAATACACATTTCGAAGAAAATAGAAACAAAGGTTCTGCAAGGCTATTTCAGTTGGTGTCAAATGTGAGAACAAGGCGACACAAACTTATATGAAGAAAGGGCATTAACAAAATCCCCAGACAAAGAAGAAGCTAATAGCAAATATATGCAGCCGCCTTTGTGGATGCTCACAGGAGAAGTGGTACAACTTGATTTACAAAGGACCTGGATAATTATTTGTTACTTGGAGCCAACGCTGCTTCTCCCTCTGCAGAGGGCAGGCACTGACCATCTGCGTGTCTTAGTTTTGCTTTTGTGTGGCTGAGAATTAGCCACATTTTTGTGTCTGGTAAGCTTTGCATGAAGAGGTGTTTGAAGCACTGGCTTTGTTTTGTTTTAAATCTTTAAACTGTTCCCTCAGCTTCAGTCAGAGGATTATTGCACATCTAACCACAAATAAATTGAAATATCAGCTGAAGAGAGTGCATGTTGCTCACTGATGGAATAATGGACGGCAGGTGGTAGAGGGTTTTGTTTTCAGGAAAGAACAGGAGGCTAGAAGTGACAAGAGTGATTCTGAGAGAGGGCTGAAACTGTCAGGATGGAGTCATGGGGTCAGTAGTTCCTGAGCTGACCTTTTTAAACAAACCCTGAGACGACCTTTTACTGCGTCCTCACAGCGGTAGAGCATTCATGCCAGAAAGGTTGCCCCTCCCTCTAGATATTGAGAGTTTGAACAAAAGCATATTTTCTATGATAGGGCCCATGTTCAACCCTTCACTCACAGGGTAGCCTGACACTCCCTCTCCTGTCAGCCTGTGACACAGCGATCCTACCTGCTCACCTGCTCCAGCACACGCACGAGCACTTGAGCTATCCCTTAACGCCTTTCTACCGCTTCTGATATCATCTCCTTGTCAGATCATGGAAATCGAGGGACTCGGCAGCAGCGCGGGACACTCCGTGTGCTAATTTCCATGTCATTGCCTTGAATGGTGTTCTAGCGTGAGGTGCTACACGGAACTCTTAACCTGACTTTTGGGGACACGCTGAAGGACTGAGATGTGTTGTCAGTGGTATGCAGTGCACTTCCTGATGTTTGCGAGCCAGAGTTATAGAAGGCACAGGGTCGGGCTTTCTTCTCAAATACTGTTCTCTCTGGCCTCTGTTACGTCGCCAGAAATCGCAAAAAATAATGCACCTAGTGTGCATTATTAAATAGTGCTTCCTAGTGTGCTGAAGGCTTTTTGTTCAGAATTGCCAGGATCTGAAGGCGAGGACTGTTTGTCTCCAAAGCCTGTGAAAAACAATGAGGGGTTTTTTTGCCTTCACCACTAAATAATATTCTGTTATTCGTCCTCCCATTAAAAATGTTTTACGTGTTGATAGAGTCTGTCTTCCATCCTGAGATGTGCCTTATGGGAGCTGTGCTTCTTGCTCAGGTCAACATGCAGGTATGGTGTTCATCCTCGGATCTGGGATTCCAAAGCCATGCACCTAAACTTAGAAACTTTTTTTCCATTTGCAACTAGCCCAGTCATTTTCTCACTAAATTTCAACCTTCACGTGACCTGGTCTAAACCACTGAAACATAAATCATTAAAAACAAACAAGGCTTTTAAAAGTTTTGAAACAAATTCAAGTGACTATAAAGCTTAAAGTTAGATTTTTTTCAGTTTGGTTCTATGTATTTCTCTCACCTTTTGAGTAAATAATAAAAGGAAAATGTGGTGAAATATCCCTTGGAAAAGACCTAATTTTTGAATCTGGCAGAAAAAATAATGTAAACAAAGACCTAGAACCTTAATCTCCTGATCTTCTCTTTCCAGACATGGTACTCTTTTCTTTTCTTTTTTTTTTTTCTTTTCTTTCTTTCTCTTCTCTTCTTTTCTTTTCTCTTCTCTTCTTTTCTTTTCTTTTCTTTCTTGAGACTCTTTTCAATGGACATAGTTATTTCCTGGTACTCAAGCAAACAGAGAAACTTAATAATGTAGCTCATTATTGCTGGACCTAATTTTTGATGTCTTCCCCATCTCTGCCCCTTTGCAGAAGCCAAGAAGTACAGAATCTATTGTATAATCATCTATTGTTTTCTACACATGTGTATTTAAGGTCTATGTGCTGGGAAGCCAAAGTTTCTGGCTTGAAAAAAAATGTTAAAAAGAAAAAGAAATTCAAAAAGCATCCAGGCAGAAGGTTAAGGGCAGGGGGAAATAGAAGGGAAAAGAAAGAAGGCGTTTTCACAATAGAACCTGAAGATTATAAAGAAAGCTCAGGATGCCCAGAGAAATGAAGGTCAGCCTGGACTGGGAGGAGATGTAGCAGATCTACCAGGAACATCTCCTTTTCTTGGGTGTCAGCAAGGTCTTTTAGGAATAACTGAAAAGAAAAGATCAACGAATGGATAAAATTATCATTAGAGCTCAAAAAAGGAGAAGTAAGAATATATTCTGTAGAAGAATGGAAACAGAACTGTAACCTCAGATACAATCGAGGGCACCTGGGTGGCTCAGTCAGTTAAGCGTCTGCCTTCGGCTCAGGTCATGATCCTGGGGTCCTGGGATTGAGCTCCAGGTTGGGCTTCCTGCTCAGCAGGGAGTCTGTTTCTCCCTCTCCCTCTGCCCCTCCCCACCACTTGTGCTCTCTCTCTCACTCAAATAAATAAATAAGTCTTTAAAAAAAAAAAAAAAAGAAACTATATAACCAATAGTCATCCATAGAATTGGAAAGCAAATTTTTAAATTTACCATTCAGAAGGTCTCAGGAACAAGTAGTTTTGCAGCTGAATGGCTGACAGTTTTGTTAGAGTTTCTATGTTATTTAAATAATTCCAGCTTTTATTTTATTTTTTTTAAAGATTTTATTTATTTATTTGACAGAGAAAGACACAGCGAGAGAGGGAACACAAACGGGGAGTGGGAGAGGGAGAAGCAGACTCCCTGCCGAGCAGGGAGCCCAATGCGGGACTCGATCCAGGGACTCCAGGATCATGACCTGAGCCGAAGGCAGTCGCTAAACCAACTGAGCCACCCAGGCGCCCTAATTCCAGCTTTTAAAAAGATACAGAACACGTGCCCTCCACATTAAAAACTAATGATGTACTGTATGGTGACTAACATAACATAATAAAAAAATAAAAAGATATAGAAAATTCCCTAATAGATTTATGAACCTTGATTAACTTTACTACCAAAAACCAAATAATACTAGAGTAAAAAAATATAGACTAATTTCCACTTACGAGTAAAGACACAAAATTGTAAACCAAGTAATATTAAAAATTAAATCTTTGATGTTATAATGAAGCTAAAAGCTCCACACAATAGATCCATATAATGGATTAGGTTTGTCTTCTGATCTTCTCTTTATTAACTTGATAGAATGTGGACAAACCCCAGTAGGTACTAGGTTGAATCAGCATATGAGAAAGATGGTAACTGCTTGACCTAGCTTCCTCTAGGCATCCTCTGCAATTACACAGCAATAATAGAACTTTCACCTATGATTCGGGAGTAATCTTTTAGTGAAGACTGTTTAGGGAAAAAAGGCTTTGTTCATCCACACATTCATATACACAGGACTTGAAAGCATCAAATAAACGAGTAACTCTTGACAATGATAAGGCATTCAATCAATAAAGGTTTTATTTGGGAAACCTGTAGTGTTAGTACATTCAGCCTGTCAGAATGCTTTTTATCCTGGGGGGACTTGAAGTTCTTAGTCAAGCATCTGCTAGGGTAGATATTAGAAGACACTAACCAAAATCAGTAATTCATCTACACTACAAAACGTCACAGGAAGGAGATTATGTACAAAAATGAATTCTGTGAGAAAAGCTACCCATTTCTCTCCTTTCACACTGGCTATATATATCCAGGCCTCCTAAAATGGTGTCTTAGTAAGACACACCATAGCCGCCCTTTAGAAGGTATCCAAGATCCACTGAGTTTGGGTCTCCTCACTGCATAGTGAGTCAGCTAGAGAGATCAATGCCTAAAAAACTCTTGGTGCTCAGTAAACATTGGTTTAACTCAATTGAATCACTCAGAAGATTATCCAGACTTCCAAATCACTTTCCTTCTCCTCTCCATATACAAACATGTGTACAACTGAAACCACTGATTTAAAAACCATTAGATAGTG
Organism: Mirounga leonina; assembly: GCF_011800145.1. NCBI lineage: Eukaryota > Metazoa > Chordata > Mammalia > Carnivora > Phocidae > Mirounga > Mirounga leonina. The sequence goes on from NW_023270447.1 coordinate 13,503,018, forward strand.
CTGAACTCTGTCTACTCTATTAGCTTAAATGAATGTACCTTACCTTTAGGACTATATTCAGAAAAATGTTTAAGCCTCAAGGTCAGGGCACCTGGGTGGCGCAGCTGGTTAAGTGTCTGACTCTTGATTTTGGCTCAGGCCATGATCTCAGAATCGTGAGATCAAGCCCCACGTCGGGCTGCACAATTATTGTGTGGACAATAATCTTGAGCGTGGAGCCAGCTTAAGATTCTCTCCCTCCCTCTTCCTTCGCCCTTCCTCTCCCCCTCAAATAAATAAATAAATAAATAAATAAATAAATAAATAAATAAATAAA